>NC_140947.1:54733895-54891395 GCF_014529385.1 Adiantum capillus-veneris | reverse complement strand
GAGAGAGAGAGAGAGAGAGAGAGAGAGAGAGAGAGAGATTTTACCATTGAGCTCGCACACCCTTCAAGCCCTTCAAATTTCCAAGATATAACGTTTTGGAATTAGTGTATTTTTAGAAGGGTAGCTAAAGTTTTTCATCCGTAGAAAATGGATTAAATGCCCGACAAAGACCAACCTGAAGGAGAGTAGCCGGGAGCACAACAGAAGAGGAAGATGAATACACACACACTCACACACGCACCGCCATAGCCACACATACAAGTTGGAAGGGGAGAGCCAACACCCACTGTGTGCCCCCTTTCTTTATTCTCTACCTTATGCACTAAGGCACCATACACATTGTACTTAGGCCCCTGTCAGACTAGACCGGACGGACGCGATGCAGATTGAGCTGGCCCAATCACGTTGATTGCCTTGTTTTGACACTATCACACAGCACGGTGGTCACGTTGATGATGAGCAGACGTGTATGCCCAAGTCATGGCCGACGCCTCTCCTCTTGCGTCTGAGGGGTCACCCTCGCCCCCTCCCATCCAACTGATGTTCTTTGTAAGCTGATTGGTGCAGCTCCCTGCGTAGGCGTTCTTTTGTGCCACCTTGTGTGACAGAAGCTGCGGACTCTCAGAGTGCAATCCACTTGGGTGTTGTGGATAGTGTGTGCCACCTTACACATGACCGCCGGTCATGTGTGACATGGGCCTTAGTGTTAGTGGCTTACACATGTGTATAGCTGTACACTTAGGGTTAGTAGAAGTTAGTGATGGGCGGTTGGCCACATGTCCATTAAACCTAACATTCTCCCACTTGATGGCCAATGTGGGGGACCATAAGAATGGAAGAGAACCACTCCTCACCCAATTCCCATCAGGTCACAACAGTGCTGAAACTGATGGTTGGAGAGACTTTTAGTGAGTGCATCTGTTGTGTTCTCTAACGTAGGATATTCACTAATTCAAGGCTCTTGTTTTCCAGGCATTCACAATTGAAGTGATAATGCACATCAATGTGTTTTGTTCTGGAATGAAACACTGGATTTTTAGCAGGCAATAGCACTCTGACTATCACAATGAAGAACTGGTGTACACTACTCCAATCCAAGATCTTTCACTTAGGCGAGCAAGCTAAATAGCTTCTTTGCATGCCTCACTCAATGCAACATACTCTGCCTGTGTGGTAGAAATAGATGTACAATCATGAAGAACAAATCTCCAAGAAATAGCAGAATGATCAAATGTGTAAATTCAATCTGTTGTTGATTTATGACTGTCAACATAGCCTGCATAATCAATGTCTACAAATCCTTGAATGGATGACTCTCCCACGACCATAACATAACTGTCTATTTGCAGTGCCACTCAATTATCTAAGAATGGACTTGACAACATCTCAATGCTTTTTTCCAGGGTTAGACATAAATCTTCTGACAACTCCCACTGCATGTGCAATGTCAAGTCGTGTAGCCACCATGGCGTACATGAGACTACCTCAAGAAGCTGAAGCATAAGGAACCTTAGCCATTGTAGCTTTTTCCTCAGCAGATTTGGGACATTCGTTCTTGCTAAGTTTCAAATATGAAGGCAATGGAGTACTCAAAGCCTTCCCTTTTGCATGTTGAACGATCAAGAACCTTGTGCACATATTCCTTTTGAGAAAGGTACAATAACCTCTTCATATACGGTCACGAGTAATGCACATATCCAAAATGTGATTGGCTTCACCCAAATCTTTCATATCAAATTGACTTTTCAGCTTGGTTTTCAAGTCAGCAATGTCCTTCTTGGAATGACAAGAAATAAGCATGTCATTTGCATAAAGGATAAGCATAATAAGTTGTCCATTAGGTTGTATTTTCATGTAAATACATGGATCATTCCAAGCAATCAAGCAAGTATCTACAAACTAATCACACACCTACAACAAACAATCAACCAAGCAAGCAAGAAGCACCTACACCAAACATGAAAGAGGTACAAAATATTTGAATCTAACTTTTCTAATGTGTGTGTGTGTGTTTAAGAAAATGGGGAGGGGGGATTTTGTAGAAGCTTGCCTCTTGTGTTCCTCTAACATTCGAGTCTTCTTGCGGTCCTCTTGTGTAGAGCCCTCTTACGTTCCGCCTTTTCCTCTCCAACGATCATCAAGTGATGGAGTGCTCCACCAAAGATTGATTGTGCATGTGTGTGTGCATATGTGTGTGTGTTAAGGAGAGAAAGTAGGTGAGAGAGAGAGAGAGAGAGAGAAAGAGAGAAGGAGAGAAGGAGAGAAGGAGAGAGAGGGATGTGAGCTTTGAGAGGGAGAGAAGGAGAGAATACGGCTACAGGTGCAATGGCAGTAGGAGTAGAAAAGCAAGGTATGCTGCAAAAAACGCGGCATACCGTGCTCTCTTTCTTTTTAAACGAGGTAATATACACAGTAATATGCGAGGTAATATGTCACTAATATATGAGGTAATATGCACGGTAATATTCGCGATAATATACACGGTAATATTTAATTTACAAAATAAATCCTTTCCACTCCCCTCTCTCTCCTTTGGCCACCCCATTTTGCTCTCTCTCTCTCTCTCTCTCTCTCTCTCTCTCTCTCTCTACAAAATGCGATAAAGGGACGCGGTAAACGCTTTTGCAAGTTTCATAGTGTATTCTACAATTCCACCTATAGAAATGGTTGTCTCCTCTTGGTAAGCAAAAACATTGTTTTGTGTGTTCACAAAGATCAATTCCCCTAACAAATTGCCAATATTAGCTGGTAAAATGTAGCTTGCAGAGGAAGATTCAAAAACCTATATTACGAGTTTCTTGACAAAAGTATCAAAGATGCCATGTTATTCGGATAACACTACAAGAGGTTGTGTGCTCTTGTGACGCTGTTAGCGACGGAAATACACTGGGTTTTTATAACCCCTGGCGTCGCTAAAACCGTCGTTAATACCGTCGCTACGAGAGCATCGCTATATGCGTCACTATATAGAGACGCTCATAGCGACGGTCGTAGCGACGGTTATAGCGACGTTTACACAAAAGTCTATAGCGACACTCATAGCGACGCTACAGAGCCATAAATAGCGATGGTTATAGCGACGCCCGAGACAATTTTTTTTTTGGTGACAGGGCATTGAATGCCCTGCCACCCATCAACCATATTGTACTTGATTCACTTTTTAAAGAAAGTGCAAGGGTAGATAATAGACCCAAAATAGTCACCCACAAGACGCATTGTTTGCAAAATTGACAAGCGTAAAATTGACAATTGTACACATCATAGGCAAAATGAATTGATTGGCAAATGTAATAATGACAATTGTACAACATCATAGGCATAAAGAATTGATTGGCAAAATGAACTGCGGTGACAAATGTAATAATATACATGGTTCAAAAAGACGTATAAAATCCGTCTCATGATACATAAGCTATGAGAAACCCTAAACTAATGCTATCTAGCTACGGCTAAACTGACGTCGTCTAGTCAGACGTCTCATCGCGTCCAAGCGGCGTATCTGTCGGATTCTGCAAAAAAAGACAATAAGATAGCTTTCAGTAAGTATAAACATATAACGACATTTATAAAACAATACAAAAAATAGAAAAGAGTAAACCCTAATACTAACCATGCCGCCGCGAGAACTGAGAATGTCCATCAGGGCGTTTAAGCCCTTCCTGCCTGCGTACTCGCGCTCGTACGTTGTGGGATCACGTTCTGTCATCGATCACTGTCAAAACATACAAAGAATTCATTATGTTAGAATTAAAAAACTCATAAACTCTAAACTATCGAACATAAAGAGCAATGCGAAAACACTTACAAAATCGGCCTCAAATGATGCCCATCCACCGCTCCCCAAGTGGTGCGAGCTCCCTGCCTCTACTTGCGCTCTGGCTGCATCCTTTTGTTGCTTCCACTTGTCGGGATTCTCACGCGCTACTTTTTTCGCATTCTTCCAATCTTCTTTGGCCAGCCAATCTGGCCTGTTCCACCCATGCTTGATTGTTTTTTGCACTTCGGAACGCTTGTGTTTGTAGTATTCGCGCATTCGAATCTTCATCAGGTCTTCATTGAAGCGCTGATCCCGTGTTGGAACGGGAAACTCATCATGAAGTATGCTGATGACTCTGTTTTTTAAATCACTTGGTACTTCACTCCATTTGTTTAGTATGTAGTGTCTAAACAACTGAGAGCAAAGACCACGCATGTGCGAGATCACCTTCTTGCCGTCATCATCCATGATTATGCCGCTGCTGAAGTCGACGGAGTAAGGCAAGCCCTCTGGCCGATGACGCGTGAACCTGGGTGTCCCGACAGGGGTCTCTAGCGGCGTGTCGATGGGGGTACGGACGTCAGGTGTCTCCACCGGCGTCTGGGCCCCGAAGCGAGGAGTGTCGAGTGGGGTGGCCCCTGGCGGAGTAGGTAGAGGTGTGTAGCTGTTAGGAACAGTCAGCCGTGCAAAACCTGGCGTAGATGGAGATGCTGTGGCTGGTGTTGGGGCGGGCAAAGAAGGGGAGGGTAAAGAGCCTCGTCGAACACGAGGCGGTGTGGAGGCATCGGTGGCGGAATCCCCACAACAACCGCCACCGCCACCACTAGAGCGCTGGTGTCTAGACGAGTGTGAAGCTCGTCTCGTCGACGTCGAAGCTTTGGAGCGCGTCGAATGCTCCAAAATAGAGGGAGATGCGGATGGAGTAGGAATGCGCGATGATGCGCCAGAGCGATGACGCTCCACGTACCACTGTCTATGCTGCGGTGACAAAGAAGAAAGACACTCCTCATCATCCATACCTGCATTAAACACACGAATATTTAAACTTAATATTGAATGAATAGAGTAGACAATGACGCAAAGACCATTAAATACAATGACGTAATGACGCATATAAATACAATGACACAATGAATTGAGTGATAGAAGAGGCAAGTCGAAAACTCAGAATTTTCAATCAAAAGATGTGAGCGCCATGAAAGGTACTTAGAGAGCCAGAGCTTTTACAACACGGAGCAAAATTGTTCAAATACAATATTTGTGGCTTTAAGAGATCTCTCTCTCATCCTCGCATAACTCAGCATAACTTCCTATATCTATATAGAGCTCTCCGTTTAAACACATATCCTCTGTTTCATTTTGTAGCTCCTCTGCATGCACCCCATATAGAGTAGTAGCATCTTGATGCTCGTCTGGCACCACCGCAGCGGCTTCTGATTGAGCATCTTCTCTGATCTCCTCCATTGATGCCGTTGTGATTGGCACATGGTAGCCTTCATACGTCCTTTCACTACGAGGGGCTACCTCTATGACGTACCACCAGTTTGATGTAGACTTTGTAGGATGAAATATTACCTGCCAGAGCCACATAACTTACATGAGAGCTTTCAAGCACATAACTTGTAAAAGGGGGATGTTAACTATTTACATACTTACTTGTTCACAATGCTCTGGTAGTACGAAAGTGTCTCTTAGGTCAGTCCATTTCTTAGTAGAATCCACCTCAAGAAAACGAGACTCTCCTCTACGCACAGTAGCGTTGCGACCCTCCATGATTATCTTGAACCATTGCACGTCGAACAAGTCGACAAAAAATCCTCTGTAATCGATCCTCAAAATCTCTTGCAGCGTGCCGAAGTAAGTGAGTTCCGCCACCACAGGATCTGCATTAGAGGAACGGCGTCGACTAGACTGTTCAAATTTTTCCATGATTCCACAATCTTGAGTAAAACGCTTTTTGTCGATTCCTTCCACCCTAAAATGTCGACCTTTACACCATGCTGCTGTGTATGACTTATACTACAACGAACAAAGATTATGAGTGGCCGTTCAAACGTTTAGAAATAAAGTCACTAGCATGTCGTACATTGCAAACTTACCTTGGTCGCGCAACCCCGAGAGTACTCCCACTCTTCCTCAGTCACTTCGTCACCGCATTGTTGTGCGCTTTTCAATTGGTTGTGCAACCATCTTAAGCTCATGAAGGTTGGTAGGCTCTCCAAAACCGTCGGATAGTGCATCGGTGGTCGTCTTCCCCGTCTCCACTCGATTCGTGCCCTTTGTCGCTCTTGCTTTGCATCCTCATATTGTGAAATCCACTTTTGCATCACTGGATTGTGAAGCATGAAAAATTGGTTGATTTTAGCCTCTAGATCTTCCGTCATCTTCTTCTCAACACCGAGATTGGACATGACAATCCCAGATATGCGCTCATCATCTATGGTTCGCCATAGCGTGTCCCGGGCTTTATCAAATCCGTCTAGCCACTCTCCAATGTACACTACGGACTCTGATACCAACCAACCTTCTGCCATGCTACCCTCCAGATGTGCCTTTTGACGCACATATCCCTTAAGCATTTTCATGAAACGTTCTAAGAAGAACATCCATCTGGAATGAACTGTGCCAGCTATTTCCACCTCATCAACTATGTGAACAAGAAGATGCACCTGAATGGTTAGCATGGTAGTAGGAAAATGTTTCTCAAACATGCACACAAGCTCCGCAGCATTTAGTTTGGCGAATGGTATGGAGTCTAAGTTGATCTCCTTTTGTGAGATCCATTGCACCAGCTTTGCAAGTTTGTAGATTGTGCTACGGATGTCGAGAGACAAACATCTCTCAATGGCAACCGGTAAAATAAACTGTAAAGTATGTGCAACAATGATATTAAAGTCCACATTTTATGCAATGATATTAAAGTCCACTATGAACGTACCTGACACATTTTATGCCAATTGTGTGACTTCAAACTGGTAAGCTTTCTTTCTTTAGTAAAACACGTTCGGAGCGAGTGCATTACGCCAGTGGGGGTCCGCAAAGATCGAATGGTCTCTTTTACTTTGCGTTCTTGGGCTCCTGTGAAAATCCATGGTGCTTTAGGGAGTTTTATCGATCCATCAGACGCTATTTGCGGCCAATATTTCTCCATACGATCCACATTTCTAAGGTCAACTCTGGCTCCCAAAGTATCTTTCTTACCGGTCAGATGGTCCCATAGTAGATTACCCACATTCTTGAATATGTGCATTGGATCGAGCAAGTGATTGATCATGAGTCGGGGCCAGTATGGTAACTCGTACCATAGAGATAGTCTCTTCATCCCTGGAGGCAATCCGTCATCGCACATCTCCTTCTACTCTAACCATGCTTGTGCAGACATCCTTGGTGGCTCTCTTCCCAAAAAGCCATCGCGTAACACATGATTCTCTGGAAGATACGCTTGATGACCTTCGTAGATTTGCTTCTTCAGTGAGGACGCCCTATGTGCATTCAGTCTAGGTCCACATGTGACACATGCTCTGTATCCGCTTGTTTGAAGCCCTGCATGTATACACATGATAATAGATCAACTATGGGAAAAAACAAGATTTACAGTGTCTGAGTGAGGAGTGTCAATAGATCACCTGAGCATTCTGTTAGCCCGGGATAGTCATGCATGGTCCACATTAGAATGCCTCTGATCAAAGCATTCCGTTGTCCTGTGTGTCGGCTCATATCCACCACCTCTATGCCAATCCACAATTGTTGTAGCTCTTCCAATAGTGGACGAAGATACACATCCATATTCCCCACTTTATATCGCCCTGGCACAATCAAGCTTAGCCATAGGTGCCCCTTCTTCGTAGTCAACCACGGGGGAATGTTGTAGTTGACGATGACAACGGGCCATACACTGTAAGATGTTGATCTTTGACCAAATGGATTTACGCCATCCATAGCCAGGCCTAAGCGCAAATTTCGAGCTTCCCTGGAAATATCCGACCAAGTTCCATCTATATGTTTCCAGGCTGCGCAATCTGCAGGAATTCGTAGCACACCATCCGAAGATTTATTCTCCTCATGCCATGATGCTAGGGCGGCCATGGACTTACATTCGAAGAAATGCTTGATACAAGGAAGCAGAGGAAAATGTCGCAAAACCTTTTGTGGAATTTTTGTCCCGTGGAGATCTACTCGATATCTTTCGGAATCACATTTCGGACACTTCTCCATGTCTATGTATTCCCCTCTGAAAAGAATGCAGTCATTAGGACAAGCGTGGATAGAATTGTAATCCATCCCCAAGTTTCGTAAAATCTTTCTTGCTTCATCTCGGGAATCTGGCATCACATTGTCAGCTGGTAGTATGTGCTCTTTAAGCAATCTACACAACATAAAAATACGATACAGTCGTGTAAAAATCTATCAGATCATTATAAATTTAGAGTTTTATTAAAGTAAACTAATTGTAATAGATCACCTGAAAAGCGCTGTGACGCTAGTGTCACTCCATCCAAACTTTGCCTGCATGTTGAGAAGAACCAGGAGTGCTTTCAATCTAAACATACGTGCTCCATTATACAATGGCGTATCGGCTTCACTTTTCATATCATCATAGATAAGCCTTTCTGAATCCATGATCGTCTCGATCATTTCATCAATCTCGGGCTCAAACATTGCCTCGTTGGGAATGTGCTCTGCATGATCATCCCCCGAGCTGTCAGAGGCTACATCTTGTGGCCTCACATATACTGCTTGACCAAAGCGCCTACGAACACGTCTATTGGGTTGCAAGATTGCTACTTGTTGGCCAACGTCAGAGTTAGACGAGTTATAATTGGCAACAACTCGATCTATAATAGATGGATCGAACTCGCCAAATTCGCGAACGTGCTGCAAAGAAAAACGTCTTGTCCGTCGCACAGCATGCTTGCATTGATTACAAGGACATAAGACCCTCGTTGAGAGATAGGTGTTTCGGTTGGACGGTCCCACATCCTCGTCACTACTCATAATGAGGATAAAAATCTTATAACCTGGACAACAAATTTAATATTCTATTGGCATTCTTCGTCTTATCTCTCTCTCTCTCTCTCTCTCTCTCTCTCTCTCTCTCTCTCTCTCTCTCTCTCTTACCTCACATTCTCTAGTCATGTCCAATCCCCGCACACCTCGGTCTAGAGGTGCACGGAGATCAGAACCACCGGGTTATAATCTCGTCTTTATTGGTCAATACCTATATTTGTGGGTACAAGAAATCTACAGACCCACGTCTACATGATACTGCATGTAGTGGACAAAACCCCTTTGCCTCTTCTCTAGCTGTAGCACTTCACAGCATCTTAACATCTTTTCACAGTAGATCTTTTCACTGTTCGTCTAACTCTAAACCCTAAACCGTAAGTAATTCTTGCGTGGACTCGATCTAACGTAAATAAGCGTAAATCTAACTAAAAATAAACCTAAATCTAATTTAACGTAAGTCTACATCTAACCTAATCTTTAACGTCTTTTGGGATAGTTTCCTACGACGTTAAAACTCTCTTCTTCTTGTGTGTGTGTGTGTGTGTGTGTGTATGTGTGTGTGGGTAAACCTAAATAAACCTAAGTCTAATCTAATATAACATAAATCTAAATCTAACTTAAATTATGTTATATTAAAAACAAAGAACTAAACTAACAGGGATTATAAGAACCTTAAAACTGATTTAACACATAATTTTTCACATAACTCGGCAAGAGTTGGCATTCTCATCACTAAAGATGTGAGAGTTAACTTCCGGCGGTGACGCTGCCTCATCTCCATCCACATCTGACGACAGCAATTGGCCCTTTAGACCGTTCTTGCTCTTGTTACTAACTTTGAAGTTGCTGTTGAATGACTAGAGGTTGTCTAGATGGTCATTGTGTCGGGGATGTAGTGACTCTTGCCGCCCTGAAGATCCACCTTCTTCCCTATCTTCTGAAGACATTTCACCAGTACTTTTGGATCGACGGAGCCCACCATGAGTGAAGGCAGCAATACCCTATATTCCATTGAGGGCTTTCTTCACCCGCTTCATGCAGGCATCGCAGTCTATGGAGACCTAAATCTAATCTAATATAACGTAAATCTAAATCTAGCGTAAATAAACGTAAATCTAATTAAAAATAAACCTAAATCTAATCTAATTTAACTTAAATAAACCTAAATCTAATTTAACGTAAGTCTACATCTAACCTAATCTTTAACGTCTTTTAGGATAGTTTTCTACGACGCTATAACTCTCTTCTTCTTGTGTGTGTGCGCGTGTGTGGATGTGTGTGCCAATAAAAAGAGATAAATGGTATAACCTTTCTATCACCCATGCCAAGTATGATAGATTGGTTATGCCATTTCCCTCTTGAATAATAGGTCTTGAGTTCAACTCCTCGTCGGCTAGATCTTTAGGTCTTTTAATTTTAATTAGTTTCCTACGACGTTAAATTAGTTTCTCTCTCTTTCTCTTTCAATGTGTGTGCGTTTTTTTGGATCGTATGCATGTTTTCTCTCTCTTTTCCTCTCTCAATGTGTGCGTTTTTTGTTTATGCATGTTCTCTCTCTTTTCCTCTCTCAATGCGTGCATTTTTTGTTTATGCATGCTCTCTCTCTTTTCCTCTCTCAATGTGTGTGTGCATTCTTTGTTTATGTATGTGTGTGTGCGTTTTTGTTTATGTTTGTACTCTCTCTCTCTCTCTCTCTCTCTCTCTCAAAAACACTATGTGTGTGTGTGAGAGAGAGAGAGAGAGGGAGAGAGAAAGAGGGGAAGGGAACATGAGAGTGAGGAGAGGGAAGGAGCATAGCTGGCTCTCCTTCCTCTCCTCGTGTGTGTGTGTGTGTGGAGAAGAAAAAAAAAGAGAGAGAGAGAGAGAGAGAGAGAGAGAGAGAGAGAGCGTTACCTGCTCCTTGCTTGAGGGTGCCGAAAAACTCAGATCTGAGATCTGAGTTTTTGGGCGCGCTCTGTTATTTTTTTAGCACAGTCGGCGTCGCTATTAGCGTCGCAAATTTACAAAGAAATTTGCGACGCTCATAGTGACGCCGATAATTTTTTTTTTGAGCGTCGCTGTGTGAGCGTCGCCAATATGAATAGCCTCTTGTAGTGTAAAATGCAACAACAAGAGGAAGATAGTGACTTACTCAAAAGCCTACAATAAGAAGAGAGCTTGGTAATCAGGCAATAAGACACATGTTGACATTTGCTACATAAGCTATTCGAGAAGGACACACATGCTTAGGGAACAAGCTAGTTAGGATGTCTGTTGAGTTGGTAGCAGTACTAGTAGCCAGGAAGAGCACAAGTAGTTGATGAGCTTCCTATTTGGGATGCCTCTCTCCAAATGCAATCATGCCTTTTTGCATCTTGAAGGTAGGTGGATTATGCAAGAATTTGGCATGGGCAAACAAAGTTATGATCTCATTGTTAGTTAGGAGCTCTTGGCAAAAACCATTATGACTGGTTTAGAATGTATGCAAAGTGTAGCGTATTCATGAAAGCACATAATGTGCTTAATCAGCATTTTTCCTAGAGTTTCTTCTATCCAGCTACACTTAATGTTCCAAGTATGGATCCACAACATCAATCAGGCGTATTGAATAAGGGCAGAATCTATTTTGATAACACAAGGGAAAATATAGTATTGCACCAAAAAAAGTCACTGTGCCACTGAATCGTCCAGAAGATCTTTGTAAAGGATGGAGCACATCAAGTACATCAAAACCTGGACCTTCGGCAAGGAGCTTCCCACATGCAACATCATTATTGAAAGAGGGTTTCACCATCACAACATCTCCCTTGGGATTGACCTTTTGGGTATGTATGCAAAGTGCAATGTCCTTATGAGGTTTTTTTTTCCTGTGACTATAGAAAATTCTATTTCAAGGTTAATCCTAATCTTAATGTCTTCAAAAAATAAAAATAAAAAAATTGCATCATTTCTTAGAAGATGCTCTAGGAAAATCATGTTGCCCAGCCTTTGAGAGAAACATTGTGCGCAAAGACCCTAAATCAAGAGCATGAGAAAATTGACTTTTCACTCCATACATAGATAGGGGCTTGGCGAGGTGTGCAACAAGGATCGAGAACTACAAGGAAGGGAGACCTGAATAGGGTGAAATCATAGAGTGCAACCCAAGGAAGGGCAAGTCCTCGTGGACACATAATGCAACCCGAGGAAGAGCGAGGCCTACCATTGTAGCAAAGGGTGGGGTGAGGCTAAACAAGTATGAAGGGCATGAGAAAGATAGAAACAAGCTACTCGGACAGTGGAGTGCAAGCAAGAAGGGCACTGGCTTACAAAGCTTGAGAGAGGTTGGTTGCTCTGCCAAACTAGAGCATACTAAAGGCGGATGGGAGCCTAGGTGCCCATTTTTAAGCGTACAAGAATTTTGGTACTCCTAATCAGACTTGGCGGAGGACCCTCATCAAAAAGCCGCAAGGCAATAAAAAATCCTTCATGGGCGAGGCTAGGCGGAGTGGAGGGGTTGCTCATCATTAAGGGGTTTCTACCCATGATATATTGCATGCAAGCACGACAACAAGAGATTTCAAGCAGAACCTATGGTGTCCCCTCCTATTGGTGCAACTCAACACTCAGAGCGTACCTCTTCCTTCATCTCGCTCCCCCAATCATTGCTTAAAACAGTCCGTGTTGGATGTGGGACTATTTCAAGCAATGATTGAGGCGAAAGACACAAGATGATTTAGAAAATTTTTTATGTAGTAAAATGGAGTCTTTTCCAGTATTTTTCATACAGTGAATAACATCATGAGGTTCTACTCGAGAGGCACCAGGTACAATTGGGGGCAAGGGACCCCCCCCCCCCCCCCCCCCCCCCCCCCCCCCCCCCCCCCCCCCCCCCCCCCCCCCCCCCCCCCCCCCCCCCCCACAGGGCCGGTGGTCCCTTGCCCCCAATCATACCTAGTTAGGTCTGCGGTGCCTCCCTCACAGAAGCTCATGATGTTGAGGTAAGTCACAATGTGGGAATTATTGTGAGAATTTGTCCAAAACTTCTTGTGAGAGAGATGTTGCTTGAGTAAGTCAAGTGAATCCAGACCCACCTTGGAAAAGATACCATTCTATCCTCTCTACTAAAGCGATGGCTAGGCATAAGAAGGACACTAGTAAATCCCTCTACCTATAGTGGGCTCTCTACTTACATCTCGAACATTGCTTGTAATAGTCGCACACCGGCACGGGACAATTTCAAGAAATATCGAGGATAATATGGAGATGTCTTGGGTGGGGAGAGAGCTCTTGGTAGAGGTTATCCAAATGCTCTCAAACCATCACATCACTTACAAGATCTATGTAGCATATATGAGAGACATATCCATGTGGATGGTCACACCAATTTGTGTGCATCACCAACTATGTTTTTGATTCCAGAATGCACAAAAAATTATCTCTCTCCCACTTTCAATTTCCTCGGACATTGCTTGAAAAGGTCTCATGTCAACACGGGGTAGTTTCACGCCACATATTGTCCCAAGCTATTAGAGATGGGAGAGAGATGTGTGGTAGTGAGATTCATAAAAGGTTTACCTAGATGGTCAATGTCTTTTGGGAGCCATGAGAAGATGACAGCTACAAAGGCTTAGTAAAGCAAGAGCAAGCAAGTTATGGCCTACATGATTTGGAGCATGTAGATGAAAGATCTATATGATTCAGTTTTCACAGGTCATTAAGGAAAATTTGGACTCTCAAAGGGGTCCTATAAGGAGGTTTGATTTTGCGTCTCTTATGCAAAGTGGGCAACCCGGTGAAGTACATAAATGCTTTGTCAAAATCCTATCAACTAGCATATCATTGGAAAGATCCTAGAAAGTAGGTTCTAAATCCCCAAACTTTGGAAAATTTGGAGTTGATGTGTAGAAGTTATGGTATCCCTACTGAAGCTAAAATATGGGGAGAGAAATGAAATCTTTCATAATTTAAGGAATCTAATGGCATGCTATGTATCAATGGATAGATCTCGATGAGTATATTTTAAATCCAAAAGGCCCGACAAGTTTTAGTTTCATTTGTAAAAATGTTACCATGCACCCGTTTTGGAAAAGAGAGAGAAAGTCAAAGTCCTTATAGGGCCCCTTTGAGAGTTCAAATTTTCCCTAATGAAACCCTTCAAAAGTTTATTCCCTAAGTTTTACGCCCCAAAGTTTATCTAGGTTTTGAAATGTCTAGCCAAAAAATGTGCTATCAACCATTAGCTTAATTTTCTTAAGAAGGATTCTCCTCCTTTGCCAAAAGTGCTCTGTTGCACTGTCTCTTTGAATGACTAGTTCTCAAGTTTACACCATCATCCCATTGTCAAACAAGCGCTCTGTATAGAGGACATTGGAGTCAAATAAAAGAGGAAAAGGAATCACATCTGTTGGTCTTGAGTCTATATTGAATCTTAATGCAAAGCCAAGGTATCCTTTTTTCATATTATTCTCTTTCAAAGATAGCTTGGACCGGGACAACAATGGCATATATTTAAGATGTCTCGTTGGGGCCTGGGAGTGGTGTTGATCTAGTGAACCACATGCTTAGGAGGAAATTTGCAAGATGTTTCACTTTGATTATGTGCACCATGTTGAGGGTTGGCCTGCCATGTTGGAACACGTTTACGACATGTATGTAAGAGAGCTTGTATATTGGCAATATGTGAGTCTATTGTGGTAAACAAGCACCCCCAAGTAGAGTTTTGGAAAATTCTTAATAAAGGTGTGGTTGATCGTGGGTATGCTTAGCTTAAATTTAGAGGATTTATGATAGATGAAACAAATGAAAACTTGATTGTTGCAGTACCTATTTGCCATATTTATGAGCAATCAATCAGTGAGTGCATCTGGTAAAGAACTTGTGGATGCAACTCAATCACTACTTCTAGAAATGCAAATACCAAACATATAGATGAATAGAGATAAATAAAGGAAAAGAGTATGTGAAAACGTGAACAATAGTTATCGATCGGGTGAAACTCTTGAAAAAGACAACCATAGACTAAAGTTTGTTATTCATAACCACCCTACTTAACACCATATCACATAACAAGAAAGAATGTTCCCTCTCTTCAAATGTTTGCCAAGAACAAAAGATGCCTCAAACATTTTGGGCAATTAGCTAAGCACACAAAGCTAGGCATAAAAATGACATGTTTTGGTGTGCTCTTTGGAGAGAAAATACATTCTTAAAGGTTCATAAACAACAATTCAAATAATATGCAAAATGGTATCCCTGCACCTTGCTTTTGAGGAAAGAGGAAATATTCAGCTGTGGGAAAAAAAACCAAGAGGAATTGTGGAGGGAATCATAAGGTTTTGCAACAATAGAAACCCTTATGCTTGGAATATGGATGAGATGATTATTGGACCTCCTAGGCCTACTCGAGGATGTGGGTTGTTGAAAAGGTACTTGGTTGCTACCATGGCAGGTTGAGATGTTGCAAAAAGTTGGATTTGTACTACAAGGAAAAAATGTGGCAACACATGGGGACGGTTTCCCTAATAGGCAATGCGGAACACAACCTAGTCCTTTTTGTGAAAATTAGATATTTAAAGCATACAAGTGGAGGTCAAAATTAGTCAAGGGCTTCAACGAGAGGATAGCATTGGGTGGAAGCATGCAAGGAAATCTAGTGAGAGAATTTATATTGGTGCCAAATGTGTCACACGTTCTCCATGTTAGCACTCCTGGTTGGTTAAAAAAGGGGGTGACTTATGCCGTGATAATTGCAGACTTCCCTTGATGTACTTGTGAGGATTTTTAAAAAGAGACAAATAGTACCTCAAGTACATGCCATGCAAACACATGTACTATGTGTATTTTTGTGTCCTCGGGTTGGACTCTGAAGTTCATGACTTTGTGCATCACGCTAATGCATTAACAAAAGTAGAGCTTCTCTAGGAACAAGGTGGGGCTAGAGTTTTAGTATAGCATCTGCTACACGAGCTGAAGTTTTTAGCCCTCTATGGATTGACCATTTGTTGGATTGCAATTGACATGAAACTTGGGTTATCTTTTCTACTTACTTCATTTTCCTAGATTTTGTAACCTAATCAAGATTTTGTAACCTAATCAAGTACGCATTTAATTTCACGGTTCTCACAACCTTCACTCAAAAAATGTCACACTCCATTTTATGAGCTCAAGTTTTGGTCCTCTATGGATTGCATGTAATTTCCATTACTGGGGGAATATAGTTGGGTGAGCGCTTTTTTGGAATCCGATGAGCAGATTCCAAAAAGATTCTTTTTCTCTCTCAACCCTTCATAGTTGAGGATATGCTCTCTTTTTCTCTTTAGTGATCCTCCCTTGTCCTTGTTCTCTCCCTCTCTCTCTTTCTCTCTCTCTCTCTCTCTCTCTCTAAAGTTTTCCCTTGGAAAACACATCTTGATCAAACATCCATCATTTACAAATATCCTTTTTTTTGCCTTGGTTCTATGTACACTCATATAAGCACATAAATAGAGCTGAGTCATTTCACACAAACACACATAAATCGAACTGAGTCATTTCACAGACACACACACAGACACACACACACACACACACACACACACACTTTCAAACATTATAATATTTGTTGAGCAACAAGTTTTGCTACCAACCGAATCTTTTCTGCCTCACTCATGTACACTCATACACATGTACTCTCTCTCTCTCTCTCTCTCTCTCTCTCTCTCTCTCTCTCTCTTTAAATTTAACACACCTCAATCAAACATCTATCATTTACAAATATCCCTCTTTTTTACTTTCCTCTCTCTCTCTCTCTCTCTCTCTCTCTCTCTCTCTCTTTCACACTCATTTCTTTCCTTGGTGAGCACACATATATCAAGGAAAAAACACACTCGAACCATTAAACACATACACACTCTTTCAAATATTTACCAAAATTCGATCAAAGATTGTGTACCATGAGAAATAAAGGTATATCTCTCCCTCTTTTCTTAGAAAAGCTTCCTACTTCTCTCTCTCTCTCTCTCTCTCTCTCTCTTAATTGATATGTATCTGATGGCTTCACTTAGAAGCAATGAGTCGATGTAATGTTTTTTGTGATGGTCCCATAGGTCATATCTGACCTCCGTGGAAGATAAATCAATCAATCAATCTCTCTCTCTCTCTCTCTCTCTCTCTCTCTCTCACACACACACACACACACACACACACACACACACACACACACACACACACACACACACACAAGGACAAGTATACACGCAAATCATTTTACACCAAGATTAATGCTAACAAGTGGACAGAAAGAATGATTTTTAAACAAAAATAATCCAAATTAGCTTTACTCTAAGTTTGGATATGTGCGTTCACGGCTAAGATCATTGTAGACATCTACCTTGCCTAGCAAGCTAATGTATGAACATGTTTTTATTTTGGCTCAATCCAAGCACTCTAATAAAATGAAGCACAAGTGCTTGCAAGCCAAATAAGTTTTTTTACTGGCCTCCCTGTCGACAAAATTGGGGCTTGTGCAGTAGGGCTCATCCTTGATGTGCACCTCATACACCCTACATGTTCGTCTCCTGCGTTATACTCCACCTTGAAGACTTCATTTACTTTGTCTACGATGGTGTTCTCTTCAATCACCTTAGCCTTTAAACAAAGAGCCAAACCAATTTTCTTTGCTACCTCCTCTAAAATGGAAGTAGAAAATTTGACTGTTGTGTCATTTCTTAGTATTGAATCACTGCTATCTACTTTTGTTGAAGCGGAAGAGGAATCACCTCCACCCCTAGGAGGAGTCTGCCTTGTAGTTGCACCCATTTTTTCTTTTCCAACTGTCTCTACTTGAAATCCTCCTTCAAGCAATATCTCAACTTCTTCATCTATAAGATTTATTCCTAGATCAACCGGCCAAATTGTTGGTGGAGGAGATGGCCTTCAATCTATGTTATGATCCATCACATAGCAATGAAATAACATGGTTGGAAAAAAACCAAAACCATTGCCTGAGAAGCCTGTTTGGATGTTTTCTATACCCCTCAAAAGATGTTGCAAGAGTCACTTTACTACATGCCACTATATTTTGTCATATCTTTTTCTACCAATGGGGGTGCCACTATATGTTACATGGTTGCCAAGAGGAGTTCTTCTAATTGCCCACATAGATTTATTGACCTTTCATTACAAAACAAAAATCTTTGCCTTGTCTTTAGAATTCTCACACCCATCTACAGCCCATGAATCCTCCCTAAAAATGATCTTCCTGGGCCTTTCACGTGATGTGGAGTCATATGTTTTTGCATTTTACTCTCGTCTATGTGTGGATTCATCCTCAACATCAATCAAAATCGATGGCCCTCGCTTTTGCCAAACGGCTTCTTTGTCTCCTTCAAGAGGTGTGTGAGCCTTATACATGGGTGTTCCAGATGTAGACTCATTTACTACTCTTACCACTTACGCTAGACTAGAGGAAACTCTCTCCTTGAGTCTCACTAATGAAGAATCATCTCCAATATGTTTACCTTGAGAGTAAGAAAGTGCCTTCGTGCTTTGTAATATTGCATTCACCATATCTGAAGTACATGCATCATACAATGATACTTTGTTTTTTGAATCCCTTGACTGCAAGCCAACTCCCATACTCTCGACCACGTTGGTTCTTGGAGTGTTTTCCCCATCACTACTTCTCTCTATTGTTGTCATGATGCTCTCCCAATGTGCAATATGCATCTCCCACCAACTCAACCAGGATTCCATTGCGAGGATGTTCTTATCCATGCAATGTCCATTGTGCCACCATTGTCCAAGGAGACGAGACTCTGCTACTGCTACCTCTCTAGAGGGGGCTAGATTCAACTTTTTACACATGTCTTTGTAATTTTGTTGAAGTGAAGAAACAATGTAATTGTGTGTGCCGCCATGCTTTACTTCCAATAAAAAATGCAAGATCACTCTCCGATGTTGTAGAACATTGTCTTTCCCACCCATTGAGCACAATGAAAATTGCATTCCAGTTGTCTTAAGCTTTGTCGGCCATGAATTAACAGAAATCCACTCTCTCCTATCCATGCCACTCCA
The DNA here is from genome assembly GCF_014529385.1 of Adiantum capillus-veneris. Classification (NCBI taxonomy): domain Eukaryota; kingdom Viridiplantae; phylum Streptophyta; class Polypodiopsida; order Polypodiales; family Pteridaceae; genus Adiantum; species Adiantum capillus-veneris. The sequence continues at coordinate 54,872,617 of NC_140947.1, read as the reverse complement.
TAACTTCATTTATGCACTACCAAAAAAGGATTTGTGCTTCCATGTCCTTTTTCATCTCACAAACTGGAATAGTGAGGAGGTCTTTCATGCTATAACATAAGAAATTCATATTAGTATACATTTTAATAGTCGTTTCTTAGGATATGTCAAACTTGAAAACTATGTTGCTAAAATATTCAACCTTGGATTGTACACATGGCATGCCACCATGGTCATCCAATCCACCACTCGGCGAGTGTGATCATATTGCACTCAAGCGTGCCAAAAATCTCCATTTCCTCTTTGTTGCATTATATTGACCGGATCTAATTCAAAGGCAAGGCCAACTGTAGACATCTTGAACACAAAGCACCATTCCCTTTTTACTCCTTGCCCAAGAAACCTACTTTTGTGAAAAAAATCACATGTGAAATCTCTTTTTAGCCACAATAGGGAATCTACATCGAAGCTCTCTTTTGTTGGGCCATTTCTTGTTGTTGCCATGGACCTACAAAACTTGTATAATAGAATTTAGCTACCTTGAAATAATACGCACAAAGAAGAGTGACAAGTTATCATCCTTACCAATTGTCCTCCTCCACTAAGGGGCCCATTGCTTCAGCAATGGGTCCTCCACTAAGGGGCTGAAGCAATGGGCCCTCCTCCACAAAGGGGCCCATTTCTTCAACAAAATTTTCTTGCCAAGTACATGGCTAGAGCCCCCTTCTTGCATCAAAGTTGTTGTCACAATTTTATTTTTCACACACATTTGCACCTTTCATGCACCTGCATGTATGTCTACACTTAGGACTTGCGCAACCATTTCTTTGGTTTTATTAGTTATTCTTTTGGACGTACCATCCTCATGTCATGTTGGTGATTTCCTCAATGTACCATCAATCAGATCATACTTTCCTCCCTCGGCATGAAATAGTATAAAGGTTTGAGTGAGGGATGGAGAGGATCAGTGGGTGTGTATATGTGGAAGTGTGTAAGGAGTGAAAGAAATTAGGATGACTCCTTGTGTGAGAGTAGGGGCAGACTGGGGTGCAACAAAAAAGTCATATCCCAAAATAAAGATCTATATAAATCATGAAACACTTTGAGAATATTGCTGAGATTGTGGGATACATTTTTTATGTTGACCACTTCTTCAAATTTGGAGTGGAAGTGGATGCCAAAAATTCCACCAAAATACCTGTTTTTCTGACTACAAAAGTCTTTTAGGGAGGCCCCTTTTGTTGAATTTGCATAAGGCTCCAAGAGTGAGACCCTCTTTGCATGAGAGTGTGGAGACATACCCACTCAGAGAGCCTTATGCAGCAAAAATGTGTGAAGGTTAATGAAGTCTGTTTTTGAGTATATGGCTATGACACTATTTTCCATGAAACCTTTCTTGATGATGTTGGTTCATAATTGCTAGTCGGGTCTATTTGAAAGCTCACTAATTTCCCTGGAGGCAATGACCTAGGAGAACATTTGGGATGACATGGAAATTTTAAGTTGCAAAATGCCAAAAGAATATGGACATTCTTGTGTCTAAAGGGTGCTAGTTGATGTAGAGCTCCTAATGGAACACATTTACAGAAGGAGTGCAAAATTATAATCATCTGGTTTTTTGTATCACTATCCATGACGCGCATTAGCTTCAAGAGCTTAGTTAGGCTATTGAATGATTATGAAGCAAGAAACTTGGAGAATTATTTGGTGGCACATGTCAATTTGTTTAGGACCACAATGTTCTAGAACATAATCAAACCTATGAAGATGCACCCACTTGGATCACCTCATGTAGCAAAAATGTCAGAGGTTACTGAAGTATTTCTGTGATGGTGTGGAAACAAGATAATGGGTATTTCTATGATAGAATAGTCGATGCAAATTTATACTGGAACACATTTCTAGGAGGAGAGAAATAGTCTAGCCATCTACTTTTTTTTAATCACTATTCATGACAATCATTAACATCAAGATCCTACTTAGGCTATTGAATGATTAAGCAAGCAAGGCACCTCAAAAATTACAAGTGTGTTTTTTTTGTGAGCTTTTGATTTTGAGATTTTTCAATGAAAACCATTTTTGCAAGCCTTTTCGATTTAAATTTGGATCCTTTTATAACGATGAAAAAGTTTGCCAAAAGAATAGAAATTACTCATAGGATACACACCCACAAATATCTATACGCTTCCAAAGGTCCTAACTTTGAGCTTGAACATCTAGCAAGATATGAACTGCAAAGCATGCATCTGTAATGAGAGGGGATTCAAAAAACATCTCAAAGAGTAGAGAGAATTAATTTTGCAACTCATACATAATTAAGAGATGAAACTTGTGATACATGACTCTAGACCACTTTGTTTTTCCATAGGTTCACTACACTATAGGGTGTATCTTGCGTGTTTGCCCCAATAAAAGGCAAGGTCCATGGGAGCTAGTGCAGGTTGACAAATGACCATGTGCTCTTTTGTGAAATGCAAGTATGTGCACATACACATAATACACGTGTTTACATGCTAGAAATGCACGCTATGCACAGGTTCTATCTTTTAATAATCGAGGCAGGTGTAACTAGGTTATGTCTTTATGTGTACATCATAAAAACTCTCTATCAGTACTCAAAAAACCATGTGCTATTAACTTTCAACTTTCTCTTCCAAGAACATTTCTCCAGTGGTATGCTTTCTTCTCCTTCATTGTTGCTGACATAAATCTCTTCATTATCCTCTCTATCAAATTGTATACTCCATGGTCTACCCCTAGTTTTATGTCGCCTTACCTCCAATACATATCTAGGTTTTTGTGAGCTTGTATGTTTGTGGTTCCCTTCTTTTTCCTTTGCAAAACCCATATTGCTAACCAATTAGCTCCATGTTCATCACATACATGAATCAAACAAAGTTTGGTGGCTCATGGCTGCATCTCTCCATCACTATATTAAAAATTTCTTCAAAAAACGATTTGTAACTCTTTGTCTTCTTCTTTAATTTCACATATTGCAATCACTTGCAATGCTCTCATGTTGTATGCAACACTTTTGCAACATTAGTATATTGTCATATTCATCACCATACTTGACCATGTTTAGCCTTCTCATGTGACACAATTCCTTTGAATCCCCTATTCTAAACAAGTGGCATCATTTGTTCAGGAAAATGATTAAGCTCAACATTAGTGGCTTTTAAATCATCTTATTTAATCAAATATTGGAATAACATTTGTCGAGAACCTAGCATCTATACTTTTCTAGGACCACCATTATCATAGTTCAAAACCGTGTTAACAAATTATGCACCTTTTCAAGCATTGACCTCCTTGTACTTGGTTGAACATTATATCGGCCATGCTCCCTAAGATGGATCACCAAAATATGCACATTTTCAAGGGCTTCCCTCCTAGTACCTAGCTGAACACTATGGCCATGCTCCCAGTACCTTCACTAGGAGGATAGCCATTCTAACTTATATGTCGAAATGATCATGAAAAATGCACTATTGTATTTTATTTCACTCATATAAAGAGGGCATGTGACCCTGTAACATGAAGAATTCCAAGAAAATACCTTATATATGACATGAAAGCATAGATACCCATCATATTAAATTTTATCTCATGATGTTCACCCAAATTTTGTATAAATTTGGCCTTCTTTGTGCAGTCAACTTCAGCTTCATGAACATTTACCTCTCCCAAAATTTGAAGCTTTTGTTCAAAAGTACTTCAACGACACAATGAATGACACTGTCAACATTTCTACAACCACTCTAAAATTTCTATTATAAGGATGAAAAAATTATATATATATATATAGAAATTCTAAGGATGGTGTGGTTAAGAAAACATCAAGTTATTGCAATCAAGGGAATGGAACCATTTTCCTATAATTAAAGGGAACAAGATACAAGTACAAGGCATAATAGTAAGTTAAAGTTAATCAATCAGTCAAGAGACTTAAGGAACGTTTATTCAAGTATTTCCTCAGCTTAAATAAACCCAAGAAGGAATCACCAAGCTTAGAATCCAAAAAGGATGTCAAGACAGTACATCTAAGCCACCGACTTATAAACATAAAAAAGAAAAAGAAAACAATAGAAGAAAAAATATTTGTTCGAGTAAAATTCGGGTTCAATTCAAGCACCAATGCATACTCACGAGCCACTTCCGGCTTACGCCATGGGAATAGGGACATAACCACTGCATAGGAAATTAGCTTTTCATTTTGAAAAAAAATTAGCATAACGGAAAAGATAAGACAAGGAAAAAAGAAAAGAAAAAGATAAGAAAGAAAAAGGAAAGGAAAATGAAAGAGAAGATAAAGATAAGGATAAGGTGGGTAAGTAGCTTGTTGAGAAAGTTTTGATAAGTAAGATAAGTTATTAAAGAAAGATAAGTTATCAAGATAAGGAAGATAAGATATCTAGATACGTGAAAGCACTTATCCAAAATGTGCATAAAAAGAGGGCTTCTCTTCTCATTTTACACTTCCCTTCTCATTTTTAGCGGTGCAAGGTTAAGAGTAAGCTTGGGAAATCCATAGCCAAAGCTCTTTCACACACACCTCATACACACATACACACACACAAACACACACATATCTCCAAGAGAAGCCATTGCCAAAACCCTAATCAGGTTGGTCAAAACTTGATCTTCTTCTTCACACTACACTCTCCGTCTCCTCTCTCCTAATTTTCAATCTTTCCATAGCTTGAATTCTCTTTTACCTCTTGACATTCTCTCATTCCAAGTGGCCTAATGGGTGGTCTTTAAGACAAGTGAAGAGGGAAAGGGCGGACTACATCAACACACTCTTCCATACTCTCCCAAATCAAGGATAAGACTCTGCCATACACATAAGGTAACATTTTTCTTGTTCTCTTTATGCTATTGCACTTTCTTGAGAGTTATTTACTTTCATGATTACTTAAGTTCATGCTTAAGCTCTCACATTTTCATAGGCAAGCCTTTTTTTGGGGAAACAAGAAATAACTTCTTAATTTTGTTGTTTTCCTTTAATCATGGTTCATCACTAATCATAACTAACCATGTTGCTAACAACTAACCACAATGCTATTTCAAGTTCCGTTATTTTAAGTTTGTTAAGCTAACAGACTAATATGGCATAGAGAGAGTAGAAAGCACTCTTAAACCATAGATGACTGGAGGTCATAAGTATTTAAATATTTCAAGTTCCATTATTTCAAGTTCTTTAGAGTACCATGCTAATATGGCCTAGAGAGAGTAGAAATTACTCTGTTTATCCATAGGTATCTAGAGATCATACTTAACTAAATAGTATGGATAATGAATGGTGACTAATATGTATGATTACCCCTAATTTCCCTCAAACTTTTTGTTGATCGACTTTTAAGTTACTCACTTACATTTGTTCTTTCAAGTTACTCTTATTTAAATGACTTAATAGAGATAAAATTCCATCAATCAAAGGAAATTAAATATTGGAATTTCTTTTCGAGCTAACTTTAGTTTCCCAAACGAGACAATATAATTTCTCTAAAAGAAATGCTCTCATAAAAAGGCTCACAATATTTTTCTTCATGCATTCAAGTTAAATAAAGAAAGAATCATTTCTTCTCTCAATAAAGTATGTGTGTAAGATTTTTAGTGACATAATTAAGCTAAAATCTAGCTCTCTCAAGAAGAAGTTCAGCCTTGAAGGATAATTCTATCATAAACAAGGGAGTACTTTTTTGTAAAATGATTCTCATTCCAAGTAAGGTTATCCCCCTCTTGCCAATTGGAAAACCCCCAAACCCTTAAACCTCTCCTAGAGCTACATAATTAATCATGTCCATGCCTACATCTCTTCTTAAAAAAGGATTTGTTAATCATTCATGTACTATTGCATGAGCATTTTTCACTACACTAGCATGCCCACTCTTCGGAACTTGGAAATCTTTTAGCACTTACACTACCCTGCATGGAAGGGTTTCACTCTTGCATAAGCACCCAAAGGAAGTTTCATGATTATTTGTCTCAAGATTGCAAGTTGGTGCGTACCAAAGTTTTGTGTTCACCAAGCATAGATCACACCAAATCAAAATCTAATGTAGAAAGCATATGCATTGTGCATTTCAAGTTTGTCTACTTTCAAGTTTGTTTTGTAATTTTAAGGAGGGAGTAAGGGGATAGCTTTAAGGAAGTGATTCTTGTGTTTCTTAAACATAAAACTCCCATCACTTCCATGGAGATGCCCATGGATGGAAAATGATGCAAAGGGACCAAAATGCATGTGGACAGATAGGCTCCACCATTTTGGCCATATCTCCCAAATTGTTGCTCGAAAAATTATAAAACAAATAGGAACAGAAAGATCATCTCAACGCCTACAACTTTGCTATTCAAAACTTTTTAAAATTTGGAATGAAAAATAGAGAAAATTCCCACAAAAATATGTGTTTGTCTTTTTTTCCTCGAAAGTCTTCCAGGTGGTCCCCTCTTGACTCCATGTGCAAGCTGTGTGTCTAGAAGTGAATTATGCTTGCATTTGATAATATTTTTTTGACTTCAACTCCATAATGCATAAGATTCTCCTCCCTTTCACTATTGACTCTTATTCTTCACATATAGTGACCAGCAGATAGAATCAACATCCATTGAATTTTTTGTTTTCATAGGGTTTGTTACTACCTCTCCTTATTTTTGAGATCCAAATGTGTCGAAACCATGGCTATGTAGAAGATAAATACATAGATCTTTTGTGATTTTCATGCATCGGGTCCCTCCTCCTCCACAAAGCCTTGAAGCCTTGCATACGAAGAGTTAGCTGGTCCAAAATTTGAAAAGCGGCCCTCACTACTAATGAAAAATCAACATACTATCAAGTGTACATCCCCTCATTGCAATAGAATGTAGCAAGCTTTTCAAAGGATCTACATCACCCTTGTATTGAGAATGTAGCAATAGAATGTAGCAAGCTTTTCAAAGGATCTACATCGCCCTTGTGTTGAGAAAGAAAATCCATAGATTTGTGGCTACTTTGTAAAGTTGTTGGAAGATATTCATCATGAAAATATAGATTTCCATTTAGCTCACAACCACATCCATAACCAATATTGGATCCATACTAATTGAGGTGGTTGTACTACCATTTTGGCTACAAGCATCACAATATTATTCCATTCCACCCCAACAGTTTATTGCTTTGGAAAGCAAGCATGATATCTAGCAGATGATAAATGCATTCATACCTATCTACCTCATACAGAGTACGATGGATTGAGCCAATTGGTAATTTGAACCTCTCAAGTGACATTGCAGCAAGGCTTGGTCTACATGGCATGGACAAGGTAAACCTTTGTATGCTAGCAATACCAATAAATGTTGACTGGTGGAATACTGAGAAGGGTCGCCCATTTTTTGTAATATTTAATTCTAAGAGATCTGAGAGATTATGGTTGATGGGAGTGTGCCTCTCAAGACGAATTTATATAATCCAATGTTTTGTAACCCCTAAGAGAATTTTTTGAATTAATCAATTTTTGCCTTTACTATGTGCCGTGTCTATGTGACATAGAGAGAGAGAGAGAGAGAGAGAGAGAGAGAGAGAGAGAGAGAGAGAGAGAGAGAGAGAGAGAGAGAGAGAGAGAGAGAGATAATGAGGTCTTATCTCTTTGCTATGCATGCCATGGAGAAACCTTTGTGAAGGCGACACCACCAATGAGTTAGCAACGGTGAGGTCTACGCACCAACACCAAGCTTGCAAAGTTTTGTTTCTGTCACGAGGCGAGCTCCCACAAGCTTTTGAGTGAGTTATCTTGCAAACTGTGTGTCTGTTTTGCAAGTTCTCCAAAATAGTTGGTTCACGGAGACAAGAGATACACATTAGGATCATGCATGTTGAGAATTAATGACTTGTAACAGATTGCCTATCTTCATACGTGTTTGCTGTACCAAGTGATTACGGGTAGGATATAAGGTTAGAGTCCATAGGGTAGTGACCTCTAGGTAAGTAGAGGTTAAGTAGAGGATTCCCTGTGAGTTTTGAGAAAATTTGAGAACTTTTGGTCTTGATTTTGGTAGCATGAGCATTGTAGGTTGTTTTGCAGTCAAAAGCACATAGGATGTATGGGTTTGCTTTCCTTGAGTAAGGATTGTCTTAGAAGGTCAACTAGGTGATTGACAACCATCTATTTGCTTCCATGCACCTGCGGGTGGAGCTACATCCTTGGACAACATTTTGGTATGCTGGTTTAGTTTTTGCTATGCTACCATTTTCTCACTGCATATCCACCAACATTAGCACCATTGGCGGGGATGAGAGCCCTAGGTAGGTGACCTTAGACTAGTCCTACGAGGTAGAAGTCCCTCTGGTTCGCCAGAATCTTGCTAATTTATTTTAGGCAGGATCAGAGTTGGACTCTTGAGATCTAGGAGAAGTGCTAGGGAGCGTGTGAATCGCTTAGATTTTCTACCATAGGTAGTATTAGTCGTGTTTTAGTGTAGATGGTGTGTGATTCATTTGGGAGGTGAAAAAAAGATAGCTAGTATGTGTGAGGCAGTGACACATTTCTCTATTCATACATGCAACACCCCATATAATGTGTAGGAGTAGTTTTAGGCCCGTTTTAGGAAGGACATCTACATTTTGATCTAGAGATATTCATCACATATTTATTTTCTTGTGTGCTTGATCTTTAGGGTAGAAATGCAACAAACAAGATTTTGGGGATATTTGTGCATGAATGAATGATTCTGAGCATATAAGAAAGCATATGCAAGAGATCTATTGAGAAAATTTGTAATTCTACAACTTTGGAAACCATACATGTATGATGTCCTAAGGGCTAGAAAAAGGCCATATTAGACAAAACAGACTACACCAGAGAGTTCAAAAAGGGTGTTTTACCCTAATTACACCTTGAGACTAAACTTTTGACCAACACTTAGTACCCAAAAGACAAAAGACGGAGTGCAAAAAAAAGAGAAACTTGTGCTTCTAAACATATCTTTGCATGGAAATTGGTAAAAGTGCTTGAAAGCCAATGCTTGAGACTTTTGGATGCACGTGGATAATTTTTGGGCAAAAATTTACCAACAGACATCATATGTGTATGATGTCTAAGCAATGATTCCCGCTTCCAACTTGACTTTTTTGACTTTACACCCATATTTTGCATGTTTTGTTGAGCACATACACCAAGTTTCATTTCATCTAGAGATATAGATTGATTATTGAGAGGATTTTGATCTTTTTTTAAAATTCCTTGTCAAAAAGTGGTGCTTTTGTGCAAGTTGGACTTCAAAAATTTGATGTGAGCATATGTGCATCAAGGAGCACCTAGGGTAGAAACAAAATTTCAATCTGACCACATAGACATTATACATGTATGATGTCTTAGAGGCTAGATCTGGGGTCAAAGGACACCTTTGAGTACTCCCTTGTGATCTAGAGGAGTTAAAAAGCAAATAGGCAAGATTCCATTGTATTTGAAGCACTTTTGGGCTTGTAAAGGCCAAGAGATAGATCTAGGCCAATGAATTCTTGAATTGATCATATTTAGCACTAGAAGTGTTGAGATTGAGTTTTGAAAGTTGATGCGAGCTAATTTTGTGGTGGCAAACCTCTTGAGTGAGTTTCATCTCATTTGACCAGCTAGACATCATACGCTTATGATGTCTGAAAAGCATTTTTAGAGACCAAAATTGACATCAGAGCTGATCAAGGTGTTTAGCACCATAAAACAAGCTTAGAGAACAAGTTTCATCTAATTTTCATCATCTTTGACTTAGAAGACCTCCTAAGGAAGCTGATAGCAACTAAGACAGAATTAGGGATGATAGACCTACTAAGGGGTGTTTGACTCATAAAGTAGAACTTGGGGTGAATAGAACACATCAAGGAGAGTTTAAATTTCAAGCTTGGGCTAATTTTGAGCACTTAGACATCATATGTGTATGAAGTCTGAAGGCTCATCTTAGGGCCTAGATAGTGATTTTGATTGTCCAAGAACTTTCCTTGTGACCCTAGGATCTCATCTATCTACTTAGATGAGTGCTTAGGACTCACATAGGGAATGAAGTCCTTATATGAAGCTGTTTGGTTGGAATTAAACCTCTAATTATACCAATCAACATCGTAGAGTACTTAAGACCGAGAATCACTATTTTGACAAAGAATTGTAGAGCCGAAAGTTTTGTGCAGATAGCCAGAACCAAGGATCCTACAAGTGCGTGATCATTTTGGAGTGCAAAGTATGTTACAAGTTGAAATAGTGGTTTGAAAGAAAATCATCAAAAAGAGTAGTTGCAAGCCGACTTCTAAGAGGTTTGGGTTAATAGTTGTTTGTGTGAAAGATTTGATGAATTTGAGGTCTGGTAGGTGTCTTCTGAGAGACCGAAGAGTGGGGAGAAATCAGGTTAGCTTAGTGTCAGTAAAAGAGAGTGTAAACCAAGCAAGGATAGATCTGCTAGCTCCAATCATAGAGGAAGGAAATGATACAGACACCTCTTTCAATGAATCATATAAGAGGATGGCTAACCAACAACTTGGAGGTTTCCAACAACAAGGGACTATGGGGGTAGCACCTCCAAAAAACCCTTAAACATATCAAAATACATTGAAACTTCCTAAAGGGAACAAACGCCCATGGAGCCTAGTGTATGTGGATGCTCAATGATGTCAATGCATTTGTATTGAAAAACGACCAGATAGAGGATTGGCACTAATCATGGTAAACGATAATGGTGATAGGTTCCGCAATGAGGAGGGAAACCACTATCTCATTGTCAAAGACCCAAAAAAATACAATTGGTATGGAGACCCAAGGATTGCCTCCTAAACTCACTCTTCCTGGAGCCTTCTACATTCATGACAAGAGAGTAGTGAGAATGGCTACAATTCACAAAAATATTGGCATTTACAAGCATGGGGAGGGAAGAGTCATATCTTACTACCAATGCATGGAACCCCATGTGAATGCATTAAGCAAAGACAAAGTCCTATACTTGTTTTTGTATGATTTAACAACTAAAACTCATATCATTTTTGTAGATAAGTACGGAAAAGAATATGAGAATATTCATCCGGAAGATGTAGGGAGAGTGATAACACCAGAACTGTTGGCACACAACAAGAGAAAGGAGACCCCCGTAGTAGAGTTTGAGAAGAATGAGGACCCAAAAAGTGCAAGTTTGGGAGGATCTGTACTAGTTGAAAAATTGATTAAACCTCTATATGCACTTCTGAAACCATACACCAAACCAGTTGCCCATACAACCGGGTGGCTCCCCTAGGATAAAAATGGTATCCTAATTTATGTAGAAACATCAAGACATGACACGGAGTAGAAACTCATCGTTCATGGGGGTAACCGACTTAACCGTGGCTAGAAAGCCAATCATTATCATCAATTTATATCAAGGAGTCAGAGGTGTCTTGAGACAAGCTGTCTTAAGGATGATCAAACATATCTTTCCTAATTCAACCAATTTTAACTCAAACAATTCTTTCCTATATTATAAACAAATGCACGTTGGAAGTTACCTTCCGTTTTCAGTCAGTTTATCCTTCTTACGTATACAATGCTAACTTATAAAATAACTTAAACTAATTAAAGACTTAATTGAACAATGGGACACCCACCTGGGATTGATTGGCCATCTGCTGCTACGCTGGCGCCTGAAGACTCCTCCGTAAGTCTACTACTAGGCCCGGTATCGTCGTCGTGCGACGCTCTAGTTTGTTTTGGAGCTACTTCCTCATCATCAGATGTAGGATTTGCTCGGGTTCTTTTTGGTGCCATAACTTCTTATCCTTATAAAACGGACGTCTAATCATTAGGTAAATAATTCAAAATCTAGACTTAACCTTTGTATTCAACTGTAACCCATCCACTACAAGAGGTTATGTGCTCTTGTGACGCTCTTAGCGACGGAAATACACTGGGTTTTTATAACCCCCGGCGTCGCTATAAGCGTCGCTAAAAGCGTCGCTACGAGAGCGTCGCTATATGCGTCGCTATAGGCGTCGCTATAGACGTCGCTATATAGCGACGCTCATAGCGACGCCTATAGCGTCGCTTATAGCGACGCTCTCACAGAAGAGTATAGCGACGCATATAGCGACGCTACAGAGCCATAAATAGCGACGCATATAGCGACGCCTGAGAGAATATTTTTTTGGTGGCAGGGCATTGAATGCCTGCCACTCATCAACCATATTGTACTTGATTCACTTTTTAAAAAAAGTGCAAAGGTAAATAATAGACCCAAAATAGTCACCCACAAGACGCATTGTTTGCAAAATTGACAATTGTACACATCATAGACAAACTGAATTGATTGGCAAATGTAATAATGACAATTGTACAACATCATAGGCATAAAGAATTGATTGGCAAAAGGAATTGCGGTGACAAATGTAATAATATACATGGTTCAAAAAGACGTATAAAATCCGTCTCATGATACATAAGCTATGAGAAACCCTAAACTAATGCTATCTAGCTACGGCTAAACTGACGTCGTTTAATCAGACGTCTCATCGCGTCCAAGCGGCGTATCTGTCGGATTCTGCAAAAAAAGACAATAAGACAGTTTTCAGTAAGTATAAACATATAACGACATTTATAAAACAATACAAAAAATAAAAAAGAGTAAACCCTAATACTAACCATGCCGCTGCGAGAACTGAGAATGTCCATCAGGGCGTTTAAGCCCTTCCTGCCTGCGTACTCGCGCTCGTACGGTGTGGGATCACGTCCTGTCATCGACCACTGTCAAAACATACAAAGATTTCATTATGTTAGAACTAAAAAACTCATAAACCCTAAACTATCGAACATGCATAAAGAGCAATGTGAAAAGACTTACAAAATCGGCCTCAAATGATGCCCATCCACCGCTCCCCAAGTGGTGCGAGCTCCCTGCCTCTACTCGCGCTCTGGCTGCATCCTTTTGTTGCTTCCACTTGTCGGGATTCTCGCGCGCTGCTTTCTTCGCATTCTTCCAATCTTCTTTGGCCAGCCAATCTGGCCTATTCCACCCATTCTTGATTGCTTTTTGCACTTCGGAACGCTTGTGTTTGCAGTATTCGCGCATTCGAATCTTCATCAGGTCTTCATTGAAGCGCTGATTCCGTGTTGGAACGGGAAACTCATCATGAAGTATGCTGATGACTCTGTTTTTTAAATCACTTGGTACTTCACTCCATTTGTTTAGTATATAGTGTCTAAACAGCTGAGAGCAAAGACCACGCATGCGCGAGATCACCTTCTTGCCGTCATCATCCATGATGATGCCGCCGCTGATGTCGACGGAGTAAGGCAAGCCCTCTGGCCGGTGACGCGTGAACCTGGGTGTCCCGGCAGGGGTCTCTAGCGGCGTGTCGATGGGGGTACGGACATCAGGTGTCTCCACCGGCGTCTGGGCCCCGAAGCGAGGAGTGTCGAGTGGGGTGGCTCCTGGCGGAGTAGGTAGAGGTGTGTAGCTTCTAGGAACAGTCAGCCGTGCAAAACCTGGCGTAGACGGCGATGCTGTGGCTGGTGTGGGGGCGGGCAAAGAAGGGGAGGGTAAAGAGCCTCGTCGAACACGAGGCGGTGTGGAGGCATCGGTGGCAGAATCCCCACAACAACCGCCACCGCCACCACTAGAGCGCCGGTGTCTAGAAGAGTGTGACGCTCGTCTCGTCGACGCCGAAGCTTCGGAGCGCGCCGAATGCTCCGAAAGAGAGGGAGATGCGGATGGTGTAGGAACGCGCGATGATGCGCCAGAGCGATGACGCTCCACGTACCACTGTCTCTGCTGCGGTGACAAAGAAGAAAGAAACTCCTCATCATCCATACCTGCATTAAACACACGAATATTTAAACTTAATATTGAATGAATAGAGTAGACAATGACGCAAAGACCATTAAATACAATGACGTAATGACGCATATAAATACAATGACGCAATGAATCGAGTGGTAGAAGAGGCAAGTCAAAAACTCAGAATTTTCAATCAAAAGATGTGAGCGCGAGTAGAAAAGAGCGTTACACACCATGGAAGCTACTTAGAGAGCTAGCGCTTTTACAACACGGAGCAAAATTGTTCAAATACAATATTTGTGGCTTTAAGAGATCTCTCTCTCATCCTCGCATAACTCAGCATAACTTCCTATATCTATATAGAGCTCTCCGTTTAAACACATATCCTCTGTTTCATTTTGTAGCTCCTCTGCATGCACCCCATATAGAGCAGTAGCATCTTGATGCTCGTCTGGCACCACCGCAGCGGCTTCTGATTGAGCATCTTCTCTGATCTCCTCCATTGATGTCGTTGTGATTGGCACATGGTAGCCTTCATACGTCCTTGCACTACGAGGGGCTACCTCTATGACGTACCACCAGTTTGATGTAGACTTTGTAGGATGAAATACTACCTGCCAGAGCCACATAACTTACATGAGATCTTTCAAGCACATAACTTGTAAAAGGGGGATGTTAACTATTTATATACTTACTTGTTCACAATGCTCGGGTAGTACGAAAGTGTCTCTTAGGTCAGTCCATTTCTTAGTAGAATCCACCTCAAGAAAACCAGACTCTCCTCTACGCACAGTAGCGTTTCGACCCTCCATGATTATCTTGAACCATTGCACGTCGAACAAGTCGACAAAAAATCCTCTGTAATCGATCCTCAAAATCTCTTGCAGCGTGCCGAAGTAAGTGAGTTCCGCCACCACGGGATCTGCATCAGAGGAACGTCGTCGACTAGACTGTTCAAATTTTGCCATGATTCCACAATCTTGAGTAAAACGCTTTTTGTCGATTCGTTCCACCCTAAAATGTCGACCTTTACACCATGCTGCTGTGTATGACTTATACTACAACGAACAAAGATTATGAGTGGCCGTTCAAACGTTTATAAATAAAGTCACTTGCTAGTCGTACATTGCAAACTTACCTTGGTCGCGCAACCCCGAGAGTACTCCCACTCTTCTTCAGTCACTTCGTCACCGCATTGTTGTGCGCTTTTCAATTGGTTGTGCAACCATCTTAAGCTCATGAAGGTTGGTAGGCTCTCCAGAACCGCTGGATAGTGCATCGGTGGTCGTCTTCCCCGTCTCCACTCGATTCGTGTCCTTTGTCGCTCTTGCTTTGCATCCTCATATTGTGAAATCCACTTTTGCATCACTGGATTGTGAAGCATGCAAAATCGGTTGATTTTAGCCTCTAGATCTTCCGTCATCTTCTTCTCAACACCGAGATTGCACATGACAATCCCAGATATGCGCTCATCATCTATGGTTCGCCATAGCGTGTCCCGGGATTTATCAAATCCGTCTAGCCACTCTCCAATGTACACTAGGGACTCTGATACCAACCAACCTTCTGCCATGCTACCCTCCGGACGTGCCTTTTGACGCACATATCCCTTAAGCGTTTTCATGAAACGCTCTAAGAAGAACATCCATCTGGAATGAACTGTGCCAGCTATTTCCACCTCATCAACTATGTGAATAAGAAGATGCACCTGAATGGTTAGCATTGTAGTAGGAAAATGTTTCTCAAACATGCACACAAGCTCCGCAGCATTTAGTTTGGCGAATGGTATGGAGTCTACGTCGATCTCCTTTTGTGAGATCCATTGCACCAGCTTTGCAAGTTTGTAGATTGTGTTACGGATGTCGAGAGACAAACATCCCTCAATGGCAACCGGTAAAATAAACTGTAAAGTATGTGCAGCAATGATATTAAAGTCCACATTTTATGCAATGATATTAAAGTCCACTATGAACGTACCTGACACATTTTATGCCAATCGTGTGACTTCAAACCGGTAAGCTTTCCTTCTTTAGTAAAACACGTTCGGAGCGAGTGCATTACGCCAGTGGGGGTCCGCAAAGATCGAATGGCCTCTTTTACTTTGCGTTCTTGGGCTCCTGTGAAAATCCATGGTGCTTTAGGAAGTTTTATCGATCCATCAGACGCTGTTTGCGGCCAATATTGCTCCATACGATCCACATTTCTAAGGTCAACTCTGGCTCCCAAAGTATCTTTCTTGCCGGTCAAATGGTCCCATAGTAGATTACCCACATTCTTGAATATGTGCATTGGATCGAGCAAGTGATTGATCACGAGTCGAGGCCAGTATGGTAACTCGTACCATAGAGATAGTCTCTTCATCCCTGGAGGCAATCCGTCATCGCACATCTCCTTCTGCTCTAACCATGCTTGTGCAGACATCCTTGGTGGCTCTCTTCCCAAAAAGCCGTCGCGTAACACATGATTCTCCGGAAGATACGCTTGATGACCTTCGTAGATTTGCTTCTTCAATGAGGGTGCCCTACGTGCATTCAGTCTAGGTCCACATGTGACACATGCTCTGTATCCGCTTGTTTGAAGCCCTGCATGTATACACATGATAATAGATCAACTATGGGAAAAAACCAGATTTACAGTGTCTGAGAGAGGAGTGTCAATAGATCACCTGAGCATTCTGTTAGCCCGGGATAGTCATGCATGGTCCACATTAGAATACCTCTGATCAAAGCATTCCGTCGTCCTGTGTGTCGGCTCATATCCACCACCTCTATGCCAATCCACAATTGTTGTAGCTCTTCCAATAGTGGACGAAGATACACATCCATATTCCCCACTTTATATCGCCCTGGCACAATCAAGCTTAGCCATAGGTGCCCCTTCTTCGTAGTCAACCACGGGGGAATGTTGTAGTTGACGATGACAACGGGCCATACACTGTAAGATGTTGATCTTTGACCAAATGGATTTACGCCATCCATAGCCAGGCCTAAGCGCAAATTTCGAGCTTCCCTGGCAAAATCCGACCATGTTCCATCTATATGTTTCCAGGCTGCGCAATCTGCAGGAATTCGTAGCACACCATCCGAAGATTTATTCTCCTCATGCCATGATGCTAGGGCGGCCATGGACTTACATTCGAAGAAATGCTTGATGCGAGGAAGCAAAGGAAAATGTCGCAAAACCTTTTGTGGAATTTTTGTCCCGTGGAGATCTACTCGATATCTTTCGGAATCACATTTCGGACACTTCTCCATGTCTGTGTATTCCCCTCTGAAAAGAATGCAGTCATTAGGACAAGCGTGGATAGAATTGTAATCCATCCCCAAGTTTCGCAAAATCTTTCTTGCTTCATCTCGGGAATCTGGCATCACATTGTCAGCTGGTAGAATGTGCTCTTTCAGCAATCTACACAACATAAAAATATGATACAGTCGTGTAAAAATCTATCAGATCATTATACACCATGAGTTCTATTAAAGTAAACTAATTGTAATAGATCACCTGAAAAGCGCTGTGACGCTAGTGTCACTCCATCCAAACTTTGCCTGCATGTTGAGAAGAACCAGGAGTGCTTTCAATCTAGACATACGTGCTCCATTATACAATGATGTATCGGCTTCACTTTTCATATCATCATAGATAAGCCTTTCTGAATCCATGATCGTCTCGATCATTTCATCAATCTCGGGCTCAAACATTGCCTCGTTGGGAATGTGCTCTGCATGATCATCCCCCGAGCTGTCAGAGGCTACATCTTGTGGCCTCACATATGCTGCTTGACCAAAGCGCCTGCGAATACGTCTATTGGGTTGCAAGATTGCTGCTTGTTGGCCAGCGTCAGAGTCCGACGAGTTATAATTGGCAACAACTCGATCTATAATAGATGGATCGAACTCGCCAAATTCACGAACGTGCTGCAAAGAAACACGTCTTGTCCGTCGCACAGCATGCTTGCATTGATTACAAGGACATAAGACCCTCGTTGAGAGATAGGTGTTTCGGTTGGACGGTCCCACATCCTCGTCGCTACTCATAATGAGGATAAAAAACTTATAACCTAGACAACAAATTTAATATTCTATTGGCATTCTTCGTCTTATCTCTCTCTCTCTCTCTCTCTCTCTCTCTCTCTCTCTCTCTCTCTCTCTCTCTCTCTCTCTCTTTACCTCACATTCTCTAGTCATGTCCAATCCCCGCACACCTCGGTCTAGAGGTGCACGGAGATCAGAACCACCGGGTTATAATCTCGTCTTTATTGGTCAATACCTATATTTGTGGGTACAAGAAATCTAGACACCCACGTCTACATGATACTGCATGTAGTGGACAAAATCCCTTTGCCTCTTCTCTAGCTGTCACTTCACTTCATCTTAACATCTTTTCACAGTAGATCTTTTCACTGTTCGTCTAACTCTAAACCCTAAACCGTAAGTAATTCTTGCGTGGACTCGATCTAACGTAAATAAGCGTAAATCTAAATAAACGTAAATCTAACTAAAAATAAAGCTAAATCTAATTTAACGTAAGTCTAATGACTAGAGGTTGTCTAGATGGTCATTGTGTCGGGGATGTAGTGACTCTTGCCGCCCTGAAGATCCACCTTCTTCCCTATCTTCTGAAGACATTTCACCAGTACTTTTGGATCGACGGAGCCCACTATGAGTGAAGGCAGCAATACCCTATATTCCATTGAGGGCTTTCTTCACCCGCTTCATGCAGGCATCGCAGTCTATGGAGACCCGCATCTAATCTAATATAACATAAATCTAAATCTAGCTTAAATAAATGTAAATCTAGTTAAAAATAAACCTAAATCTAATTTAATGTAAGTCTACATATAACCTAATCTTTAACGTCTTTTAAAATAGTTTCCTACGACGTTATAACTCTCTTCTTCCTGTGTGTGTGCGCGTGTGTGGATGTGTGTGCCAATAAAAAGAGATAAATGGTATAACCTTTCTATCACCCATGCCAAGTATGATAGATTGATTATGCCATTTCTCTCTTGAATAATAGGTCTTCAGTTCAACTCCTCGTCGGCTAGATCTTTAGGTCTTTTAATTTTAATTAGTTTCCTACGACGCTCCCTTAGTTTCTCTTTCTTTCTCTCTCAATGTGTGTGCGTTTTTTTGGATCGTATGCATGTTTTCTTTCTCTTTTCCTCTCTCAATGTGTGCGTTTTTTGTTTATGCATGTTCTCTCTCTCTTTTCCTCTCTCAATGCGTGCATTTTTTGTTTATGCATGCTCTCTCTCTCTTTTTCTCTCTCAATGTGTGTGTGCATTCTTTGTTTATGTATGTGTGTGCGTTTTTGCACTCTCTCTCTCTCTCTCTCTCTCTCTCTCTCTCTCTCTCTCTCTCTCTCAAAAACACTATATGTGTGTGTGTATGTGTGTGTGTGTGAGAGAGAGAGCGAAGGAAAGAGAAAGAGAGGAAGGGAACATGAGAATGAGGAGAGGGAAGGAGCATACCTGTCTCTCCTTCCTCTCCTCGTGTGTGTGTGTGTGTGTGTGTGTGTGTAAAAGAAAAAGAGAGAGAGAGAGAGAGAGAGAGTGAGGGAGAGCGTTACCTGCTCTTTGCTTGAGGGCGCCGAAAAACTCAGATCTGAGATCTGAGTTTTTGGGCGCGCTCGGTTATTTTTTTTACCCCAGCTGGCGTCGCTATGAGCGTCGCTATAAGCGTCGCTATGAGCGTCGCAAATTTACAAAGAAATTTGCGACGCTCATAGCGACGCTTATAGCGACGCTCATAGCGACGCCGGGAAATTTTTTTTTGAGCGTCGCTGTGTGAGCGTCGCTAATGTGAAGAGCCTCTTGTAGTGATCCAAGGTTAAATTTATAGTCTTAATTGAAAAATTCTTGACCTAGTAATTTCTTATTTGTCTATATAATCATGATAACTTCTTCCACCGCTTCCCTAAGGGTTTTCTAAGCTCTTCTAACTTTCTTATAATTTTCTATATCTTTTTCCTAATTTTCCTATCAACTTTTAAGTTAATAATTTACTTATTTTGGGCTTAATATTTCTTGTATATAATTTCTCTTAAAGATTTCATTTCCTTAACTTGATATCATAGGTTTTCACTTACTATAAATTTTTTTAAAACTTTTAACCACAAAGTCTATTTATTTTAATTAATCATTTGCTCAAAATAAGACTTTTGGTCAATTATGATTTACTAACCTCACTAATTAACTATGGTATAATTACCACAGGTAGATAAATATATTTTTGATCTCTGGTAATTATCTTATTATTTTCCAACTTAGTTATATAATTTCCATCTTCAATTTTAAGCTAAAATTAGGATAATTTGACTTAAATAAATACTTATACTACTTTTTTAACCTTGAAATAATTATCACGGCCTCTTTATTATGTAAGCTAATTGTGATAAATAGAATGTAATCATATAGCATGATTTACTAATTTCCCCCTTGAAATTTTGACCAAAATTAGTATAGTTTGACTTAGATAAATATCTATACTACTTTTCTAACCTTGGCATAATTATCACGTCCTATTTATCCTATAATACAGCTCTAATAAATAACATGTAATTATAACACATGACTTACTAATTTCCCTCTTTAGTTTTTAGCTAAAAAGAGTGTAATTTGACTTAGATAAATATCTATACTATGTTTCTAAACTTGGCATAATTATCACGGCCTATTCACCCTATAATATAGCTCTAAAAAATAGCATGTAATCGTATAGCATGATTTACTAATTTCCCTCTTTAGTTTTTAGCTAGAAATAGTGTAATTTGACTTAGATAAATATCTATACTACTTTTCTAACCTTGGCATAATTATCACGGACTCTTCACCCTATAATATAGCTCTGAAAATAGCATGTAATCATATAGCATGATTTACTAATTTCTCTCTTTAGTTTTTAGCTAGAAATAATGTAATTTGACTTAGATAAACATCTATACTACTTTTCTGACCGTGACATAATTATCACGGTCTTTTTACCCTATAATATAGCTCTGATAAATAGCATGTAAGTATAGAACATGATTTACTAATTTCCCCCTTTAATTTACCCCTAAAAACAGCGTAATTCCACTAAGATAATTAGTTAAAATAATTATCTAAGATCAGAATAATTATCACGGGTTTCATAATCTCTAATTAACCTCTAATAAATAACTCAATTCAATTTGAACCTATTTGCTAATTTTCCCTATTTAGTTTGTCTAAAAATCAGAGTTTTTCCACTAAAATATTTAGCTAGATTAATTATATTAGCTTTCCCTAATTATCACGAGTGTCTTATACCTAATTAACCCTTGATAAAAATATATCACAGCATTTGAATTCAATTTACTAATTTTCCCTATTTAAACTACTCAAAAAATAGAGTAATTCTGCTTAAGTAATTAGCTAGATTTATTTTCTGAGCTTCTCCTAATTATCACAGGTTCCTGAACACCTAAATAACCACTGATAAATATATCACAACATTTGAATTCCATTTATTAATTTCCCCTATTTAAATTACTCAAAAAACAGAGTAATTCTGCTAAAGTAATTAGCTAGATTTATTTTATGAGCTTTTCCTAATTATCACGGGTTCTTGAACACCTAATTAACTACTGATAAATATATCACAACATTTGAAATCCATTTAGTAATTTCTCATTTAAATTACTCAAAAAAAATTGTATTTGCTATAAATATATCACAACATTTGAATTCCATTTACTAATTTCCCCTATTTAAATTACTCAAAAAACACAATATTTCTGCTAAATTAATTATCTATATTAATTTTTTGAGCTTCTCCTAATTATCACGGGCTCTTGAACACCTAATTAACTACTGATAAATATATCACAACATTTGAATTACATTTACTAATTTCCCCTATTTAAATTACTCAAAAAACATAGTATTTTTGCTAAATTAATTATCTAAGATTATCCTAATTATCACGGGTTTTTGAACACCTAATTAACTATTGATAAATATATCACAACATTTGAAATCCATTTACTAATTTTCCCTATTTAAATTACTCAAGCAATAGAGTATTTCTGCTAAATTAATTATCTAGATTAAGTATCTGAGCTTCTCCTAATTATCACGAGTTCTTGAACACCTAATTAACCACTGATAAATATATCACAACATTTGAATTCCATGTACTAATTTCTCCTATTTAAATTACTCAAAAAACATAGTATTTCTGCTAAATTAATTAGCTGAATTAATTATCAGAGCTCCTCCTAATTATCACGAGTTCTTGAACACCTAATTAACCACTAATAAATATATCACAACATTTGAAATCCATTTACTAATTTCCCTTATTTAAATTACTCAAACAATAGAGTATTTTCTCTAAATTAATTAGCTAGATTAATTTTATGAGCTTCTCCTAATTATCACGGGTTCTTGAACACCTAATTAACCACTGATAAATATATCACAACATTTGAAATCCATTTACTAATTTCTCCTATTTAAATTACTAAAAAAATAGAGTATTTCTGCTAATTAATTAGCTAGATTAATTTTTTGAGCTTTTCCTAATTATCACAGGTTCTTGAACACCTAGTTAACTACTGATAAATATATCACAACATTCAAAATTCATTTACTAATTTCCCCTATTAAAATTTCTCAAAAAATAGAGTAATTATGCCTAATTAATTAGGAAAACTTTTCAAAAAATTATAGGATAACTTTCCTATATTAATAATTGTCTAATGCATCTCTGATAATTACTTCAACTTAATCTAATCTTAATTAATATATTTACCATTAATTCATGGTTAATTTGGCTAATTTCAGTCCTATTATAATAGGATAATTAATTAGCTTAGTATTACTAAGCTCAATTCTAATAATCAACAGAGATTAATTAATTAAGAGAGGTTTGAGGAGCATACATAGGCCTAATCTTTGATTTATTAACAAAATAGCTTAATATAACCTTGCTAATTAAGAAAGATTAAACTAATTACTGTTTAGGTTAATCAATTAGAGATTAATCTCTAATAATTTCTGCGTAACGATCTCTCTAGATGAGAGAGAGTGTGTCAAGGCTTCGAGTCTGTCTAAAATGTGAAGCTAGGGGTCCTATTTATAGTTTTTTGACACTCTTAAGCTCTCACACGCTTAAAAAGCAGTTGCTGGCAGTTCAAGCAGTCCCCTACAGGTCAAAAAATGACCCCTACTGCTAAATGAGTCCCTGGCAGGTCAGTGAAGACCCTCCCATTACCTTCCAGCTTTTAAAATATCAATTATGCTA
The DNA here is from genome assembly GCF_014529385.1 of Adiantum capillus-veneris. Lineage (NCBI taxonomy): Eukaryota > Viridiplantae > Streptophyta > Polypodiopsida > Polypodiales > Pteridaceae > Adiantum > Adiantum capillus-veneris. The sequence continues at coordinate 54,849,608 of NC_140947.1, read as the reverse complement.
TATTTTGACCTATTTTTTCTTAATTGGTAAATATCTTGTAAATATCTAGGAGGCCTTTAATAAAGTCTATGCTTAAATGATTATTGCAACCCTTCAATTTTACCTATTTTACTCAATTCACAGTGTAAACTTCCAGGGGTCATAACTATGCCAGTTTTTATCAGAATTCAATTCTAAAAAATTTTAGCCCGAGGTTTGCTGTGCTTAAGATTCCAAAAATACCAATATTTGCCATGGTCGGACAATTCTACATCGCTTTTTCAATAATCATAACAGTTTGATTAAGCTTTATACAACCTTTAAGGTTTCAGAAACTGGAAACCTTACAATCACCCCAACTTAAGAATTTGAGATGTCCTCATCTCAACCGAAATTGGGAAAATCTTTGAGAAGAGAAATTCATCGCCCCCCAAGTGGCATCTTCGAAGGGATAACCTTTCCACTTTACCAAATGTTACTGATTATTCTAAGAGTTCTTTCTAGTTTTTGGTTGGAGTTACTTGCTAGCCAATTTTTCCTCAAGAAACTCTTAGTGTTGAGCCCATCTTAAAAACCTTTACAAACCATTCGTATCATCTCAAAAACCAGGTTAAATCAATTCCATAAAAGATCCATATATCCACCTTGTTAACATGAACGCGCTCGGTCTAACTGACCATTCAGAGCAATCAGCGTTCGACAAGGATCATGTATTTTAGCTTTGCCAATCTGAACGCGCTCGGCGTGTTCTTGCCATTCTGAGAAATCTGCGCTCGGCACAAGCTCCCACCATTGCACCAAAGGTACCCCCTCTGTGCTCTAACCTGGTTGACCAACAATATGTAAAGGGTTTTAAGAAGTATCATACCAAGAGTTCTTTTCGTCTTCCTATTAGTCTCGTTACCTTAATACTTTCATATCTAGGTCATTTTCCAAGGAAGGTTATCGTGTGCACAAGAATGTGAGTTGGTTATTTGATAACTACCTCATTTCTAAGATTCAAATTTTTCCTTCCTAACAAGAACCTCTTTATCATTTGCTAAATCTACCCTTAATTTCTTGATTAAATACCAATTTAACTTTAGATTCATTAAGTAATTTTGGAGAAGAAAATCATGTATTCCATTATAATATATAAGTAACTCAAGTTTTTACATTATTGATTTATAGTGGTTTACAAAGCTCTAAGATTGCTAACTATGGCCAAGCGAGTGGCTCTTTTATCTTTCTTATTCATAAGGTTGGTTCTCCTATGATTGCATAAGCTCCGGTTCCTCGTGCTCTTCCTCTACCTCGTCCTCCATTTCTACCTCCTCTTACATTATTGCCTTGATTTTGAGGAATGGTTCTAGCAGTATTTCGAGGGTTTTTCTCTTCAGGACAGTTATTTCTATAGTGTCCCATTTGATTGCATCCATAGCACCTAACGTTTGGGACGGTCTGCTCCAGGTTTACTACTGCAGCTAGTCCACGTTGTTGGTATCCTTGGTTGAAAGTTCCCCTAGCTCTTCCCTTAAAGTTATTAAATCCATTTTAGTTTCTTGTAGAGTTGGTTCCTTCAGTTGCAAGAGGCTTAGCCCTGAGAAGGGCATCCTGTATTGATGTATGGCTCATGGCTTTGGTCCATACCTCTGCATCTCATTCCACGTTGACCCCTTTTCCTTTGAAGTTGGGGGGTTGCACTTGTTTGAGAAGAACAAGCACGGTATAAAGAACAGAAGCAGGTATCTACATGGTTTCGTAAGATCGACGGATTGGAAATTTAAAGACTTATGACATGGCTAGGATTTAACTTCAGAATAGACACAAGATCAAGATATTCAATTCAAAAGACTTGGTTCTTTATTTATAAGGTGAATATTTACAAGGATAGCCTTACAAAAGAGCCTTAGGTATCTCATCCTAACTTGTTGTAAATTTTTGCGACCTTTAAAGGATCCGCATAGTTGGCTGATTTGGAATATGGTGATACAACGATGGGTGTTTGTAGTCAGATTTCTAACTGATTGGTATAATAGTTCTTATACTCATTGGAAATCGGAAAGTAAATTATAAGGTCCAAATTCTTAGGAATATTCTGAGAAAAAGTTTTGATTCTTCGATATGGAATTATCTCCACCACTCTATCCCATACCCATTTGCTCAGGGGTTTTCCCGTGCCTCCTGGGTAAGTGGGAACAGTGATACTCAAGTTTGTACCCAAGAAGTAGTACAACTGAACCACTCTCAATTCCTCAGCCCAACGTAGTTTCTTTAAATACGTGGTAAGACATCCCAGCTTCCAAGTACTGATGTAATAAGTACCGCCTTCAATGCTCCATTCAAGCTCCCAGCCTTTATCTATCCGAGTCGAATGAGGAGTGTGAGCCTTCATCAGTAGCTCCATCACACTCCGTCGGAAAAAATAGTTTGGAGAACGACAAGCACTCTCATAAATAAGCTCAAAGACTTGGAATTTGCGATATTCAATCACAGGATCTTCCTGAATTATCGACGCATAAGCCTTTGCTTAGCTAACCTAAAACGTTTAGAAAACTTCTTCACTTGGAGAGGAGTCCACCAACGGTTGTGCCCTCACATCTGTTAGAGGGAAAAAAGCGTTGGTTGAGGATACCTTAGCCCAATATGTGAAAGTTATAGGGCCGAAAGACTTTTGGGATTGTTAGTATGTTATCCTGTTTCCACTGCGAGACACGACTAGGTCTTCTTCTAAGGCTATAGACCCAAGCCATTGTCAATGGCAACTAAAGAGGGAAATTAGTAAATCATGCTATATGAGTACATGCTATTTTTCAGAGTTATATCATAGGGTGAAGAGGCTGTGATAATTATGCCAAGGTTAGAAAAGTAGTATGGATATTTATCTCAGTCAAATTACACCATTTTTAGCTAAAAATTAAAGAGGGAAATTAGTAAATCATGCTATATGATTACATGCTATTTATTACCAATATTTTCCATGGTCGGACAATTCTACATTGCTTTTTCAATAATCATAACAATTTGATTAAGCTTTATACAACCTTTAAGGTTTCAGAAACTAGAAACCTTACACAATTGATCTAAGTCTGGAATAAGAAGAGAAACTCATAAGTCTTCTGAAGGATTACAAGGACATGTTTTCTTGTTCATATAAACACCTAAAGGGAGTAGATCTTGCAATATGCCAGCACATGATCCCATTAAAACTTTATGAAAATCCTAGCCAACAAAGATCGTACATGTATAATGATATGTTTGCTAAGTGCATCAAGGAAGAGATTGATAAACTGAAGGAAGCTAAGTTCATTTATGAGATAGAACATATCGACTAGGTATCTCCGATTGTGGTAGTGCCTAAGAAGAATGATAAACTCCGAGTGTGTGTCAATCTAAAGAAGGTTAATGCATCCACAATAAGGAACAATTATCCCTCACCTATCATTGACATGTTCTCAAATGAGTGGCAGGCAAGCGAACATATTCCTTCTTAGATGGATTCTCTGGCTACAACTAGCTTGAAATCGCTCGTAAAGATCAAATAAGACTGTATTTGCCACAAAATGGGGTATATATCCATACAAAGTCATGCCCTTTGGGTTTGCTAATTCCTTGGCCACATTCCAAAGATTAATGGCACATGCTTTTAAAGAATTCTTGATGGATGATCTATGTGTATACTCTCTCTTGAGAGATGAACATATAGAACACCTCAAAAAATTATTCGAGAAGTGCAAGATGTATAGGATCTACCTTAACCTAGAAAGTGTGTATTCATGGTTAGACAAGGTAGAATCTTGGAACTCCATTGTCGCAAAAAATGGCATATCTATGGATATGGATAAGATAAATATGATTGTAGATATGCCTAGACCAAACAATGCAAAATATGTACAATACTTTATGGGACATTGTGGTTATTACAAGAGGTTGATGCATATGTATGCAATCATTGCTCAACCCTTGTATACACTTATAGTAGCCTTTGAATGGACAAAGGAGTATGAGGAGTCATTTCAAAAGCTAAAATAAGCACTTATATCCGTTGCCGTATTGAAAGCAACAAATTGGGAAAAGATCTTTCATGTTCATATTGATGCTTCAATGTTTGCTATAGGATGCATCTTGGCTTAGAGAGGACAAAGAAATATGGACTTCCTAGTCTGTTATGCCAATAGATAGCTTAACAGTGCTAAAAAGAACTACACAACCACTGAGAGAGAAGGGCTAGGGATGATATATACTGTTAAGAAATTATGGCATTATCTCCTTGCAAACTAGTTTGTGTTTTTCACCGATCATCAGAAGATAGTCAGTTTATTGTCCTATGGAGGAGAGTTTGACATTTAGATTCAAACAGCATTTTACAATTTTGCATAAGCCCAAAAGAGTACAATTGTTATCTTTTGGCTGAAAGCATGCAATGGTGGTACAAAAAAAGGACCTTTTTTGTTCCTACCTAGTTGGTACTTCTACATATTTCCAGGTTGTTTTGGAAAGAACCCTTTTTTTCCTCTAAATCCAAGTACTATAGGAGGGAATGTATTAATTTATTTATTTATGAGAGAGTAGGAATCTGAAAGTACGAATGTATTCAAACTTGAAATGCCACTCCTTTCAAAGAAAACATGGGTGCAATTATGGATGGAAGTTGCACATTTGCACTCATGTGATGTTGGAACAAGCAAAGTGTGTCGACCATAGAAAGTGGTACAAGAATGTGTATGCAGGCTAGCAAGTACATGGCAAAAGGCTAGACTTGCTACAAAGAGCCTAGGCAGACAAGGAGCAATTGATATCGATGCATAATGTGTTTTTTTGACCATATGGACTCCAAGATGGGCTATTTATGGTGGCAAATGAAGGGTGATCAAAGTGTTGTTTTCTGGTCTAGATATGCAAAGCTTAAGTTGCTAAAGAAACAAGTCTAGAAGGCTCGTCAAGCAGACCCACGGTGCCCAAGTTATGGCAGTTTAAAGTTGGGGATGTTTGCAAATCCTAGCCGGATAGGGTAGGTGGAGCCATGTGCTCTGAGCCAGTTTGGATCTACAGATGTATAATGCTTGATTTATGGAGCTTGCTGGTCTTTTCAAATTGGCAATCGGAGTCTTGGATGCCAAGATATGATCGATCAAAATTTTGTCGAGGGTCAGGTTTATGTGGGACTGGCCGCGTCGGTAGATGTTCCACCTGAGTTTTTTGGAGCTTTGCCAGGTTTTTTATGCATTTTATGTGGCAAGTAAATGCCATGAGAGTTTATAGCTCGTCCATCGAGTTCACAATTGGAAAGTTACGGGCCGGGGAAGTACTCTGAAATTGACGATGAAGCGGTACCAGATGATTCTTTCAAATTTTTGGCGGTTCGGTTGGGGTACCTGGTGGGGTCAGATTGTGGAGACAATGGGATTTAAAGCCAATAAGGTGGGTTTTTAGGAGGTTTTGTCGGCTCAAGAATCCAATAGTCTGACACCAGACTGCAGGCACTCGAAAGGGGGGGGGGGGGGGGGGGGGGGGCAAAAAAAAAGTAAAGAGCTTTCTAAAGCGACACATTTTTTTGGTGAAATTGGGGGGTTTTGAGGGCCAACTCCTAATAAGCTAACACGTGGTAGGTGCAAAGATCCCACATGAGGGTGCAAAGGCAAGAAATGGGGGGTATCTATATGTGGACGTGGGCTCACTAAGGGCATCCAAGGAGATCTTAGGAGCTTGTGACGCGATGGCTATGGAGTCTAGCTAAAGGCGCTTCCTGTCGATGGTTGTTGTCTCTGATCAGGTGGTGAACGTGCATATTTTGTCGTAGTTAAGGCAGCCGGAGGTGGTAGTAGATGCCTGCAAGTGGTGGTGGCTTGAGCTACCGATGTCGTGGTGCCTTGTAGGGCCTTGTAGGCACGCCCTCTAAGGGCTCATACCTTTTGAAGTCTAAGTGAGTGAGCATCGAAGGCGCTGTCGGTGCCCCCCTAAGGGCATTGTTCATGTGTTGAGTTGGAGAGAGTGGGGTGACAAGGTCAAGTCAAGTGGTGGCTCCCATGTAGAGGAAGAGGGAAATGAACTCAAAAAGCTGGCCAAGTGTTCGGGGCATGCATGTATGCTAAAAATGGAGTATGATAAGTGTTGAGAAATGCAAAATATACTATCATGGGGCTCGAGTTCGATAGAACGAGCCAAAAATCACAAAAAGGTTTTTTGTTTTGCTTGGTAAAGGCCCTATAAAAGGGAGTTCACACGAATTTTGAAGAAGGGTTCTTTTTTGAGATTAATGAGTCGGGAGAACCAAGGATTTCTTGAGCCGAACTGCGGCTATGGAGATGTTGTGGAGCTGGAGGGCTGCCAGGTTTTTGAGTTGAGCTCGTTTATGCTTGTGCCGGCTAGGGGCTAGAGCTATATATGGTCGTATTTAAAGGGAAGCCGTCATTATTCTGCATTTGTTGTCAATTCCCCCTACCCGTTCTCTTGTTTGTTGTGTGTGTTTGTTTTTCGAGCGTGTGTAGGCAGTGGTGCCCCCCCGATGGTCTGTTGTGCACAGAGTGGTTGAGAGAGATTTTGTGTGTTGTGAAGGGCTTGAATTGAGTTGTACAGGGTGACTGGGCTTTGTTGGTGGTATCATATTGAGTGTGTGCATACATGATGTGCAAAAGGTGGTTTTTCAATGAATTGTGTGAGTTTTAAAGGTGAACTTTAGTGGTTAGGGGTGTTGTGATTATCTTGGGCTATAGAGAGGCATGCTATGTATGTTTCAGGTTTGTACCCCCTTCCCATCTTCTAGTACCCCCACTAAAGAGCTGGTCGATGCTCCTAGTCAACAATATGATATTTGAACAGCAAGTGTTGCTAGCATGGCGTAGTTGATATTTTTGATCTTTACAGGTGTTGAAGACGCAGAGGTGTGTTTGTAGGACTATGGATTGTTCTACTGGAAAAGTGACATGTCAAGAGAAGATGGTGTGGTGCGCGTTTTCGCACTCTTGGTACGTGGAAAAGCAAAGCGGTGCTTTGATGAACGACCTGACAAAGTAAAGACCAATCATGAAGCACCAGAAGAGGCTTTTTGAGATGAGTTTGTAGAGGATGTGCGATTGGATGAGGTAAAGAGAAGGTTGGATGGATTGAAGCAAAGTCTAGAAGCAAATCTCCAACCGTTCACATGGGAGTTTGAAGCCCTTTGGGAAAATATGATCAAGGTAACTGCTGCTGAAAATGTGGATTTTCTAAAGATGAGCAAATTTTTGGACTGCTTGCATGAAGAAGTGCGAGAAAAGGTGGATTTGGATGGCCCGGTTTTATATGACAAAGCGATGGCTCTAGCAAAACGGTGGACCAAGAAGATATTGAAGAAATGGCAAGCAAGGCAGGGTTTGTGAGATGCGGTGATGCCAAATCAGATTGAAGTTGTCAGAGTTGAGTCAAAAGCGATGCAAAGGGAGGATGCTAGAGAGGGCGGCTCCAATTGTGCAAGAGATGAAGACAGTTCCAGATCAAACAAGAGAAGTGTTGTCAAGCCAAGGTATGGATGGTCAGTGTCCTTTGAGGAATTCTAGAGAGTAGAGAGTATGGTTTGCAGATGAAGCCAAAGCTATGAAGATGGAGGAAATTCCTGAGCTTGAGACTGAGGAAGAGGATATGCTGAGTGATTGTAGCTCTATACATGCAGATACGAGTTGGGAGACAAAATCATGTTATGGAGCTGGACGGCTGCCAATTTTTGGAGTTGAGCTCACCATTGCTTGTTCTGGCTAGGGGCTAGAGCTGTATATGGTCATGTTTGAAGGGAAGCGATCATTATTGTGCATTTTTTGTTGGTTTCCCCTACCCCTTCTCTTCTTTGTTGTGTGTGTGTGTGTGTGTGTGTTTTTTGAGCGTGTGTAGGAAGCGGTACCCCTTGATGGTATTGTGCACAGAGTGGTTGAGAGAGGTTGTGTGTGTGGTGAAGGGCTTGAATCAAGTTTTACAGGGTAACTCGGCTTTGTTGGTGGTATCATATCAAGTGTGTGGATACAGTGATGTGCAAAATCATGTTGTGGAGCCGAAGGGCTGCCAGTTTTTTGAGTTGAGCTCACCAATGCTTGTTCTGACTAGGGGCTAGAGCTATATATGGTCATGTTTGAAGGGAAGCCATCATTATTGTTCATTTTCTGTTGGTTCCCCCTACCCTTTCTCTTCTTTGTTGTGTGTGTGTGTGTGTGTTTTTTTTTTAGCATGTGTATGTAGCGGTGCCCCTCGATGGTCTTGTTGTGCACAGAGTGGTTGAGAGAGGTTGTGTGTGTGGTGAAGGGATTGAATCAAGTTTTACAAGATAATTGGGCTTTGTTGGTGGTATCATATTGAGTGTGTGCATACAGTGATGTGCAAACGATGGTTTGCCAATGAATTGTGTGAGTTTTGATGGTGAACTGTCGTGGTTAGGGGTGCTATGATTATCTTGGGCTATAGAGAGGCATGTTGTGTATGTTTCGGGTGTGTACCCCCTTCCCAACGTGATGACTACCACTCTCTATCCCACTTTAGTCACTACGCCTTGCACCTCGCATCAGCTTTGCACCTCTCTCACAGACCACCTTTGTCAAGCCTTTTTGGGCAAAGGCTTTGCACCTCTCTCATGGGAAGCATGTTCTTCATTTTGATGTGCAGCTAGCAAGGTATCTGGTTGTGCACCATCATGACTATGAGGATCCCTACAAGGAAATCTACTGCCAAGGCTTCACCTGACAATGGGAATAAGCCTAGGACCATGGATGCAAGGTCCCCCCTCCCAATCTCCTCAGAGCAAAGTATAGAGGTTGGTGTTCATCCTTTGCATGCGTACATTGTTGTTTTGCGTCATTGGATTGTTTTTCTTTCATGAAAGATAGCAATTGTCATTTGAAGATTTTGGGGTTTTGAGACCAGTCTTTTTTCTTGTTAAATTGCATGCATGCAAGTGTGTGTATGGTCTATTGAGTGATCTGCATTTTTTTTTTCATTGCATGCATGCAAGCATATGCACTATGAGCTGAACACAAATTTAAACCTGAGTAGAGTAGTGAAGGTTAACATATAAACTGAGGTACTTTACAACTTTACAGTACCAAATTTGGTACTTTACAGTTTTGGTACTGCACAGTTTTAACTTTTGCATTGGCAAGGTCATCCATGTGCTAAAGAGCAGTTCAGAATCTTTGTGTCGAGTTTTGCATTACTGAAACATGTTTCCACGTTGTAGGCAAAAACAAAATGGAGGAATACCCTCTTCTGACCAAGTTTTGTTATACAGCCAAAGACCTGCATAAGGAGTATGGTCGGAGCATGGAGGGTGTGCTTCCAAAGGATCTTACAAAAGAAGACCTCCCTGATGACCAATGGATGACTGCTTTCAGGCAATACTACCAAAAGAATGCAAAGGTTTACTTGAATCATCTGCACTCGAGACTGGTTGAAGTTTGCAGATTCTTGTTCTATAAGGTATACCAAGCCCCTCCATCTTGTGGGGAGATTACTGCAAAGTTTTCACACTGCTTTGCTTTCAAGAAATTCCATGCAAAAACAAAGGACCCTGCAAGCCATAAGGTTGCATGGGTGAGGTTTGGAGAGAATATACTTAGTATGTGTGCCAAACTCCCGGGAGGGTCAAAACTTGGCGAAGGGAAAATGGTGCCTCCCACGGAGGCCACCTGTCATCTATTAAGAAGCCTTGTCTTACGCAAAGTGTTAGTAACCTTTGTACAAAGGTAGACCCCACAACGTCACATAGAGACACCTTATTATGTTATAGACCTAGAAAGTATTATTGAGAGAGTGCCTCACACATATGCAGCTACATCTGCTAAGTTGAAAGAGTTGAAATCATCTCTATAGCATAACAAGGAAACTTTGTTGAGAGTGGAGGGTTCCAATGCCATTGCGAAGCGGATATAAGATAAAATAGAGTACTATGAACTGCAGCTTGTAATTAAAGCAAGAAAACCCTTTCAATGATGAGGACATCAAAGAGGTGGAGGCTGATTTTGGAGCCACTCGATGCATGCTTCACCGAATTGGAAACAATGAGGACATGAAGGAGCTTGAGAAGGAGGTTGATCTCCAACAACAAATTCTTGACATCCATGCCTTGAGAAAGTGGTTTTAGTATTTTTGGTAGCTTTCTAATAACTTATATTTGCTGCTGCCTTGGTAGTTCTAATACATTTAATGCCATATTAGTGAATTTGGAAATTTCCCAATTCACACTTTCAAAATGAGCTTAAGATTTGATCACATGGCCAAATCTTAGCCAAAGTTTTGAGAGCATGTGTTGAAAGAGCTTTTCAAGTACTACCTTGTGGAAGGATCTGGCCTTAAACAATAGCTTGAAATTTGTCCATATGGCCAAATCTTTAAGACGTTGGTGATTCCCAAATTGGTTGTAAAGTCTCAAACTCTTTAATATGGTGTTATTTGGTGATTTATGGCAGTTTTTGGTCCTTCAGTTAATTTTTCAATATTGGTAGATTCTGGCAAGTCTAGCAGTTTTGAAATCCTTGGGTAGTTTGTCGTATCTGTGAAAGCTCTTGGTATTTTTTTGGTATCTATAAATCTTGCTTTGGTAGTTTTGTCAGTGTCTGGTCCTCTTGCTTTTGTATAGTAGTTGCATATTTTAGGTAGATTGGTAGCTTCCAGTAGAATTTTTGAATTTTTTCTATGCTATTTTGGTAGTTTTTGTTCATATTGGTACCTTTTGGGTCTTTCTAGCTCTGCTGTCTTGTTTTGGTATCTTCTATCATGTTGTTATTAGACGTTTGGTAGTCTAGTAATTTTGTTGTTTTGAGAGTTTTGGTAGTTTTAAATGTGTTGCTAGTAGTACCACTAAACCCTTACTGCATGCTTTTGGTAGTTTTAGGTTACGCTTTGGTAGTTTATGTCATGGATCCATTAGGAAAAATATGAACCCTCTAGGGGCCCTTTGGGATTAAGGTTAATTAGAGGCCAGCCAATGAGAAGAGGGTGGTGGACACACTCTATGCCCTCAAAAATGTAGGGGGACAAAGTAGTCTTACACTTTTTAAATGGGCTCTTACCTAGTGAGAAGGTGGGGTGGGGGGGGGGGGGGGGGGGGGGGGGGGTAGGGGGGGGGGTGGGCCATATGGAACCTCCAACTTCCCTCCTTTTTGATCCGGTTTTGAAAAAATCCCAAAAATTTGAAATTTTTCAAAAATTTCAAAACTCAAATTTCATCTTCTGAAAACCCCCCTAAAACTATTTTATGGTCAAAAAAGCATTTTTTGATCTCAAAAAGTCAAAACGTGCATCCAAAAACCCTAAAATTCAAAATTTTAAAAAAACTTTTAAAAAATCTTTTTTTGCTATCCAGCGCTCCCCCAAAATTAGTTATTAGGCAAAAAGGGATTTTCTCTCTCTAGAACCCCTTTTCCAACCCCTCCTTGGTTGCAACCATCACACTCATCCTCTACTCCAACACTCTCTCTCTTTACACCATCTCCATTGCTGCAGCAAGGAAGCTCCTCTCTCCTCCCCTACCACCTTCCATTGCCACACCAAGCAAAGCTTATCCACCTTCTCCTCCCAGTGCCACACCAAGCAAGGCTTATCCACCTTCTCCTCCCAATGCCACACCAAGCAAGGGTTGTCCACCTTCTCCTTCCATTGCCACAAGGGTTGACCATTTTCTCATATCACTTTATCACACCTACATTGTAGCAACAAGCAAGGTTCTTCTCCTCCTCCTAGTTTGCTTTGCTCAACCATGGCCAACTCTACTTCGCAAAGGCGACCAAAGGATGAGGTCACAGCACTTGCATGCCACAACACTAGAGGTGTAGATGATGAGTGGGTGCCACAAGAGTTCACCAAAGGTGCTTGGGTATACATGCAACCATCTGCTGTTGGCCCTCATCGTGTGCGGAATCGTGCAAACTTGGATCTTCATTGGAAAGGAAAGCTCCTTGGCTTCAAGAACCGCAAAGACAAGGGGACCATAGCCATTGTGCAACATGTTTTCTCAATGTCAACCATGCACTTGCAACAACCACCTCGATTTCCAACACATTGTAAGTACATGTTTTGAGAATACAAAGCTAGGTGTGAAATCACAGTGTAATGTTATTATGGATTCATACTTAACATTTGTCATGCATTTATAGTCATATTTCCATCCACGTTGGTGGAGGAGCAGCCACTACATAGTCTCTCCGGCACATTCAATGCTATACATGCGGATATTGGAGCAATAATGTTCCCGCATCTTTGCCCAACCAAACTGGTTCAAAGAAGGATTTTCTTCTATTCTCACTCCTATATTGTCCCTACTTCTACACAAGCATTTGGAACGCTTGAACCCATCAAAGTAACTTCCTTATTAAGTATGGAGTGGCCGGTCCCAGATTTGTGGTCGGTAGCATCTTTCAAGCAAAAGATGATAATGGATGTTCAAAACTCTTTGAAATACTCTAAAGCTTCTAGGTCTGTGGGCTTGAGCTGGTGTTTGCCTATTCATTGTTTTGTGCACATTTTTAAAGAGTTTGGATTTGTGGAGACTACCACAATGCTTGTATGTAAAGATGCGCATTACGAGGAATTAGGAAGGCTTTTAGAAGAGGACTGGGGTTTTGTGGAGGGCATGCACAACGGGGACTGGTACCGTTGTAAGGTTGGAGCTTCAGGTATTGGAATGCGCTATTTGAAATCCCGCACCTCCTTGTACATACGATTTCACTATGATCGTTGGATGTGCAAGCTTGGAGTGTGGACTCCCTTACAGAGTGTAGACGGCGCTATTGCAAGCTTTGACATTGCAGTGAAGATGCCCAACGATGCTTTGGAGGCAGTCCAAGTGAACAAGCATTGGACTCTCAGTAATGTTCGAGAACATTTGGTTATTATGGGTTTTGAGGCCCTTCAACAAGCACAATTTCGTTTACAAGGTCACAAGGTGAGAATCCTTCCACCACATTTTCAATACATCATGGTTTGTCGATCATTAGATGCTTATTGTTATGAATGTCCACAGATTGGGAAGAGAATGGAAGACAAATTGAAGGTCGAGGAGGACTGGGGGATAGATGGAACTATGCTATCGATCTTATAACTTTGTAACTCTTGCAATTTTCATATTGATCCCCGCTGTAATCAACATGATTTGCTTTGGCAAATCATGCCTTTGAATATAATTTTTTGCATTGGGATGACAAATCATTTTTTGGTGAAAGTGCCTTTTTTTTTAATGTCTTAAAAAAAGGGTACATTATAAAAGGGGGGCCACCTAACTCATTCACTATTTTCACTTTTGCAACTCCTGAGCTCCTCCACTCTCTATCCACACCCCAGGCTAAACATGGATGCTGCCACAACCTCTACATCTGTACCCACATCCACCCCTTTGTCATGCTTCATCCTCTTCCTCGAGGACACCAAATACAAAGGGAAGTTGGACCTCCACACCTTTTTTACTCGTCTCCCCGACCTTGACGCCACAATTGCCCTTCACATGGATGCATTTGAGGAGATTTCTGCGTTCATGGAGGAGCACATCATAAAATATTCTGTATCTATCCCCCAGCATACAGGGATCTGGGCGCCTTGCGATCTTTTGCGCTATATACACAAAGGTGATCGTCCATTCGCCAAGCGGTTGCAACGATTCCAAGAAATTGCAACCAATGCAGGCCATTACTTCGACGAGCAAGCCTCTGGGGTGTCAGCGCTCAAGAAGCGCAAGTTGGGGGTGGAGTACCTTTCTCGGCTCGCAACATTTATCTTCTTGGTGAGCGAGGAACCTGATTTGGAGGAGCTCCGCTTACCACACCTTCAAGTTGGGTCCTTTATCAAGGACACCAAGGAGCAGCAGGTTATCCCCATGAACCCTGCAGCGGAAGGAAAAGCACACCAGCTGGAGTACCCTAGGGGTCTTGAGGAAGTGGTTGAGAAATCCATAGTTGCGGCTGGCCCTAGTGACACTCCAGTGCCACTACCACTGACAGATGTGGCTATCCCAGAGGTAGAAATTAGCCGCTTCTCCTCAATGTTAGTGGATAGGGAGGAGTTTGTGTTCCTGCATGATTTGGAAAAAGCATTTGGCCTGCGCATGGATGAATGCTTGAGCGTGCTATGCAACAGCAGCAAATGTCCCTTAGACAATACGCCAGATGCCCTAGAAAGCAAGCTCTTGCCAGATGGGGACTCTGTTGCTGACACTATTGCAGTTGTATGTGCGGAGGTCCTGGCAGCAGAGCAGTTGCACGTGGCTGATGAAGATTTCCAAGCCACGCAAGCCAAGGTTGAGGCTGCTAGGATGCCTATGCCATTATGCAACCTCCCATCTGATGATCCAAAGCTTGTGTCTGTGGTGCATGGGACCATTGACTTGGATGCAAAGGGCAACAGGGAGGAGGATGACAAGGAGCAGGAGGTAAACTGTACCTAATTTTCATGTTACTATTTTATCCTTCGTTGTCTTTTTTCTCAACCTTCATCGGTTTATGACAGGATGTTGTGGAGGTTGATGATTTTGCTGCAAGGACGGGTGGCAAGTGGACGGGCTTTGGACCTCAAGCTTCCCTTGCGCATTACCTCGGACAACTCCCCCCTGGCGATGTGGCCATTATCCATAATGAATTTACTCCCCAAGCCCATTTTATGACTTGGTTGTTAAAAGCTTTGAGCAAGTTTTTGTGTTTGAGTACCATTGCTCAAACTGCGCATCAAGTGTTCCTAGTGCGTAGATCCCTTGTATGCACAGCGTTTGGCACTGGCTTTCGTGGTAAAGTGCTTGCCCAGATTGGGATACATGCTTCCATTGGCTCAACTGACCCAAATGCCATAGCGCAGTCCCTCTTGACTGGGGAGTTGCCTTACGCGCAAAATAGGCGCCAAGAAATGGTCAAAAAAATTCTGAACTCCTCAGATACATGATGTAAAATCACCGTGCTAGAAGGAATAAAAAATATTTGAAATTGTCTCTCTATATTGCAAATTCTTTTCAATCTGATTTGTCAATCTTGAAAATTGTTTCAATTGGTGATATGAATTGTTTTTTGACTTTGTTATTTCAAGGTATGTAATTGAAGTCAAATTGAGTATAATTGTGATTTTTAAGTACCCTAGGGGGTTAGATAAGCCTATAAGCTGCAAAAAATGCCTGGCCACAAGGGCGCGCAAATGGCCCATCCATCAGTTTTGGATGGGCCATTTGCGCGCCCTTGTGGCTAGGCATTTTTTGCAGCTTACAGGCTAATCTAACCCCCTAGGGTACTTAAAAAGCACAAATTTATTGCAATGGATTGGTTTTACAGCATTCATTTAAATGCAACCTTTTTATGGCAATTCCAGTATATGTTCACACTCAAGGACACTAGAAAAGCTCAAATCAATTATGAAATGAAGTTTCCAGCAAACTATCACTTGCTTTAGTTCTACCTACTACACCCTTGCACCAAAAAGTCAAATTACATTGGACACTTGGTTTCCCAATATGTTATTTGTTTTGATATCTTATAAGGAATTCAAAGCTTGAAATGACCAAAAAAAAGGTGTCCATAAGGATCCATATAAAATATTGATGCAAAACCAATCCATTGCAATAAATTTGTGCTTTTTAAGTACCCTAGGGGGTAGATTGGCCTATAAGGGGCTAAAAAAGGCCTGGCCACAAGGGCGCGCAAATGGCCCATCCATCAGTTTTGGATGGGCCATTTGCGCGCCCTTGTGGCCAGGCATTTTTTTGCCCCTTATAGGCCAATCTACCCCCTACGGTACTTAAAAAGCACAAATTTATTGCAATGGATTGGTTTTGCATCATTCATTTAAATGCAACCTTTTTATGGCAATTCCAATATATGTTCACACTCAAGGACACTTGAAAAGCTCAAATCAATTATAAAATGAAGTTTCCAGCAAACTATCACTTGCTCTACCTACTACACCCTTGCACCAAAAAGTCAAATTACATTGGACACTTGGTTTCACAATATGTTATTAGTTTTGATATCCTATAAGGAATTCAAAGCTTGAAATGACCAAAAAAAGGTGTCCATAAGGATCCATATAAAATATTGATGCAAAACCAATAGGTTTTAGTAAATTTGGTTATTTTAAGTACCCTTGGGGGTAGATAAGGCTACAAGGGGCAAAAAAAGGCCTGGCCACAAGGGCGCGCAAATGGCCCATCCATCAGTTTTGGATGGGCCATTTGCGCGCCCTTGTGGCCAGGCCTTTTTCTGCCCCTTGTAGGCTTATCTACCCCTAAGGTTACTTAAAATGCACAAATTTACTGAACTTGACTACAATTACATACAGAACTTGAAATTACAAAGATAATAGACAGAGTAGACACAACTGTACATCATATTGTCATTGGAAAGTCAAATCATTACAAAGATAAGGGTGTGCAATATAAAAAGAGGGGTAACTTTGGCTAATGCTCGAAGTCTCGTCGCAATCGTCGTGCAAGCTGCATATCTTTTGGCTGTATTGTCACTCGCTTTGCATGAATGGCACATAGGTTGGTATCTTCCAACACTGAAATGATGTGGGCCTCTGCAGCTTCTTGAATAGCCTCTAGCGCTATTGCTTGCATTCTATACTGATTTCCATAGCTTTGAAGCACTTCCTTCACAGTGCGAGCAAAGGGGGCGCGTCGAATCAAGAGCTCCGTCGTCTTCTGGTAGTGGCAAATTTCTGCAAATGCCCTTGCTATTTTTCGGTGTCGCTGCGGTTGTCTTGGGGGCACTTGCACATTTGCTGGCGGGCAGCGTGAAGGCTTCTTGAAAAACTTAGACTTGCGTCTGTTTACATGCTTAGGGGCTGGTTCTGCAGCCTGTTCTGATTCTTCCTCTTCCCTTGGTTGCCGATCTTGTCGTGTGGGGAGAGCTCCCTTGCCTTGAGGCAATGTCTTCCCCCCAACGGCCACCCGGTGTGTGCGCGGTATGTTTTCTCGCAGCCATGGTGGCTCACTCTCTGATTCGGTGTCTGTATTGACCACCCGAGTCCTGGATGGTCCTGCTTGTGATTGGGGGCGCGACGGCTGCTCCCTATCGGACTCTGATGTTTGCTGGCCCTCTGCTTCTCTCCAGTGCTGGGCACGTTGCTTCATTCTCTTTCTAGGTGTTATATCTTGAGGAGGTGGAGATTCAACAGTCCTTGATGACTCTCCTGCCCTACCACCATGCCCACTACCAGAAGAGTTCCTGGAACGGCCAGGTGTTCGTGGCCGTTTTCTTGTGCCTTTAAGCCATGACGGCTTCTCACATCCTTGGAGGGTGTTTTTGTTGGCAGGCGGATGCTCTTTCGCGGTTTGTTTGGTGCGCGCCATTTCGTTGGTAAGAGCTCACCTGTTCTTAAGAAATGAGTGATTTATGAGAGCATGCAATATTTATAAGGGCCCATTTAAAAAGGGCCCTGTTCACACTAATTTTTTTAAAAGAAGTATTATTTTTTAAATAAACATGTCGCTAAGAGCTGGACCCTGCGTTCACGTTTAGTGACTCGCGCAGTATCCACTTTGATCCTTGTCGCACTCTGCATCGCCGCCATGCAGCATGCTTGGTGGGACCTTGCGACATTTTCCACTTGTTGCTATGCTCTTGACGACTCCATTTGCGCACTTCAATAGAAATCTTGGATTGTCGCGCACGCTCCATTGTGAGCTTACGAGCAAATGTTGTGCGAAAAAACCAGTTGAACATCTCCTCCAAATAATTGGATTGCACCATTCCACCACCATGTCGAGTATTTTTGAAGTACACTCCCCTTGCTCGATAATGGGACTTCTCCATGCCTTGAGTGCTAAAAATTTCAAGCGATCCATACTTGTGCATAAAAAATGCACCATGCGTAAACAAGATATGCTGTTCACATGAGCAAACGATCCACATTAGTAAATAAAAACAATCCCTTGTAATGAATACACCATGAATGACTTACCATGTAATGTGTGATGTTATTTTCACCCCAAGAAAGGGTGAAGACCTTGGTAAAATCCGCCAAAGCTTCTTGAAATGATTGCCGTTGTTCTTCTGTTGTGCTGTTAAGGCTCATAAGCTTGACCATTTTATCAAAATGGGCCCAAACTTGCTTGCGCTTGTTTGCAAGCTCGCCATTTGAATCATTGTCAGTAGTAGCTTTGCATAACTCCTTCCAAAGCTCCCAAAGGTTACCTGCCTGCTGGTTGGAGCTGTTTTGAGCATCATATCGACTTGGCTTTCCTTGGGAAACTTTCTTCAAAAAGTGTGTAGCTTTTTTTCCACTCATTGACACTTGTTGAGCAATTTCATGGGCCTCCCCTGTGTTCTTTGCAGCAACTATAGACACATTTCCACCATGACAGCCAATGGAATTCAAGAGTACCTCCACTCTTTCGATCGCTTCCTGGGACTTTTCCAACGGTTTCATTGTGAAAGCATAGTCAATGTGGAGCTTCAATAGCCTATCAAAAATACGCATGAATGCGTGTAATGTACAAAAATGTACATTCGATAGAGGAAATCGAAAGATTGGATTCCAAGTGTGGTCCTTTTGATCACGGTCTGGGGCATTGAGCATGGGACATCTCAGAATAGACGCTTCCCATTCTCTACCTTCATCTCCGACATCATGACAATCTAACCCTTGTTCTCCATGCCCTTGCCATGGAAGCATGTAACTGGCCTTTGCAGTGCTCTTATGTGATATTTGTCCATTAGGTTTGTACCCTCGAGTGCAAAATGGACAAGGCATGAGAGAAGAAGCCCCTTGTTTGCATCCAAGCAAACACTTTATGGTCTTCAAATCCCCACCTAAGTGCCACTCCACATCATAACTACCAAAGCCCTCAATCTCCAACTTCTGACCTGCAATTTGGGAGTGTATTACTTCTGTGATCCATGGAGTTCTCTCAAAAATCCACGAAAGTACTCCATTGGTCTCTTTGGGCACCTCAATAGCACCCAACCACCAAATGTCTTTCTCTGATTGCACGCTAAAAGATAGGGTGGGATATGGCTCGACTGAATCCGTTCGCTTGGTTTGCAGAAGGGCCTCGTTCATTAGAGTGACACTTAGCCTCTCTAACCTTCGGCCTTTCACTATTTGACACTCATCGAGTTTCAGCACAAAAGCGACTTTTGTGCCAAGCACTACAAAATAAATAGTGCTAAGACCTTAAACTTCAGCTTCTATGAAAAGAATAATACCAAAGAAAAAAGTAAAGTGTGTCACCTTCTTTAGGTAACTCGTAAAATCTAAGCATGGCTTCTTGAAGCCTTCTAAGATCCACGAAAATATTGTTCCACATTGTGTAAAGAAAGCCCTTATTCGAAGGTCTTATGGATTGTTTCTTACCTTTTCCCCTTGTCTTTGTTGTGCACGAAGCATAAAGGGAAGTTGGCATTGTGTCCTCAATGTGTAGGTATGTCCCAATGCGGGAGAACACATCTTCGTTTGTGGCCTTCTTTGCGAGCTTGACCTTGTGAGGAACGGGAAATAGGTTTTCCACAATGCCATGTTCTTTGAGGGCATCCTTTAGGAGTTGAAAAATAGCCTGATAGGCTTTGGTGCTGATTCCAGCCTCATCACAAGCTTGTTGAACGTCATCATCATTAACCACATTTCTTAATTTACGCATAAGGTCCTTGGTGACTGCATCCTTAATGTGCTTACCTCCAGGTGATTGTAAGATAGAAATAACGTCCTCGGTATTGAGACAACTAGTGAGAAGGTTGACTCGATTATCTTGGCTTGTTCCACTGCATGCCTCCTGGATGAAGTTTCTAGCAACAAATAAACATAAATGTTAGAAAATAGTGTGAAGTAAGAATGCAGCATGCAAGTAAAGACCAAATCACCTTGTGGCTGTAACTCATCGTTTGCGTGCTCCCCCGGAATGTGCAAGAGTTTCAATGGATGAATACGTGCGTTTGCGTTCCCTTGCACCAAGGGGTGTTTCTTTCAAGTATGTGATGGTGTTGGTAAGCTTCTGGATGTGGGACTCCTTTTCTTGCATTTGTTGTTCAAGACTTTTAACTACCCTCTCCGAAGAGGCAACACTCTCTTGTAATGCCGTCGTCTTGAGGTGAAGAGCTTGACATTCGTGCATCCACATATGCAAAGAATTACCTGCACCCATACACAGCCGCTTGCAATAGCCTAACAAGCCTGCTTCTCCCCTCCCAAGAAATTGAAGAAATGTGGAAAGGCTATTAAACGGTGGATGGAAGCGGCTTATAGGATCGTAAGGGTACAAATGGCCATCCACCCAAATGTCAACATTGGTCTCACAAGAGGTGCGACGTTCCTGTGATGACCTTTGATCACCTTCACTAGTGGTCTTCGGTGCAAATTCTGTGGGTAAGCTAATATGTATGCTTTTGGTGTGCGGAGTACGTGGTGGTGGAAGCAAACCATTTGTGATGTCCGTGAGCACCATGGAAGCTGTTGCGTGAGGAAGCAAATGATGAAAAGATAGAGGGGGAAGGGTAGAGAGGCCGAGCAGGATGGGAGGAGAGAAGGAGGGAGGGAGGGGAGGGAGAGATTGGGGAGGAGGAGGAAGGTAGGGGCAGAGAGGGAGAGAGGAGGGAGGAGGATGAGAGAACAAAATGTTTATTACTTTTTGGGGGAAAAGATTTTTGAAAAAATGGACTTTCTAAGCTTGTGGGTTAAAAAATGGGTCAAAAAATGATTTTTGGATATGTATATATGTTGGGAGGAAGTTTTAAGTAAAAAACAAATAAAAATGAAATTTTTTTAAAAAAGTCAAATTTTGACTCTTTTTGACCCACGGAATTGCTGATGTGGACACACCCCTATGCTTCCTTCACTTTAAAAAAGGCTAGAGAGAGAAAGCAACCTTTTAGGTCCACATCCTACATTTGTCTAAAAAAAAGGCTAGAAAAGCCTACTCAAAACTACCTTCTTCAATGCCCTTGCCCCCTAAACCCCACACAACATTAGCCTTAATCCCTAAAAATTAGGATTCCTTACAAGGCCCATGCAAGGTTCATATTTCTCCTAATGCTAGCAAGGTTGTTTGATAGTTTTGGTTGTGTTTGAATGTTTATTTTTGTCTTGGGTGTATTCATAATGCTTTTGGTACTAGTTTTGGTAGCTCATGGTTCTGAATCGGTTCAATTCTTAGTACATGGTTGTCTTCTCTCATTGATGACTTGGTAGTTTTGGTAATTTTTTGGTACTATTTGGTAGATGCACTTCCTGTTACATTTTGGTACTAACTAAGCTTTTGGTAAAATTTTGTTTCCCCCTTTGGTGGTCTTTGGTTACTTTCTATCAATGGTGTTTTGGTGGTATTGGTAGTTTTAGGTAGTTATGGTAGCTTTTGACAATGTAGTTTGGTGGCTGTTAGGGTTTTGTTTTCCTTGCTTATGTTTCAAATACTAATTGGTAGCTCATGGTTTTGATTTGGTTCTATTTTTGGTAGTGTCTTTTGTCATTGAGATGACTTGGTAGTTTAGTGTACTACTTGTTAGTATGATGCCTTGAGGACTGCTTTTGGTACTAATTTGGTTCCCCCTTTGATGTTGTCTAGCAATAGGATGAGTATGACATGCTAGAAGCAACATGGAAGGAAGCACAAGGCCACACCCTCTTTGTGAAGCAGATGATTCTTGATGTTGGGCTTGGGAAGAGATACATGTTATATCCTAGGCCTCAAGTTGTTGATTCGGTGGGTATGATCCATGTGTTTGACATGTGTGTTGCATGTGGTGAGTTGTTGGAGTCCGCAAGAGTTGCTGGAACCTTTATGCTTGAGTGCCCACATCAGTATCACCCCCTTTTCTTCATTGCTTGCTACAAAGCAGGGATCATTGTGCCAAATCTGGTTGTACTATGGTGATCCCCAAGGTGGCAAAGTCTTGGGTCACTGGGAATCATCTTGTGAAGAGTAAGTGTGAGGTCCCCACCCCGTCATATCCAACGACGGATCTGATGGTAAACCTGGTGGCCACTAGATCTATAGCGGAAGCAAACAAAATGGTTCAGGGTTCAACTAGCGGACGATCTCTCATCACAAAGTGAGTCGAGTTCGAGCCTACTAGCAACGAAACCTAGCTCCACCTCGAAGGGGAAGCGTACTTAACTATCTAGCGATCCTAAGACCCACCTTCCAGCGAGAGAGAAACCTCGAGTGCCTTTTTCCCCATGTTTCAGAGGCACGTACTCTTGAGATTTCACCGCTCTCGGGGCAATGAGTATTACTAATACCGAGTAAGCACTATGGGGACAGAGAGTTCCCAACCAATCGGGACCACCCATCTCGTAGGCTTTGGCAACCCGAGCCAAGCCCCCACTTTCCACCCCCACACTCACACTTCATCGTGTGACCTAATTACTACCACAAGGTTGTTCAACATTAATATTCCTTGTTTAATTCCGAATCACATGGTTCGTTAAAACAGCCCTTCAACCAGTATTGCAAACAACACCAAGACAGAATTCTAGTAAAAATTCTACTCAAACTTATTCATAAAACTTCCAATGTCCTGGAGGTACAACATCCCCCCTCCAGCGAGAGTTCACTCCTCCCGTTGTCTCCTAGCTGCCCATACAACTAGGTATGTCCACCGCATAGAAAGCACGTCATGGACACTCCCACCGCATAGAAAGCAAGACGTGGGTTCCCACCGCATAGAAAGCAAGTCGTGGGTATCCACCGCATAGAAAGAAAGTCGTGGATTCAAGAGCCCTAACGAGGAACTCTGCCCCCTGTGATCAGTAGGGGGGTCAGGACTGATTCAACATTGCAAATAAAATGAACATGCCGAGCTAAATTTTTCCTAGCAGACATTCTTTCCTATTGCAAACAGCATACCCATCAAACATTACCTTCCTACTTTAGAACTTAATGTACAATGATTTCAATGCCGAGGTTTCCGTCGGATTTCTCCAACATGTTTGGGGATGTGAGCATTCCTAGCTAGCGTATGCAATGTTAATTTACACAACTTGAATAAAAATATGATCTACCTCTTCCACTTCTTCATCGATGGCCCGTGAGATGGCCGGTATTTGTTCCTCCATGCGAGCCTTCCCCTTCCCGTTGACATTGCTCGTTCCTGCCTCGCGATCATGGGCACCACCGAAGCGCGTCCTCTTAACCGGGGCCATTTTCTCACTACTTTAAATGGTTAGCTTGGAGAAAGAGCTAAGGTTCACAAGCATCATAACAGTCCAATGGGTAGATTAGTGACATCAATTAATCCCTCCTATATGAGAGTCTAGATTTCTTTCATAAAGAAATCATTAAGGATGGCACATAATCCTATGGGAACCGACTCTAAGATAATTATTCGGCTTACATGATCAAGAATAATTAGGATTTCACTATTGGAATTACCAGAGAATTGGATTAAGTATGATTAAACTATTTCCTAGCAATTAGATGATGCAGATTTACCCTATGCATATGTGTGAGGAAAAACCAATTCGTAGAGACTTATTGACGGATTAATTTCTCCTTAATTGCATCTTAATGCATAAGAGAAATGAATTCAATTAAGCTACAATGTTAATGAGTAATTACAATAGTGATTCTCTTCAATCTGCACAAATACTAGCTTACCGATTAATTACTATGCTATCTAGAGAGAGAAGATTCTA
Source organism: Adiantum capillus-veneris (assembly GCF_014529385.1). NCBI lineage: Eukaryota > Viridiplantae > Streptophyta > Polypodiopsida > Polypodiales > Pteridaceae > Adiantum > Adiantum capillus-veneris. The sequence continues at coordinate 54,826,097 of NC_140947.1, read as the reverse complement.
ATAATTATGCTCTAATCATTAATCGAGAGTGAAGAATGGCTGATAATTCAGCTATAGAATGATGATTACATAATAGAGTACGAATAAGGAGAATCTAGAGAGTAGTCATAGAGATTTTCGGCTAGGAATAGGCATAATGTACGAGAATTTTTGATGGTAGAGAAAGGGATTTTCAGATGGCATTAATTAAATTGTCGTTACCGTGATTAAGAGCTGGTAATCTTCTCGATTTTTTGATCTAATCGAGCCTCTTGAGATGAAAATTTGGCACCACCTCCCTCCTAGCTTCTTCTTCAATAGGTGTGTGATTCGGCAGCACCTCCCCAATGTATGTAGGTGTGTGTGTATGCATTGTGTGTGTATGTGATCATAAGTGGGTGTGTGTGTGTGTGTGTGTGCATGTCTTTAAATAGGCTCCTACAGGCTGAAAATCGACCTGGGTTGCTAAATGCATCTGGGAGCTTCTCCAGTTAAGCATGGCAAGTCTAGTTCTCTGCCCACCAAGTGTCAGGTTGGCTTGGTTAACTGGTTCTGAGACTACGTTGCAGGCTTGGCAGCTTTCCCAAGACTCCCACAAAGCAAGAGGGCGCCCCCTAGCTGCTAAAGCTGGTCTGGAGTGGCCTGGGATCTGTTCCCACGCAGTCCCGGGCCCCCGGTACCTCCCCGGACAATTTTTAGGAAATTTGGTTCTAGGCTAAAACGGGTCATACGAATCGGATTCTGATGCCGTAAATTTCCATACGAAGCTCCAACTAAGGTGTACTGGCCCGAGTACCTGCCATATTTAGCAGCCCCCGGGGTCCAAAAATGCATTTTTTTCAAATTCGGGGTACGGGTGCAGATTTTCGAGACGGTCGAGACTGGACGGGTCGGGTGACCAAAAACTTACTATTTTTAGAAATTTTTCACAAAAATTATTTTATTTCACATTTTGAAGCTTTGTAACATTCTAAACATCATGGCACTGACAGAATCTGGAAAACTGCTAAAAATAGTAACTTATTCCATTATGATTATTTCATGGTACAAGGGTGTTCCTTTTGATCGGGTCAGAGACCTTACAACCTCCCCAACATGAAAAATTTGAGATGTCCTCATCTCAAGAATGAGTTTGGGTAATCTTTTAAGAGTGTCAATTCGTCCTCCCAAGTTGCATCTTCTTCAGGGTAATCCTTCCATTTTACTAGATGCTCCGTGATAGTTCTGTTGCGTAACTTTCTTTCCCTTGTTTCAAGTGCATAGTCAGGTTGGAGCTCGAGAACTCCTTGTGCTGGCATGACTATCTGATCTGAGTCCAAGAATTGATCAGGGTTAGGAACATAGGGTTTGAGTAAGCTGACATGGAATACATCATGAACCTTCAAGTTTGCAGGTAACTTTAGCTTGTAGGCTTGGTCACTTACAACCTTAACGATCTCAAATGGTCCACAATACCGTGGGCTTAGCTTCTTGTATCTGCCTAGTGATAAGTTTCTTTTCTTTGGTCGGACTCGCAGAAAAACTTTATCCCCTTCTTTGAAAGTCCTTTCCGAACGATTCTTATCTGCATAGTGCTTCTGTCTATCCTGAGCTGCCTAAATGTCCTGGCGAATAGCTCTAGTCTGTGCTTCCATATCTTCTAACATCTTTCTAGAGGCTTCTACTCTGATGGTTGGATCTGAAAAGTTCAGTGGTGCTAAACAATCCTGTCCATAAAGAGCTTTGAAAGGTGACATTCCAATGCTTCTGTGTTCGGAAGAGTTATAAGCATATTCTACCAAAGGTAGATATTGTAACCACTTCTTGGGTTCTTGCGAACAATAGGCTCTGAGAATGTCCTCAATGACTTGATTAACTCTTTCAGTTTGCCCATCTGTTTGTGGATGGTATGCTGTACTGAAAGCTAATTGTGACCCAATAGATTGGAAAAGAGAAGTCCAAAATTTTGATGTAAACTTGGCATCTCTATCACTGACAATACGCTTGGGTAGACCATGTAGCCTGAAAATATCCTTGATGAATACCCGACTAATATCTGAAGCAGTAAAGGTTGTCTTTACGGGTATTAGATGAGCCACTTTTGTGAGCATGTCCACAACCAGGAAAACAGAATCATAACCTCCTGTAGAAGGTAACCCTGTAACAAAATCCATACTGATGCATTCCCACTTCATCTGGGGTATGTCAAGAGGTTGAAGTTGCCCTGGTAATTTGATCCTTCGGCCTTTATCCGTTGACAAGAAAGACATTGTCTCACATAGCGAAGTATGTCTCCTTTCATTCCAGACCAGAAATAACTCCTTCTAACGGCGTGAAGAGTTTTAGCATAGCCTGGGTGTCCGGATGTAGGGCTATCGTGTGCTTCATATAGAATGGCCTTTCTTAAAGCTGGGTCTCTGGGTACACAGAGTCTATGTCTGTAGTAAAGACATCCTCCCATAAGAGAGTAATCTTTAGCTTCAGGCATCTTATTCTGCTGGACTAATGAAGCCATACGTTGGTACTCTGGATCTTCGAGGGATGCTTCTTTGATTCTATCCCAGATAGGGTTATTTGGAATAGAGATAGCTCCGAGAAACGATTTTCGGCTAAGACCATCCGCAACTGCGTTATCCTTCCCTGGTCTATACTTTATGTCAAGGTCATATTCCTGTAATAGCTCTATCCATCGCCGTTGTCGCATATTGAGAATGGGTTGAGTAAAAATCCACTTTAAACTCTTGTGGTCTGTAACCAACTGAAACTTGCGTCCTAGAAGATAATGTCTCCATAACTTCAGTGCATGAATAACTGCTAAAAGTTCTAGATCATGAGTGGGATAATTCTTCTCATGATCCCTTAGCTTTCGCGAAGTATATGCCACGGGTCTTCCTTCTTGAGTAAGAACTCCGCCTAGAGTGAATTTGCTAGCGTCAGTCGCTACTTCAAATTCCTTACTGAAATCTGGAAGCTTTAAAATAGGAGCTGAGACCAAGAATTCTTTTAGCTTAGAAAAACTAGACTCGTGCTCGGTCTTCCAATCGATCCTCATTCCTTTCTTCAGGAGTTCCGTCAAAGGTTCAGCAATACGTGCATAATCCTTGACAAAAATCCTGTACCATCCCGTTATTCCAAGAAATCCCCTTACTTCGCTGACAGTGGATGGTTGAGGCCAATCAACGATGTCCTTGATTTTGTCTGGGTCCACTGAAATCCCTTCAGCCGAAATGAAAAATCCAAGATAGTTGACCTTTGGTGAGCAAAAAGTGCACTTGCTCTCCTTAGCGTAAAGTTGGTGTTTCCGAAGAAGATCAAGTACTTTGCGAACATGTTCTTCGTGATCTGCCTCGTCTTTGGAATAGATCAGAATGTCATCAAAGAAGACCAAGACAAAATCATCAAGGTAAGGTTGGAAAATATCCTGCATAAGTCGGTTGAAGCTTGCAGGAGCATTTGTTAGACCAAAAGACATTACTGTGAATTCGTAGTGCCCATACCTAGTATTGAAAGCTGTCTTCGGAATATCTGATTCCTTGATCCTGATTTGGTAATATCCTGACCTTAGATCTATCTTTGTAAATATTTTGGCGCCGTGGAGTCTGTCCAAAAGTTTGTCAATCCTTGGAATTGGATACTTGTTCTTGACGGTTACCTGGTTCAGTCCACGATAGTCTATGCATAGCCTTAAGGTCCCATCCTTATTCTTTTGGAAAAGAACTGGAGCACCCCAAGGAGAAGTACTGGGTCGAATGAATCCTTGCTCAATGAGTTGCCTAAGTTGTTCTTTGAGTTCGATGGCCTCCGGAAGTGACATTTTATAAGGTCTTTTTGAGATAGGTTCACACCCAGGGATAGTCTCAATCTCATGATCTACCTCTCTGTGTGGTGGAAGATTCGTAAGGTCTTCGGGGAATACGTCATCATACTCCCTCAGCCAGTCTGGTCGAAGTGAGGTATCTGATTGGTCCACCTTATTGAGTTTAACTGCATATATTTGCTGACCCTTCCTTAGTCCCTTCAAAAGTCTGCTGGCCTTAACTAGAGTAGCCTTAGGTCTCCCATTTTCCCCCTGGATTAAGGCTTCATTACCCAAGTTATCTGTAAAGGTAAAATTCCCTTGTGCACAATGGATACGGGCCTTATTTTGCTTTAACCGGTCCATCCCTAGTATCCCATCAAAGAATCCTAAGGGTAGGGTTCGAAATTGGGCAGAAGTTGGGTGTCCCCCTAAATCAAAGTCAATTTTTCCTGCAGAGTGTTGAGATACTACCTCCTTGCCGTTTGCTAACTCGACAACTAGCTTGCTTGTCGGATACTTATCTAGCTTAAGCTTTCTCATGCATCTGGGTGAAAGAAATGAAAGAGTACTGCCACAATCTATAAGGAAGTTAACTTGTTCACCTCTGAGAGATCCTGGTGTATGAATGACTGCGTATTGCTCGCAACCATTGGGATTATCAATTGCAGCATGTAGGGTTGCTCTCTCCACTGCTTCATCACCCACAATTGGTTGAATTACTGCGGCATTTACTCTGGCGGTAGCTCCACGCCCTCGCCCTCTGTTCATTCTTCCGTGTCCTCCTCTTCCATTAGCTTGGCCACGCCCACGGGTATTCAAGGGTATGGCATTGGCGTTGGTTGCATGAATGTTCCTGGGGAAATTGGATCTGTAGTGTCCATGCTCGCCGCAACCATAGCATCGAACATCAAGGAACTCCATGGTTGTGGTGGTAGCCACAATAGGGCCCTGGTTATAGGTTTGGTTGGCTGGTCTGTTGTCCGAATCAGTGTTCCTTGCCCTCTTTGACCAATGATTCCTCCTATTCTGATTAGCTTTTTGTACTTCAAGAGCTAGAGGTTTGGCCCTCAACAAGGCATCCTGTAGAGTTGTTGGTCTGAGAGCTTCCAACCGAGTATTCAAGGGATCGATTAATCCTTGGCAGAACCTTGCCACCTGTTGTTCCAAGGTCATCTTAGGAGCATATCTCCGAAGAGTGACAAACTTTGCATAGTATTCTTCGACAGTTGAATTCAGCTGCCGAAGTGAAAAGAATTCATTCATTCTCAAGGTCCTATAGGCAGGTGGTAAATAACGTCCCATTATCGTAGCTTTGATGTCTTCCCAAGATTGGGAAGATCCTTTAATGTCCAGGTCTCTGCAATGTTGCTTCCACCATATCTTGGCATCGCCAGTCAAGCGGAACATCGCAAGCATGGTCTGATTTACGGGTTGGGTCCCTGCAGCTTCAAAGTAATCGTCCATGGCTTCCATCCATACTTCCGCATCTCTCTCCACATTTTCCCCCTCGCCCTTAAAGATCGGAGGTTGGGCTTGTTTGAGGAGAAGCTTCTTCTCTTGCGCTGCCGAGTACAGAGCAACAGGCGGTGCCTACATGGGTTATACGAATTCTTGATACATTACTTGGATTTCAAAATAGACACGAGACTTTAAATAAAATTCAAGATTCTACTTTATCAAGAGACAGAGATTCAGAGACAAAAAGCACTTTATTGATGAGAGTTTATTACAATCGAAACTCCTCAAGGTTTAGAATGACTAATGACCGCTTATTACATGGCTTTATGGATTTGCGTATAACATACGCCTAGGAAATGGTATTGACATGATGCACTACTTCATTCGTGTAATAGTTCTTATACACATTCTTGAGGGGATAATAAACTAAGATATCGGGCCGGAGTTCCGCTTTCAGTAATCCAAAAAGTCTTGACTCGGTTTGCTGGAATCACATTGGTGACCTTCTCCAAGAGCCAGTCGTTGATGGTTTGGTTGGAGTTGCCCGAAACAGTCTGGTCTAATCGTGTGGGCACCAAGTAGAATATCTCTATCACTCTCAACTCTTCTCCCCAACGTATCTTCTTCAAGTCGGTAGCCAAGAACCCTAGCTTCCGAGCATTGATGTAGTAAACCCCTCCTGGAAATGTCCAATCAAGTTCCCATCCTTTGTCAATGCGAGTGGAGTGTGGCGTATAAGCCTTCAACAGTATCTCCGTGACATCTCGCCTGAACTGGTAAACTGGGGATCTTCGAGCTTGCTCATAAATAAGCTCAAACACTTGGAACTTCTGATATTCAAGCACGGTGTCTTCCTGCAACACCAATGCAAGGAATTCGGATCAACTACCTATATACTTTCAATTCCTTTTAAATGTTCAAACAATACGACTTTATTTTCCCAGCCTAACCTAGGCTCTGATACCAGGTGTGAGGTCCCCACCCCGTCATATCAAACAACGGATCTGATGGTAAACCTGGTGGCCACTAGATCTATAGCGGAAGAAAACAAAATGGTTCAGGGTTCAACTAGCGGACGATCTCTCATCACAAAGTGAGTCGAGTTCGAGCCTACTAGCAACGAGACCTAGCTCCACCTCGCAGGGGAAGCGTACTTATCTATCTAGCGATCCTAATACCCACCTTCCAGCGAGAGAGAAACCTCGAGTGCCTTTTTCCCCATGTTTCAGAGGCACGTACTCTCGAGATTTCACCGCTCTCGGGGCAATGAGTATTACTAATACCGAGTAAGCACTATGGGGACAGAGAGTTCCCAACCAATCGGGACCACCCATCTCGTAGGCTTTGGCAACCCGAGCCAAGCCCCCACTTTCCACCCCCACACTCACACTTCATCGTGTGACCTAATTACTACCACAAGGTTGTTCAACATAAATATTCCTTGTTTAATTCCGAATCACATGGTTCGTTAAAACAGCCCTTCAACCAGTATTGCAAACAACACCAAGACAGAATTCTAGTAAAAATTCTACTCAAACTTATTCATAAAAATTCCAATGTCCTGGAGGTACAACATCCCCCCTCCAGCGAGAGTTCACTCCTCCTGTTTTCGCCTAGCTGCCCATACAGCTAGGTATGTCCACCGCATAGAAAGCACGTCATGGACACTCCCACCGCATAGAAAGCAAGACGTGGGTTCTCACCGCAGAGAAAGCAAGTCGTGGGTATCCACCGCATAGAAAGAAAGTCGTGGATTCAAGAGCCCTAACGAGGAACTCTGCCCCCTGTGATCAGTAGGGGGGTCATGACTGATTCAACATTGCAAATAAAATGAACATGCCGAGCTAAATTTTTCCTAGCAGACATTCTTTCCTATTGCAAACAGCATACCCATCAAACATTACCTTCCTACTTTAGAACTTAATGTACAATGATTTCAATGCCGAGGTTTCCGTCGGATTTCTCCAACATGTTTGGGGATGTGAGCATTCCTAGCTAGCGTATGCAATGTTAATTTACACAACTTGAATAAAAATATGATCTACCTCTTCCACTTCTTCATCGATGGCCCGTGAGATGGCCGGTATTTGTTCCTCCATGGGAGCCTTCCCCTTCCGGTTGACATTGCTCGTTCCTGCCTCGCGATCATGGGCACCACCGAAGCGCGTCCTCTTAACCGGGGCCATTTTCTCACTACTTTAAATGGTTAGCTTGGAGAAAGAGCTAAGGTTCACAAGCATCATAACAGTCCAATGGGTAGATTAGTGACATCAATTAATCCCTCCTATATGAGAGTCTAGATTTCTTTCATAAAGCAATCATTAAGGATGGCACATAATCCTATGGGAACCGAATCTAAGATAATTATTCGGCTTACATGATCAAGAATAATTAGGATTTCACTATTGGAATTACTAGAGAATTGGATTAAGTATGATTAAACTATTTCCTAGCAATTAGATGATGCAGATTTACCCTATGCATATGTGTGAGGAAAAACCAATTCGTAGAGACTTATTGACGGATTAATTTCTCCTTAATTGCATCTTAATGCATAAGAGAAATGAATTCAATTAAGCTACAATGTTAATGAGTAATTACAATAGTGATTCTCTTCAATCTGCACAAATACTAGCTTACCGATTAATTACTATGCTATCTAGAGAGAGAAGATTCTAATAATTATGCTCTAATCATTAATCGAGAGTGAAGAATGGCTGATAATTCAGCTATAGAATGATGATTACATAATAGAGTACGAATAAGGAGAATTTAGAGAGTAGTCATAGAGATTTTCGGCTAGGAATAGGCATAATGTACGAGAATTTTTGATGGTAGAGAAAGGGATTTTCAGATGGCATTAATTAAATTGTCGTTACCGTGATTAAGAGCTGGTAATCTTCTCGATTTTCTGATCTAATCGAGCCTCTTGAGATGAAAATTTGGCACCACCTCCCTCCTAGCTTCTTCTTCAATAGGTGTGTGATTCGGCAGCACCTCCCCAATGTATGTAGGTGTGTGTGTATGCACTGTGTGTGTATGTGATCATAAGTGTGTGTGTGTGTGTGTGTGCATGTCTTTAAATAGGCTCCTACAGGCTGAAAATCGATCTGGGTTGCTAAATGCATCTGGGAGCTTTTCCAGTTAAGCATGGCAAGTCCAGTTCTCTGCCCACCAAGTGTCAGGTTGGCTTGGTTAACTGGTTTTGAGACTGCGTTGCAGGCTTGGCAGCTTTCCCAAGACTCCCACAAAGCAAGAGGGCGCCCCCTAGCTGCTAAAGCTGGTCTGGAGTGGCCTGGGACCTGTTCCCACACAGTCCCGAGCCCCCGGTACCTCCCCGGACAATGTTTAGGAAATTTGGTTCTAGGCTAAAATGGGTCATACGAATCGGATTTTGATGCCGTAAATTTCCATACGAAGCTCCAACTAAGGTGTACTGGCCCGAGTACCTGCCATATTTAGCAGCCCCCGGGGTCCAAAAATGCATTTTTTTCAAATTCAGGGTACGGGTGCAGATTTTCGAGAGGGTCGAGACTGGACGGGTCGGGTGACCAAAAACTTACTATTTTTAGAAATTTTTCACAAAAATTATTTTATTTCACATTTTGAAGCTTTATAACATTCTAAACATCATGGCACTGACAGAATCTGGAAAAATGCTAAAAATAGTAACTTATTCCATTATGATTATTTCATGGTACAAGGGTGTTCCTTTTGATCGGGTCAGAGACCTTACAGTAAGTATGTGCATGTTTTGAAAATTATATGCTTACTTGCACTAAATGTAAGGTTGTTTGTAAGTACATGTTGTCTTTTGTTGTTTTTGTAGAGGAGGAGGATGTTGCAATGGCTGGCACTCGTGGAAGAAATGGAGAGGTGGTCAAGGACGGACAAGGTGCCGCAAAGTCTATTGCAAATCATATACGGGAGGAGTATAAGGTTATAAAGAGAAAGGGGATTTTCTCCATGATTTAAAGTATGGTAGTGTGGAAGGGAAAGAGACTGAGAAGGGCCAACACTGTGATACCATGGGAGACAATGAAGGAAACAATGATTACTACGAGGACAATGACGTTAAGGAGGATGAATACAATGTGGGAGGTAAAGTCCCTTAAGGAGTGGATCTAAATGTTGCCAGACCAGATGATGCCGGCATTATGTCTGAAGATCATATCACTAGCAAGGATGAGAATATTCAAGGTGAAGGTGCAACAGAGAAGAAGGGAGAGGAAGATCCTAAAGGGGCAGGGGAAGAGACCAAGCTTAGGGTGGAGGCCAAGGAGGATGAGTGGGAGGCTAAGAAGGGGCTAGAAGCTAGGAAGGGGGATCATAGGGGGAGGACAAGATGGGGCTAGATGCCAAGGAGGGGAAAGGGGTGGATGATGCCAAGAAAGGGAAAGCGGCACATGCCAAAAAAGGGGAACAGGTAGAAAGGGGAAAGGTAGGCAAAGAAAATAACAAGGATGGGGCCGAGAATGCCAAGGAGGAAGTGGCAATAGAGGATGAAAAAGTGGACACTACCGACAAGGGTGTGGATCCAGCGGCTGTTGATGCTGTGCAAAATTTGACAGGTGATTCTTTTGATTTGGTGACCCTGTCAAAGCATTTTTGTGTGCAAAGAAATAATTGCAATCGTGCCCATGATCAATTGACTCGTGCATGCAAATTGTAACCCTTTTGTCATGAAAATGTATTTTACACAATGTGATTTTCATTTCACCAAAACAATTCAACTTTTGGCCTCTGTCTTTCGTCTCTTGTTCCCTCTATAATACCGTGGTGTGTTCAGCTTGTAAGTGTGTTTCAATGTTACTATTCATTTCCAAACTAAGTATTGCACACTACAATACCAAATTGGTACTATTGAGTACCATTTCCAAACTATGTATTCCACAATACAATACCAAATTGATAGTATTGAGTACCAAATTTGGTAGTTTCTAGTGTCATACTAGTTTTCCTTTTATGATATGATGATTGCACTATCTCTTTGCACTATCTATTTTCATCCACTCATATGGATTGTTGGTATTATAGTAAACTCAGGGGGGGTAGATGAGCCACCAACAAACACAACGCTTGCACCTGATGTGGTTGCTAAGCCCGGGTGGGTGATTGTGTTGGATCTTAATGGGGTGTTATTAACAATCTATCGCAAAATTCCAAAAAGCCTTTGGGTTTTGGACACGAAGCTTCAACCATGGATCGTCAGACTCAATAGCTCACTAGTTTGTCTTGTAAGGTGAGATGCTGAGGAGTTCATACTAACTCTTAGAAAGAAAGACTAGATTATTATGTGGTCCTGCTATAGAAGGAAAAAGGTGCTAGATATGTTGAACGCTTGCTTCCCCCAGCATGTGAGGTAGAATTACTTTGCAGGTAACTCATGTAAGCCTTGAGTGTTTCAAAGGTTAAGTTATGCATCCTTCTAACCTCCTCTTTGGCATGGCACATAAACTCTACCAAGAAGATTGTGAGACCTGGTGGTAGAGTATGGTAGAGGTGCCTCACGTTCCCAAAGAACTGGGCAACAAGCCTGTTTTCTTGAAGAACCTACGGACAATGTGGGGAAGGCACCACGATTTTGATGCTAACAACACAATTCTGGTGGATAACTGTTGACACAAGTCACTAAAAGATAACTATGAGAACTGTCTTGCAATCAGATCATACTACCCTATTGTGGTAGGAAAAGAACACCCTTTTTACTTGGTGGACCTCATTTTTCTGTGTTTTCTCTAATGGATACGCGATAGGTACCCAACAACATACACTCGAAACAACCATATCTTTGACATAGAGAATGATATTTCTTGGTATGTTTTTGATTACTTCATGGAGGGTCACTCTTACAAATTTGATCCCCCTGACCTAATAGAATCTCAAACTGTTGTACTTGGTGAAATTTTGTATCATGTTGCATATTATATAATGAAAAACCACTTTTTTGGTACATTGTCTTGGGATCTTGATCTCTAGTGTCTTTTCTTGTGTTGTCTAATAGTTTGTAGTCTAAAAGCATATTTTTTGAAATCCCTAACATTGTTGTTATTACAATGGTGAAAAAGTACAAAGTTTGGTGCTAGAACGGTACCAAATTTTGTGCTAGAATACAGTCAAATTTGGTGCTATCCATTACCAAATTTTCTTAAGAGTTTGGCACTGTTCACTTCATGCTGGTAGTGAGCCATGTTGTCTATCAGGTTTTGGAGACCCTAATATGCATCACTTGTATTTGAAACCCTAAAGTTGAAAATATATAGTTGCATCTTGGATCCATTGTCTTGAACCGTATGCTCACAGTGTTGTACATGAGCTTATGCAAAGAATTCTACAGTACCAAATTTTGGTATTGCTTGTCATCACTTTGGTACTGATTAGCTCCCTTTTGGTGCTGGATAGTATTATTTTGGTAATGGTTAGAGGCAAGTTGGTACAAATCTTGATAGTTAATGTTCAAAAATCTCAAATAATGAATAGAGAAAGTGAAGAATAGCAAGAAAAAAAGTTAATCATGAGGAGAAAATGATGTATTCTATCTAGGAGAAAAAGCATTCACTTGCCCACTTAGGGGTTCTGGAATTGTGTTTCAAGTAACATGGATGCACCATCTCTCTCTCATCATCATCATATGGCATGCTATTGTACATGTTCTCATATACTTCAATAGGTAAATTGAATTGATTAAGGACTCCTGCAATAGGCTCCATTGAGAAATGTATGGCCCTTACAAGATGTGAGTAGATCATGACTGGAGATGTTTGATCCAATAGGCTATATTAGTATCAATTTTTCCTTCAACTTGGCCATCGTGTCTAGTACAACACTTTTGTGCATTTGATATGGTAGAAGTCCTCTTTACCCTTGGCTACTTTCACTCCAAAGTTATCCCCAGTGGCACAACATTCCACATAAAAACTCACGGCATCCTTCATACAATGTCAAGATAGAAATTTGGCTTATTGGCATAGAATTTGAATATCCATCATCCTCCTCCTCATCCTCTTCATTGTCCCTTACTGTATTTAGAGACTCCGGTAGTGGCTTGATCAAAAAATATTTCCGTTCTTCTATATGGATTCTATTTTTGCATCTTCGACTAGCCCACTCATACATGGATCACAAAATCATGAAAGTGTTCAAAAGTGTACGACGCACTGGTTGTCCTTTGAATGCCCATCAACACAATGAAATGAGCAGGAGCCCACAATGTTCTCACGATCCCACTGGAGATCGCATTGCACATCATCCGTGCCAAAAATTTAGAAGACTCTATGTGTATTAGACTTGTGAAACTGTTCTCTTGATTGAAAAGTTGCATTCAAAAAGTTAACCACATCAGCCGCACACTTCATAGGCCAACCATCTAATTTCAATTCCTCATGTGTCAAGGTTCTCTTGATGATTTTCCCTACCCCATAATGCTCTCCTTTTCCATGGCCCGACGTTGAGAAGTTATGCATCATATGCATGCCTATCATCTGATAGTAACTGGCCACAAAATAGTAAGGTCTACGAGCTTTGAATTGTGAAGTAGCACCATCTGACCACACCCAGTGATGCTTTAAACAATGTCCATGGTGTTTCAACCACTTGTCATGAAGCATGAAACAATGTTGTACAAACAATGTATCATGCTGCCTATCATCTGATATGTAAAAGTGTAGCATCTTTTGTATACCACCTTCTGCATTTCTTACATAAGTGATGTGCACACGTATTGTGACTTGAGTAGACCACCAATTCATTGACTGAGTCTCATTCTATATTTAAAAAGAATAATTCTATGCAAGTCAATAACCGATACAACGACATTGCTAGGAAACTTGAGCAAACAATGCTTGAATTGCTGGGCTTGCCAGCAGAAGACAAAGTTGTGCTTGATAAAGCTTTTGAGGTGGGCTAAAAATAGGCTAAGAAAAGATAAACTTTTTATTCGTTGCACAATCAAGTCCTTTCTCTTCTTCTCACTCCCACCTGCATCAGCCTGTCTCATTCAAACATCCATGAAAACCTTCAAAGACACCTCCTTGCTATCCTTTTCTATCTCATTGGGAAAAATGTTAATTACTGTACACCACATTGGGAGCAGTCCCCCATCAAGAGTTTCTTGGCATGGTATTTACTATTTGGAGGCTTTAGGTACATGATGGATTTCCACATACTAGTGATGTGCTAACATACTTCTTACTTTGCAAAACACTCTCCTGTATCATCACTTCTACAACATAGGAAGCAAGTGCAAAGTTGACCTTTCTCGTGATTCCCAAACCTATTTTCCCGCATCTGATTCAAAGCCTCTTTGAAATAGATCATATGCACATGGGATACACAGCAACAAGTATACTTTTCTTTCAACTTTCGATAAAAATATGGATTTAATGCCTCAAAGCATCTAAGAGACACGACCACTATAGGGTGAGCCTTTTTGAATCTTTGGTATAGCTCAACCTATGGCACCAAAACAAAAAAGGTTAGAAGATTCCAACTTCATGCATATGGTAAAATGCCAAAACTAGTATTGGGTAACCAGTAGGACATTTAGAAAATTTCAACTTCATGCAGATGGTAAACTGCCAAAACTGGCTATAGAGAGTACCAAATATTGGTACTATAGAGTACAAAAATTTCCTATTGGGTAACCAAAGTGATTCATTTATTACCTTATTTGGTACAATATAGAACCAATACACAATGAAGTGGGTTATTCTTATGTGCCTTTGGTACTATACAACCATTGCCCCATGAAACAAAATAGCATCTAAGAGTTGGACAACACCAAAACCAGTCAAATTTGAGACTATTCAAAAAACATTTGGTGCTATACAATTTGAGACTATTCATAAAACATCTGGCACTGTAAAGGACTATTTCCATATTTGATATTGTCTTTAGGATTTTGGTAATATGTACAACGAATGACCCGCATGAGAGTACCAAATTGAGTAGTTTACAGAGGAAAAGACCTTTGGTACAATGCCAGACCATTCCCACACAACAAAAAGTCAGATTTGGTATTGTCTTTTGCTTGTGACTCATAGTAGAAAAGGGTACTTATATGGGTACTTTGCAAATTCTTTGATGATAAAGGAAGTAGGTTTGGTAGTGCACAAAAACTTTGGTACTACACAATTATGATTTGGTAAAATAGAGTGAGGCTTTGGTATTCTATAGATATAATATTTCCATGTTTGGTACCGTCAAGTTATGCTTTTGGTACTATGTACAACCAATGGCATGCAGGAGAGTACCAAATTGGGTAGTTTAGAGAGGCTTAGGGACTATACAAAGACCTTTGGTACTGTGAAGTACCATTGCCATAAAACAAAATGTCAGATTTGGTATCGTCCGTCTGCTTTTGACTGATAGTAGAACTTCAAGCAGAAAAGTACCCATATGGGTACTTTGCAAATGCTTTGGGGATAAACAAGTATGCTTTGTTACTACACAATTAGGCTTTTTTGAAAAAATAGAGTGAGGCTTTGGTACTCTATAGATATATTATTTCCATATCTGGTACTACCATTAGGCTTTTGGTACTATGTACAACCATTGGCATGTAGGAGAGTACCAAACTGGGTAGTTTATAGAGGCTTGGGTACTGCACAAAGAGGTATTGTCGAGGACCATTACCATATAACAAAAAGTTAGATTTGGTTGGGGATAAACAAGTATGCTTTGGTACTACACAATTAGGCTTTTTTGACAAAATAGAGTGAGGCTTTGGTACTCTATAGCTATATTATTTCCATATCTGGTACTACCATTAGGCTTTTGGTACTATGTACAACCATTGGCATGCAGGAGAGTACCAAACTGGGTAGTTTATAGAGGCTTGGGTACTGCACAAAGAGGTATTGTCGAGGACCATTACCATATAACAAAAAGTTAGATTTGGTACTCTTTTGGTACTTTTGACTCATAGTATAACTCTACAGGAACCCAATAGCCTTTAGTAATGCTTATCATCCTCAAACTGATGGATAGACAGAAAGAACAAATCAGATCATTGAAGACATGTTAAGAGCTTATTGTATGCATGAACAGAGTAAGTGTACGAGATATTTGTATTTGGTTGAATTTGCATATAATTACTCATTCCAACGTTCAATTGGAATGTCAAATGCAAACACAAACCGATCTTATACGGCAGGATATTAAGACTGCTCAAGATAGATAGAAAAGTTATGCTGATCCAAAACGATCTGTCAGACTTTTTGAAGAGGGCGATGTGGTGTTTTTGAGGGTGAAACCCAAACGTAGTTCCTTATCAATGGGTAACTGCAAGAAGCTAACTACCAGATATTGTGGCCCTTTTGTAATCACAAATCGTATTAATGATCAAGCTTACAGACTCTTGTTACCACCACACATAAAGGTACATGATGTTTTTCACATCAGATTACTCAAGAAGTATGTACCTGATCCACAACATATTCTTGATGATTCTCTATTATCTGCATCTATTGATGGGACTTTTGAAGTATACCCCGAAGCAATACTTCAGAGCAGAACCAAGCCTCTACGTAATCGAACCATTATTGAACACCTCAACGTATCCTCAGGAAGATGCCACTTGGGAACGTGATGATGTAATGAGACTAAATTATCTAGCCTTCATGTCGAGGTGAGGACACCTCAAAGTTTTCAAGTGTGGGAGGATGTAAGATCCCCAATTTTTGGGTCTCTTCTGAAAATAAGAAAAATAGCTTTCAATATCTATTTTGCTAAATTTTGACGTATCCTCAGGAAGATTCCACTTGGGAACGTGATGATGTAATGAGACTAAATTATCTAGCCTTCATGTCGAGGTGAGGACACCTCAAAGTTTTCAAGTGTGGGAGGATGTAAGATCCCAATTTTTGGGTCTCTTCTAAAAATAAGAAAAATAGCTTTCAATATCTATTTTGCTAAATTTTGACGTAAGATGCTTGATTGACAGTGTTGGAAGGTTCTAAAGTAAAAAGAAAAGTTGTTTGCATATTCCAGTAGGTTGGACGGAGGTTTGGTTCAGTTTTGAAAAAATCCGCTGTTTTTATTTTTTTCATGCTTTTCAAGCTTTTAGGTGTTTTTTTGCGAAAAGCAAGTTCAGATCCTTAATCTACGTGTTCCAGGGAAGCTATGGTTTAGTTTTGTAAAAATCTGCTTTTTGAGTGCTTTTCATGCTATCTATAGCTTCTCATGATTTCTAGTGCTTTTTAGTGAAAAGCGAGTGAAAGTATTGTTTGTGCATATGGAAACTGCTATCGTGATTGGACTCATGTGTTATGTTTCTCATGGAAACGTTGCTACGAGACTAGGAGCACCTACATCACTTAGCCTTAGACTAAAGGGTCATTGACCTCGAGCTTTGCCTAGATCTTCTTCTTTTTTGTTAGGCTCATCTACATGGTTAGTGCCTCGGGGGTTGAATGACCTACACGGCTAATGCGTCGGGATTTTGCCTTGGCTTTGCCTAAACACCTGGTGTTGGGCATCGAAGAGGTGTGGCGCCTAAACTGGTATGGTTGGTGTTGATACCCTACCACCTGCTAGTATTTCCAATCTTTTTAGAGCTCGGGTTCATGGAAGGAGGTGAAGCAGCCTCAGCCTATGTCTTGCTCAGGTAGGTTGGAGGTGTTCTGGCTCACTTCCCACGAAGTGAAATTATCTCTATTCATAGTAGAGCAAAACTGGATGGATGCACCGTTTGATCCCTACAGAGGGTCCGATGCTCTGCTAGTTATTCTGTCATAAACTTTGTTGTTATGGTATACCCAGATTTTTTCATTGCATTAATACATGGTTTCCTGTTTCATTTAGATGGGAACTTAAAGATTATTTGTTGTCATCTTCTTAAGTCTCTATGTACTCTATTTCACCCTCCACTATATTCTCTCTCTCTCTTCCCGCAACGCAGTGTACACATATATTCACCCTCCACAATGTTATCTTTTTCTTGAGTACGCTTTCATTCATAATACCCATTCAGGGGTAGCACTAGTCGCTAGGTACCTCTAGATGCAGTCCTGCTCATGGCCTAAACTCCATGCTAGGGCTGAGATTCCCTCATGGATTATGGTTGAAAATTTATGGTGGAAGCTGGTGTGGCTTATGGTTTTTCTTCAAGATGTGGTTATGCGGCCGAATTTTTTGCAGTCATGTTATGTTCTAAAGTGGTTATGCAGGATTGGTCGTGCCTCACCCAAGTAGGGTGGAGTACTCACCCGTGTGATGTGATTGGATTATGCTTTATGATTCTTTTGGATTGGATCATGAAGTGACCAAGATGGTTTATGGTAGACGTGTAAGGGTAGAGACCCTCTACAGTCTAACTGCTTGAAAAGGATTTTTTGTGCATATGGAAAGTGCTATTGTGATTGGACTCATGTGTTATGTTTCTCATGGCAGTGTTGCTACAAGACTAGGATCACCTATATCGCTTAGCCTTAGACTAA
This sequence comes from Adiantum capillus-veneris, assembly GCF_014529385.1. Classification (NCBI taxonomy): domain Eukaryota; kingdom Viridiplantae; phylum Streptophyta; class Polypodiopsida; order Polypodiales; family Pteridaceae; genus Adiantum; species Adiantum capillus-veneris. Next base: position 54,808,445 of record NC_140947.1, on the reverse strand, counting down.
AGGGTCGTTGACTTGGGGCTTTGCTAGATCGGGGGTGTTTCCTAGATCTTCTTATTTTTTGTTAGGTTCATCTACATGGTTAGTGCGTTGGGGGTTGAATGATCTACATGGCTAATGCGTCAGGGATCTTGCCTTGGCTTTGCCTAAACACCTGGTGTTGGGCATTGAAGAGACGTGGCGCCTAAACTAGTATGGTTGGTGTTGATATCCTACCACCTGCTGGTATTTGGGATCCTTGCAGAGCTACCAAACATCATATGTGTATGATGTCTGGATGAAAAATTTAGGTTTCAATACATTGGAAAGATCTATGATAGTGCCCTAAGACTTTTTAGATCTGGTTCATCTTTAAAATTCGTTAGTTGAGCTTAGAAACTCCCTATTTGGTACTTTGGCCTCTGAAGTCGATTTATGGCCTTGGAGATGACTTTCCACGATGATTTTACTTGGGCTTGATTCCCTAAGCTTGTAGATGCTATGGAGCACCTTTCCATGTTGCCAGTGTAACGGATGTCCTTTTTGATGATTTGTCGCTTTGAAAGCATCATTTAGCTGGGTGATGGTCCATCGGTGGCTTTCCTTGATGTTTGACCACATGTCTTGATTGTCGAAGGTATGTCAATGCCGCTCATGAATTTTGGTGGCAAACAGACACTCCACTTTTTGTCAAAAATTTGATCCACTTTTGGTAGATTTCTTATGGAGGAAGTTACATGGGATTATAGACAAACTTGGGAGGCACCTACCCATGAAGATTCGTGCCATTTTGGTGACATGTCTCAAATTGTCTTTGTAGGGCAAGAGAATATTAAGGTTTTTATTTCTACCCTAAATTGGTATGGAAGGGCATAGGCATGCTCATTTAGCCTAGGGTCAACCCCCTATCAAGTCTTGTAGCTATCAGGTTAGTGGTCATTGAGTTATGGTCTCGTTTCACTCTTTACTCGTCGATGCCACATTGCCGCTTTTGTTAGTTTTTTGCGTTGAAGTTAGCATTGAGCATGAAGAGCACATGATGATGAGCCTACCTCTCATATCTAGTGCCAACCAGTGTGTCATGGGCATCATACAAAGCCATAGAAGATTCGCACGCTCTAGGTCTCTCAAGCTCTCTCCAAAAGGGAATAGTGAAAATGAGCTAGTAAGTGGGGTCAAAATTTCTTATCACGGGGGTTTTGGAACCACTTGTCTCCAAATTTGACATGTGCTTCCATCTCATTGCAAAATGCACTTTAGGCTCCAAAAATTCTTAGTTTGGACTCCGTTTGCCCAACTTTTGGAAAATTTGTCATTTTTTCCAAAAACTGGTCAAATTGGACTCTCCGCAATGTTATCATAATTACACCTTGACTTCACCATATATTTCCCTTGACTTGCTAATCATGCTCATATTTTTATTTTGTCGTTACATCACCATCTCACCTACTTTTTTTATTTTTCTTTGTTTTTCTTCAAAAGATTTAATTTTTTTAAAAAAATAGCAAATCAATTTTGAAAAATATCAATAGATCAAAGTAGTTCAAAAACAATACAATAAGCTGTTGTGTATATATATTTGTAATATTTTTGGTTGGATTGCTCTAATTTATCATATTTGTGCTCAAAAAACTACTATTTTTACATCTTTACACACACCTAGAGGCTCATTTTTGGCGTTTGTCCTCATATCTGAAGAATCAAGTTAAATAAGAGCATGAATACTTGGGTTCACCAAAAATTTCCGCAATCAAACACAAAAAACCCAAAAAAAAAGAAACCAGTGCTCTTTTTTATGCCCCCTCCTAGTTGGAGACCTCCTAGACGACAGTGTATCACCCTAGGGTATGTGTTGTGCATGGGTATCAACATTGTGCTAATGTAGGCCATGTAGTGTAGCCCTATATTCATACTCAATCAATGCATGGAAAAAAGTAATGCTGTGCGAGAGGAGGGTATATATTCATACTCAATCAATGTATGGAAAAAAGTAATGCTGTGCGAGAGGAGGGTATAAGCAATATGCTTATTGGCATTTGACGCTGAGGTTTCGTGGTTTGGCATTATCTGTATTAGAGCGGTGAAATAATAAGCATTCCAATTGCTGCTTGTTGTTTAATAAACTTTGGCTGCTCTTGTATTGCTGGTCCATTTTGCGTTGTGGGGTTGCACACTTGTTTGAATTCAATTACTGGCTTGAGCTTTTGTTAAAGGATCCAGAACCTGAGGCTGACACTTTTAAGCTTGCCGTAAGCTCTTGGGTACCCAAATCTTCTTCTCGTTTTGTTGTGGTTTTCTAGGCTTTGGTCTTGGCTGAATCTTAGGTGTTTGTACTGAAGGGAGTTCCCTGCCCTGTCTCTTTGGAATCTAGAGCTGTTCTCGATTGCCTTGAACTGCAATCAATCAAATTGGCACCCATACTTTTGTTATATACTGTGGGTTTGGTTTTTTGGGTGTATCATATGTCAAGTTAGAGATGGCTTTGAGCATGGTCTGTCGAGACTTTTTGACTTCATCCTTCTTGATCCAGACCTACTTATGTGCTATTGTGAGCTATGACAAATGCCTTTTCTTTATTGGTTTCCTTGACATATTCATTGGCAGTTTTCCTTTGCTTTCCATAACTTCCTTGGGCGGAACAAATGCAGAAGTGATCGTTTTTGAAGTTCTCTTTGGTATTGTTGAACTGCTGGTGGAAGGAAGGGTTGTGATGTTGTGCTGGCTTGTCTTCTAAACATATTGGTTAATTTTCACAAGTATGATTGTCCATCCTATAGCCTTGATTGAATGCTCCAAATAGCTTTGAATGTCCTATTGTGTGGGCTGGAGTTTTTCCTCGAGTGCAAGGTGCTTGTATAAGCTGTAGGAAAAAAGATTTCCTTGAGCTCCTGAATCTAGAAGTACAATTGCTTCCACTTGGTTACTACCAACCTTGACTTTGGTTGTGGGATCCATTGTATCCGTTTGATCAAAACATGTTACTTTGAGTGCATTGATCTGTAGTAGTGGTCCTTGCTGTTGTCTCTGGCGTTGAAGCTTTCTTCTTGCCATTTGTTCCTTTGCTTTTGCAGGAGCTTCTTTAAATATTTTCTATTCTCTTGACTTAGTTTCTTCTCCTCATGGATTTTTTGAAGCATGTCCTCGGTTAGTGGAAATTGATACTTTTTCAGCCTGCATCCACTAATCCAATTGGGATTTTCTTCACCAAATCTAATGTAGCAAGCTTGACAGACCCACTTGGTGATAGATTTTTTATCACAAAGGGTCCCATCCCTTACTTTTTAAGTTTCTTAGCATGTTGTTTCATAGTATAAACTAGGACATAACTGCTTGTTTTAAATTCTTTCAAACGTACATGCTTATCAAAAAACTTCTTTTGCCTTCTTTTATGAGCGTAGATAGAAGCTATGACTTTCAAGTGGAGCTCATCTAGCTTTCCAAGTTGTCTATTCTCAAAGATAATTCATGGCCTATCCATCCTAGGTGCTTAGCTACCCTTAGTAATGGGATTAGAAACTCCATGGGCAAGAATGTTAAGACCGAACACCATGGCATACGGTGTCGTTCCAATAGTTGTCTTATAAGCTACCCTGTAAGCCCACAATGTCGAGTGCAACTTCTAATACTAATTAGTCCTTCAATCAGATACTATTTTAGTAAGTACAGTGCACAAGGTTTTATTTGTAGATTCATCATGTCCATTTTCCTATGGATGGTATGTAGCATACTTCTTGTGCATTACCATGAATTCATTTAGAAGATTTTCAATAACTTCATTAAGGAAATGTGTGCCAGGATCGCTGATGATTTTTGTTGGTAGACCATATCTGACAAAGACATGTTCCTAGAGAAATTGGGCAGTGGTCCTAGCATCCGCTTTTTGTGTGGCTTTAACTTCAACCCATTTCGTGAGGTAGTCCGTGGCCACAATGATATATTGGGCGTAAGTCATGTAAGTGGGAGGTGAAATTGGACCTACAAAGTCTATACCCCACTTAGCAAAAGCCCTAGCTCCCATCATTGACCTTAAGGCATATCATCCCTCTTTATTGGCACTTTGGTCCACTGACAAGCATCACATCTTTTAACATATTCGTTAGCATCCATATATAATGTAGGCCACCATATTCCAGCAATTAAGACAATTTTTTGATGTCTTATCCCCTAAAAAATGGGCTTCGCTTATTCCTCCATGTGCCTACTCTAAAATTGGCAAATACGTTCTTTCTGTTGCACATAATCTGAGTTGATTATCCTTTCCTCTCTTATAGAGATGATTTTCAATCAATGTGAAGTATCTAGCCTCTACTTCTATTTTTTTAAAATACGTCTCTTATAGAGATGATTTTCAATCAATGTGAAGTATCTAGCCTCTACTTCTATAGCTCTTTGATGTTCTCTAGAGGTATTTTTTAAAAAAAAATGTTCTCGTTGTTAGGTAGTCAATTATATGTTGACTCCATTCTGGTGAAACTGTCATCTGATACAATGTTGCATGTTCTACTAGTGGTGTAGATATGCATGTAGCACAGTTAGTAACATATTCATGAACATCAATGCACATATTTGGCCAATAAACTTCTAATTGCTTCAAGCGCTGATATGTTTTTGTTTGCGAGCAATGAAATGCTAAGTCTTGAGCATGTGCTTCTAAAAGGCTAAAAGCATGGTTTGGTGGTACAAAAAGGATTATCCTTGACACAACATAAGCTTGGTGGTTCATGTGTGTAAAAAGAGAGGACCTTTTGATTGGAATTGGGGAGGGTCCATATATTTCTTTTTATTTGTTTTTAAAGGCATTTTTATCTTTTGAAACTGACCACTCTCGAGAAGAGGTGAGGGTTGAGGGCGGGACAGGGGGGTTATGGTTCGGTGCTTTGATGCCCTCTCTCTCTCTCACACACACACAATTACACACACATAGATTTTGGCATCCTCTCTCTCTCTCTCTCTCTCTCTCTCTCTCTCTCTCTCTCTCTCTCTTTCTGCCATGCAGCTACACAATGAAGCCCAATTTCACAGATTGTTCCCTCTCTCTCTCCCCCCTTCTCTCTCTCTCCCTCTCTCACTTTGTCCTTGCCAATGGACAATACTGCAGGAGATTACTACTCAGGTGATCCACAACTTCTCTCTTTGGACAAGATGGAAGTGGTTCAAGCAAGGATGTACATACACAAAGCCATTCGTGATTCCATTAGCAATTTCATTATGACTAATCATGATTTTCTTTGTAATTATTGGGTTGCAAAGAAACGCGAGCAGAGAAGTAAAGAGAGACATCCTTCTTCTGCTCTTGGATTACCAAAAGCTAGGACAAGGAAGAACATTTGCATAGTGATGGCACGATGTTGTCACAAGCAAACACTAGGTCTATCAAGGAATGAACAAATGGAAATATTCCAGCAACTCTTGAACCACCATACATTTTTTGAGCTGCAAAAAACAATCAACAATGTCAAAGACACTGTTCTATTGGGTGTGTGCAACACTTTGACTCAAATTAAGGTCCCGCACTCAGCAAATGCAATTTTTGTTAAGAGAACCTCTTTGACAATGATCTTGAACAATAGTACAGGTAAGACCTCAATAAACCAATCTAAAATTGCTAGTGTCCCAGGTATCCATCAAGAAATATTGCTGCTACAAGTTCAAGGTTGTAGAATAAAGATGAGGATGAAGTGTTTCCATTGAGTGCTTGTGAGATACAATTTCCTTGAGGAACCACTATCACCAATGGCATAAGAGATCTGGTGCATTCCTTTTGGACATCAAAGACCAGAGTTTCACCTAGCAAGAAGTGCATATGCAAAAATAGAATTGGAAGGAAAAGTGTCGTCAAACATCCTGTGCATCTACTTGATGACTCTCAGTTTTTACCCATATGACAAAAATCTAAGCGTACAAATTTCATTTTTGGTTTTTGACATCCATTTTCAAGCTCAATTTCAATTTTGATGCTACAGGCCCCATATACATGATGTGGACATCCTGTAAGGTTTCTAGTTTCTGAAACCTTAAAGATTGTATAAAGCTTAATCAAACTGATATGATTATTGAAAAAGCAATGTAAAATTGTCCGACCGTGGCAAATATTGGTATTTTTCGAACCGTAATCATGACTTTACTATGGTTAGAAATTTTTAGAACTGAATTCCGATAAAAACTGACATAGTTATGGCCCCTGGAAGTTTATACTGTTGATTGAATTAATTGAATAAATTGAATAAATTGAATAAATTGAATAAATTGAATAAATTGTAAGCTTTTAATAATCATTACTGTAAAAGAATTTTATCATAAAATCCCTAGATATATACAGATAATTGCATATATTTTCAAATTTAATCATGAAAAGGGTTAGATAATAGCAAAAATTGATTTGGTGCATCTGGGGGCTATGTGGAGTAGTCATGAGCCTACCCAAGACAGCTTTAGTAGCAGATGGTGCTAGGGGAAAGCTGGGGGATGCCTTGATGTGCAAGTAACTACGAGAAGCAGCCTAGGAACCCTAGAAACCTATAAATAGGCCCTCCTCTTCACAAAAAAACAGAGACTCAGAGTCCTAGCCATTTCTCTTACCTAGAGGGAACTCTACTCAAAAATCACTAGAGAGGAAAAACTCTAGTTGATTATCCACGATAATTAGCTTAATCTTTTTTTAAATTAGCAAAATTATGCTAAATTAACTATCTTTTCTCAATTAATCCAATTGATTAAGAAGATTAAACTTATTTACACTCTAAATTACTCTCTTAATTCTTAATACTATGCTAATTACTTAGATTAAGATCAGGGATATTAATCTAATTAACTATTAAGCTATTTTAGGACTGAAATTAATCTTTTTGGTCATAAATTAAGGATAATTAAATTAGTATAAGATAATTATTAGACTGTGAAGATGCTAGAAAAAATATATCTTAATTTTTTATTAGTTTTTATAATAATTAGGTAGAAATTAGCTATTTCTAATAGAAAAACTGATGGGAAACCTATTCAATCAGCTCAAAAATCCTTAAGTTAATTATCACAATCAGAAAATACTGTTAGAAACATGGAGTAAATTACTCATTAATAGAAAATTAATATAAGTATTTAATCAAGCTAAAATTAATTGGTTCTAGCCATAAATTAAAGAGAGAAATTAGAAAAACAAGTTAGATAATTATGTGTTGTTTATCAGAGTTAGTTTACATATTAAAGAAGCCATGATAATTATCTTGAGGTTAGAAAATTAATATAGCTATTTATTTAAGTGAGATTAGACTATTTCTAGCTATAAATTAAAGGGAGAAACTAAAACAGCATGTGAAAGAATTATGTGCTATTTATTAGAGCTAGTTTATATGTTTGAAACGCCAAGATAATTATGTTATACACAAGAAATTAGTTTATCTAATTGAATAGGCCAATTTTTTTTGTTTTTTAGCATAAATTCAAGGGGAAATTAATTAAATTACTTAGATAATTACATAATAATTATCAAAAATAAAAAATCATGGTTAGAAAGCCAAGATAATTAAGACATACATAGGAAATTGGTTTATCTAATTAAAAAGACCAAAATTGTCTGTTTTTTAGAATAAATTAAAGGGAAAAATTAGTTAAGTTCTTTAGATAACTACATAGTAATTATAAAAAATAGGAATCATGGTCAGGAATCCGAGATGATTAGGTCATGCCCAAATAGTTAGTTCTACTAGTTATCTTAGCTACTATTGTCTGATTTTGACTAAAAGTAAAAGGAAAAATTAGTAAATCATGTTAGATAATTACATGCTATTCGTGATAATTATCTTAAGGTTAGAAAATCAATCTAAATATTTATCTTAGTCAAATTATACTAATTCTAGCAAAAAATTAAAAGAAGAAAATTAGTAAATCATGTTAGATGATTACATCCTATTTATCAGAGCTAGATAAAAAAGGCATGATAATTATTGTAAGGTTAGAAAATTAGTTTAGATATTTATCCAAGTCAAATTATACTAATTCTAGCTAAAATTTAAAGGGAGAAATTAGTAAATCATGTTAAATGATTACATGCTATTTATCAAAATTAGATTACATGATCAAAAAGTGGTGATAATTATGTTTATGCTAGAAAATTAGTATAGTTTTTTATTTAAGTCAAATCATACTAATTCTATCTAAAAATTAAAGGGGAAAATTAGATAATTAAGTTAGAAAATTAAAAGATAATTACCACAGGATAAATATCATTATCTACTTGTGATAATTATATCATAGTAAATTAGTCAATTTAGAAAATTATAATTAGCCAAAAGTCCTATTTTTAGCAAAAGACTAATTAAAATAAATAGACCTTGCAACCAAAAGTATCTAGGAAAATTAAAGTAAGCGTAAACTAGTACTATTAAGTTTAGGAAATAAAATCTTTAAGAGAAAGTAAATAGAATAAATATTAAGCTCAAATAGCCAGATTCTAAGCTTAAAATTCGATGGGAAAATTAGAAACATGATATAGAAAATTATAAAAAAATTACTAGAGCTTAGAAAACCCTTAAGAAAGCTTTGAAAAAAGTTATTATGTTTGTAAAAAAATTTCAGGTCAAGAATTTACTAATCAAGACTACAAATTTAACCTTGGAGTTACAAAGGTTAAGTCTAGCTTCGGATAATTTACCTAATGATTAGACGTCCTTTTTTATAAGGATAAGAAGTTATGGCACCAAAAAGGACCCGAGCAACTCCTACATCTGATGATAAGGGTGGAGCTCCAAAAAGAACTAGAGCGTCCCAAGATGACGAGGCCGAGCCTAGTAGTAGGCCTATTGACGAGAGCGTTTAGTCCTCGGCGCTACAACAAATGCCTAATCAATCCCAGGTGGGTCTTTGTTATAATTAAGTTTAAATAATTCAAGTTTTTCTTAAGTATTAACATTGCATATGAAAAAGAGGAGTAAGGAATTAGGAATGGTGAAACTGGCTTAAAAATGGAAGGCATCTTTCAAGAAACCAACGTGCAGTTGTTTATAAAGTAGGAAAGAATTGTTTGGATTAAAGTTGGTTGAATTAGGAAAGATACAATTGATCATCCTTAAAATAGCTTGTCTCAAGACACCTCTGACTCCTTGGTATATTTTGATGAATAATGATGGCTTTCAAGCCACACGATAAGTCGCTTATCTCCATAAACGATGAGTTTCTACTCCGTGTTACGTTTTGATGTTTCTACATAAGTTAGGATATCATTTTTATCCTAGGGGAGCCGTCCGGTTGTATGGGAAATTGGTTTGGTGTATGGGCATCCCAAACCTTGGTTGGTTATCCACCCCGGATTGTGAGAAAGGAATGGGTGACGTTGTTCACCCTTAGGTGGTCTTGAAATAGGAAGAGTACTGTTCATGGCTATTATGGACAATTTTTTGATTGACATTACCTTGTCTTGAGTGTAAAGATGTCTGTTTGTTAAAAGAATGCTTTTCAATATTGTCTTTAATACTTGATTTAAGGAATTACTATGATGGAAAGTTAAAAGAATTACCATTATTTTAAATGTAAAAACAATATGATAGTAATTAGAAAATAAATGAATCATGTGCGAGTGCGTGATGGTAAGTGGAGATTGACTAAGGTAATCAATCATGGAGAGGTGGACCTGATTATTCAGGTAACTATCCATCCCTGTGCACTAAAAACATTTAGAAAACTTCTTCACTTGGAAGAGGAGTCCACCAACGGCTGTACCCTCATATCTGTTAAAGAGAGAAAAGCTTTGGTTAAGCATACCTTAGCCCAACTTGTGGAAGTTATAGGGCCAAAATAGTTTTGGACTTTAATATGTTGTCCCATTTCCGCTACCAGACAAAACTTGGTCTTCTTCTAGGGCTATAGACCCAAGCCATTGTCAATGGTAAAGATCTATTCCTTGGATTTTTCTTATTTAGAGACTCTGATTTTTATTAGTCCTAGAGACCTGTCTCAGTGATCCCATCCTGATCTTGGTATTGGCGAGTTGGGGACCTCACGACTGGTATCAGAGCGTCTGTTATTTAAAGTCTTGGACCTAGAGAAAAGTTTAAGGTGTTAGGTTGAAATAAGTGATCTTTGACAAATTCAATTGAAGACGTATTTAATTGAAAAGAGGGAGAGAAAGAAAGAGAGAATTATCCCCATCTTTGCAAGAATATTTCCATCATACCTACCGCAAATTCATGGATTTCAACATTAGATTTATGAGGGCTTGCCTATCCCAACACTATTCAGTGCAAAAAAGCGTGATGAAATGGCTAGATAGGAGATTTTCTCCTCCTACTTGGAGGATCAAGTGGTCAAGATCTCGTGGAATTTTCTTCATTGATAGGTGCTATAGATGCAATCAAATGGGGCACTATAGAAATAACTATCCTGAAGAGAAAAACCCTCAAACTACTGCTAGAGACATTCCTCAAAATCAAGGAGACAATCTAAGAGGAGGTAGAAATGGAGGACGAGGTAGAGGGAGAGCAAGAGGAGCTAGATCTTATGCAATCATGGGAGAACCAACCTTAATGAATGAGGAAGATGAAAGAGCCACTTGCTTGGCTACAATTAGTAATCCTAGAGCTCAACAACAATAGGCAGCTTTGTAAACCACTATAAATCAATAATGTAAAACTTTGAGTTACTTATATAATATAATGGTATACATTATTTTATTTCTGAAAACTACTTAAGGAATATAAAGTTAAATTAGTATTCAATCAAGAAATTAAGGGTTGATCTAGCAAATGAGATAGAGGTTCTCAATACTAAGAAAAGAATTTGAATCTTGAGATTGAGATAGTTATCAAGAAACTAACTAACATTCCTTGTGCACATGATAGCCTTCCTTGAAAAATGACCTAGATAGGAAGGTACTAATGTACGAGACTAATAGGAAGTCGAAAAGAAATCTTGGTATGATACTTCTTAAAACCCTTTATATATTATTGGATAGAGCATAGAGGGGGTACCTCTGGTGCAATAGTGGAAGTTTGTGTTGAATGCAGACTACTCAAGATGGCAAGAACACGTAGAGCGCATTCAGATTGGCAAAGCTTTATTATCTTCTCTCTCGTTTTGCGGTGTACTCGCTATCCGGAAGTTTTCATGGCGGATACCTCTACATAGCTCTCATTGCCGCTCTCTTGCGGCAAAGCAAGAAGCCTTTCGACAACCCCAAATCGATTCGGAAGCACGGTGAGAAACCATAAACTCCATAGTCATCATCTCTCTCTATCTCTCTCTCTCTCTCTCTCTCTCTCTCTCTCTCTCTCTCTCTCTCTCTCGTTATGTCGTTTTTTTTGCGTAGTCACCCTCTCGATGATTGTTTTTTCGTATACGAGTTCATGTATGGATTAACCAAGTACATACAATATTGCCTCATGATTTTTTCATCATGTTTTACACGTTGATTTATGCACATGATACGTTATGGTCACGCACGTGCATAAAGAAGCGCTTTTCGTTTCACGTCGTAGAAGCGGTAGGAATATTGTTTTGGTCATAAATCACAAACCATTATGAATCAGCCCGAACCCTTTATACCATAGATAAAACACATTATTTAGAACATTTTCTCTCTCAGGTGTCATGTGAAAAACACGCACGAGTTAAGAGATATGGTCAAAAGGCAGATTGCTACCCACTACACTTACCCAAATTTTTAGACTCCAAGCTCCTTGGAGAACCACTATACTGATTCACCGGATGGGCAAACCCACTTAACCAATTGAAAAGCTTGATAAAACTTGATGATAAATGAATTTAGGTCTCCGTCATCACTTCGGAAATGCGAGTTATTAATCACTCTATTATCAGTTTTATCTACATGCGTAGGAGTGCTATCAAAGGGAGATACCATATGACGTCGTGAGTTAACCGAGCCGTTTTGATATGTTTTATGGTTTGTTTTAATGAGTTGATTTCAATTATTAGATGGCTCTAAACTTACATGAGAGTATATGGTTAAACTTTCCGAACCGCATAGGCAATATGAATAAAGTGACTTTCTTTTGGGGTTATCGTTTGTTGTGTGAGTACCATATGGTCAAAGTGATGTGTTGGAGTGATAGTCTATATCATTGATCTGAACTTGATGCATTGGTTTGAGATCAAATACTTTCATTTGCATGTTTTGCATGCTCCCGAAAATGTCAGAAAGTTGTTTTTGCATATGTGTGAAGTTATGGTTTATGGTTGACCTAAAGGTCGGAGTTGTTTTGCATCATGTTTAAGGTGCTGGAATGTTATCATATAATGTATGGTAACTCATGGATTGATGTGAATGACTCATATGCATGGTTATGAGTGCTTTCCACTTTTCTAGGTTAAAACTAGCTCTATGTGCTAGACTGGTGAAGTGCAGATGTGATGCATTAACTTTGCATGGTTGGATGTTATCAAAATTGGATTTTTATATCATTATTAGTCGCTGGTTGGACTCTTTTTATGCATGAAGAATCACATCTTAAGGGTCACATGTGTGTAGACTCCAATTGATTGTAGGGAATATGTCAAACTCCAAGTGTGGGAGTTGGTTTAGTGTGATCATGATTTATGGTTAAGGGTTGAGCTTCCCTCATGGATTATGTTGATATTTTATGGTGGAAGCCGGTGTGGCTTATGGTTTTTTTTTCTGGATTGAGTTAAGCTGCCGAAATTTTTGCAGCCATGTTGTGTTCTAAAGTGGTTATGCAGGATTGGTCGTGTCTCACCCAAGTAGGGTGGAGAGCTCACCCGTGTGATGTGATTGGATTATGGTTTATGGTTTAAGGTTTTTGGATTGGATCATGAAGTGATCAAGATGGTTTATGGTAGATGTGTAAGGGTAGAGACCCTGTATAGTCTAACTATTTGGAAAAGAAATTGTTTGTGCATCTGGGAAGTGCTATTGTGATTGGACTCATGTGTTTTGTTTCTCATGGAAGCGTCGCTACAAGACTAGGATCACCTACATCACTTAGCCTTAGACTAAAGGGTCGCTGGCCTAGGGCTTTGCTGGATTGGGGGTGCTGCCTAGGTATTCTTCTTTTTGTTAGGCTCATCTACACAATTAGTGCATCGGGGGTTGAATGACCTACACGGATAACACATCAGGGATCTTGCCTTGGATTTGCCTAAACACCCGGTGCTAGATATCAAAGAGGCGGGGTGCCTAAATTGGTATGGTTGGTGTTGATACCCTACCACCTGCTGGTATTTGGGATCCTTTCAGAGCTCGGGTTCATGGAGGAGGCGAAGCGGCCTCACCTATGTCTGGCTCAAGTAGGATGGAGGTGTTTTGGCTCGCTCTCAGTGAAGTGAAATTCTCTTTGTCCATAGTAGAGCCCAAGTGGATGGGTGGACCGGTTGATCCCTACACAGGGTCCGGTGCTCTGCTAGTTATTTTGTCATAAACTTTTTGATGTTATTTGTCATTGTATTAATACATGGTTGCCTGTTCCATTTAGATAGGCATAAAGATTCTCTGTTGTCAATTTCTCATGTCTCTGTGCACTCTATTTCACCCTCCACTATATTCTCTCTCTCTCTTCCCGCAACACGGTGTACACATATATTCACCCTCCACATTGTTATTTTTTTTTCTTGAGTATGCTTTCATTCATAACACCCATTCAGGGATAGCACTAGTCACTAGGTACCTCTAGATACAGTCCGGCTCATGGCCTAAACTCCATGCTTGGTCGGGCGTTGAGAACTCCTTCCCTATGCAAATTCTTTCGCAACTCTGATGAGAATACTGAAAATTGTATAAACGTGTAAATTGTATATTTTGTGCATAGACCCCTGGGGAGGGGTATCTCTCATGGAGCATTCGGCAACAGCACAAGCAATTAACCATTTGCAATAAAGGAAAAGGAAACGAGTAGAGGCATTCAACAACTCTAGTGCTCGTGAAGGCCAGAGAAAGTGGAGAGAGACAATGCAATATGTTAACCATAGGTGGATCAAGAGATTTTGATTTTAGGTCACAATATGTACAATAGATGCCTAATGATATAATAGATATAGTACAAGTCACAAGTCTCTTAACTTGATGACAGATAGTGGATATCTTTTGGCACATTACCCTTGTATTGGATCATTAAATGTTTGCCATAATCTAAGAGTTCATTTGGGTTTTGTTTCCCCAAAGTGAGTGTCATTGCTGTATATGTGTAATAATAAGTTGCACGACCACTAGTGTACCCAAGACAATATCCAAAACATTTTGTAGCAAAAACTTTGTTGACGAGGATAACTTTGTCTGCATTTTGTGGTACTAGCATTGGTCCACCTAGGAAGCGTGAGAGCATCTTGAGGGCGAATGTTGCAGTACTTCCCTCTTGGGACATTCCATTATGAAAGACTAGTACGAGTGCCTCACAGAGTCTAGCAAGGTATTGTCCTAGTGCTACATCCCTTCGAGGATACTATGGTTTGATGGCAAAGGAACCCATCCTTTTCAGTAATCCATGAACGTACACAAAAGGATGAGTTAGAGAAAGACAACAACAACTAGAAAAAAAATTCGGGGGGCGGGGGGGGGGGGGGGGGGGGGGGGGGGGGGGGGGGGGGGGGGGGGGGCTACCACATAGCTCTTATCTTGTCATCCTTCCATAGGTCCACTGACCTTGTGGACCCTTGTATAGGACGCGTAAACCACTCCTTTATTTCTTGAGTAGTTGTTGATGGCATGAGGTTGTTTCTGATAGCTTGGAAGGTAGACTCATTTGGGAGTGTCTCTCTATACTTTTCTGCCTTATCAAAGCAGAGTTTGAGGAACTCCATTGGGTTACTGGAGGTTTCCACTCCTCCCCTCTTGAAATTTTGAGATGGTGGAAACTGCAAAGTCCTCCCTTAAAGAAAATATACTTTGAATGTCATGGAGGAAAATGAATGATCTCTCACCAAATTTAAACTCTGGTAGTCCAAGAAGCATCAATGTGGCTTGCTTCTCATTAAAGACAGACACATCTAAAGGTAGTTTGATGTCAGATGTTTAAACTGTAAGTATTTTGCTTCATTGCACCTCTTTAGCCTCTGCCTCAAGATTAATATCCTTCTCAATATCGGGGGAACCTCATTGGACTCCATGTCCTTATCATCTTGTTCATTGGGTGGTAGATCCTCCTCATCCATTACCTCTAAAGGATCTTTGAAGAGACTACCAAATAGAGAATTTAAGAATAGAAGGAGCCCAAAGGATTCTCTGATTAGCTTGCAATCTCGTTTGTGCATAGCACACCATGAGGGTCTATAGATGATAGGCAACTGATGGTACTTCTTGTATGACAGTCTTGTGCAATCACAGTCTTTTAAGTGCACCATAACCATGTCAGCAAGAACCACCCTGCCCCTTTGGACCTCAAGCTCAAACTTGTCTTTTTTAGACTTGAGGAAATCGTTGTGCTGAGCTATAAGGTCATCCAAAACGAATGGGGCATTGAAGGTAGAAGAGACCTTGTCAAACATTTCAGCAGCTCCTGCAGATACTGTGAAATCAAATAGTCTCTCATCTACACATGCAATATTTTCAACTTACATTTTGTAGCTGGCTCATAGGTAGAAGAAAGATCAATGTCTCTCTTTTTGGTGCTAGTCACTTGAAGCTTCTGGCTTACAGGCACTTCTTCCTGTTCTAATTCTTCTGAGTCATTGGGGGTTCCTTTGTCCCCATAACATCATCTCCAAGAAATATATCTTTGGCTTGAGCAAAGTCCACATCTCTCTTTAAAGAGCCTCTCAGCAAAACTAAGGTGGTCTCCCTTCTGCTTCTTGTTCACCTAAAACAATTTTTGGATTGACCCGTTGCCTCTTCATTTTGTGAGATCTTAATCCTAAGAAAAACATAATATATGCAATAATAGGTAAGTTGGGACACACCAATATTTGAATTTTTTATTAAATAGTATTAACGCATTTCTTCTAAACTGCAAGCTATTGGTCTCTCTCTCTCTCTCTCTCTCTCTCTCTCTCTCTCTCTCTCTCTCTCTCTCTCTCTCTCTCTCTCTCTCTCTCTCTCTCTCTCTCTCTCTCTCTCTCTCTCTCTCTATGTGTGTGTGTGTGTGTGTGTGTATGTGTGACAGATTGGTCTCATAGGTCATGTTGTCATTTTATAGAGGTTACTAGAACATCTCATTTTATTTGAGTTCCACCTCTTCTCTCCCTGTTTTACTACCCCTTATATGCTCCATGATGTGCAAAGAACAATCGGCAGACCGATACTACATATATGCACGCCATAGGACAACAAATAAAGTTTCTCTCTCTCTCTCTCTCTCTCTCTCTCTCTCTCTCTCTCTCTCTCTCTCTCTCTCTCTGTCTCACTCTCTTCCTGTGTGTGTGTGTGTGTGTGTGTGTGTGTGTGTGTGTGTGTGTGTGTGTGTGTGTGTGTGTGTGTGTGTGTGCGCGCGTGCTAAAGAACAAGAGAAAGTAAGAATCCAAACACCCACCAAAAGGCATCAATCCATCACCCCAAGACCGAGGCACACCCTACCCATTTTGTGATCGATGGCACGTGATCGACAATCTGCGAACAAACAACCCCCGTCCATGCGTCATAAGACAAGTAAAAGTATGTTCTCTCTCTCTCTCTCTCTCTCTCTCTCTCTCTCTCTCTCTCTCTCTCTCTCTCTCTCTCTCTCTCTCTCTCTCTCAAAATTCACATTAAACCGCGTGTATAAGAAATAAACAACATTAGGTGTTACCTTTTCCTGGGCTTGGCACAGCAACCTTCTAGCTATAAAAACCTCACTAGGACCTTGGGCACACTTCAAGCCTTCACTCTCTACTCTCTATTTTTGCGACCTCTCTCTCTCTCAACCACCCTCTCTCTCTCTCTCTCTCTCTCTCTCTCTCTCTCTCTCTCCTCTCTCTCTCTCTCTCTCTCTCTCTCTCTCTCTTCCTTGTCATTCACTCTCTCACTCTCTCTCATAATCTAATCGTTCATAGTACCATTGCCGCCATGCATGGAAAATAACTACATGCTTTACACGTGCAACGGCTAAAATTAACTAGCGGGAATTTATTGCACCGTATATTTTTGATTTGAGAGGTCACTTTCAGACTTAATGGGTTGTACAATATTCATTGGCATGATTATTGTAGCACCTTTGAGAGAGAGAGAGAGAGAGAGAGAGAGAGAGAGAGAGAGAGAGAGAGAAATTGAGACAGAGAAAGAAAGCACAACTCAAAAGAGCATTGTACAAGGTGACAATGCTCAGGGTCTTGCTGTCCATCAAAAAAACCCAAATTCTACATATACCTACAGGTATAAGGGAGAGACACAGAGAGGGAAGTAGATTAAGAGCATGGAAAGGGGAGATAGAGAGTTGTGTTGTGTGTGTGTATGTGTGTGCACATGTGCATGCTTAACTAGAAATGGTATCATATTGGGACTACTACATAAGCCAAAATGGCCACTGCCCATAATTTTGTCGAGTTTGCACAGTGGCGCACGGAGATGATTCTATTTTTAGCTAAACATCATACGAGCGCCATAACGCAATTTTGTCAGAGATAGATAGACATTTATGGGAATGAAACCACGGAGGAGAAGTAGAGCCAGGATACAAAAAGGAAGGGAGAGAGATAGAGAGCCTTGGTGTGTGTGGTTGTGTCCCTATGTTTAATAAATAATAATTTTAATGTTATGGCACAACGACTTGGACTAGTGTAGCATAAAGTTACATGGATTTCAATCTATCTTTTGTATAATTACATCCATATGCTGATAGCCATTTTTTGGCTCTCCGTAATTGCCATAGTGAGTTACCTCACCCTACCAAAATCACGTAAACACTATGGCCATTCTTACCTTTCATTGTACATAGGCGTGCATGAGTTAGGGGGCTTTTCCCATATCTTCTTAAAACCCTCTACTAGCTAGTCATTGGGCTAGTTGAGCCAAAAAATTTAAAAAAATCAAAAAAATAAAATATATTATGGCCCATTTGTGTGTATATATTTCATTGTACAAAGGGCCTAAATATAGGGAATTTTCATAATTATTTTGGTATTTATTTAAATATTTCTACCTAAGTGTGCGTTTTTTTCCTAGGTATACTATGTACATTGACTCACCATTACCACAATTTTCTTACCATTTTGAATACTCTTTATTCCATATAAAAATATCTTCACACAAGCTTCTCTTATTTTTGGTGTGACTCCACTCCAAGGGAAAACTTCAAAAATACCTTTCATCATCAGTCATTGCCTTTCAGAGAGGTATTTTTTTTTATCTCTTGTAAATAAATATACTTCAATAAAAACAAATGAGGGTCCCCTCATTTGATTCCTTATATTTTCATATATCTCTTTTTTCCATTTTATATTTATATATAGGTGACACAATTCCAGATTCCACGAATTGTTTATACACTAACCTATTTTTTTCCATCATATCCATGTATTATATTTATGCATAATCCACAACCATGCATATTTTCAAACCCCTAAGAATCAATTAGGTCATGCTCTCATGCAAGGACGGACTCACCTTTGGATCCATATGCAAATTCAACAAAAGGGGGCCACTGAAGACTTTTTTGTGAAGAAAAAAGGTATTTTTGTGGGATTTTGTATATCCATCTCCACTCTGAATTTGAAGCGGCGGTTCCGAATTTGAAGCGGTGGTCAAAAGAGAAAATGTGTACCAAGAGCTAAATAATCACCTCAAAAATTTTGGTGATTTTTTGAGCAACCACTGGTGAGCTAGGATTTTTTGAGTGGACCCCAGTCTGCCCACTTTTCTCACAAGTAGCCCATAGTCTTCTCTCACCTCTTTCCACACTTCCACACACACACCCACTCATTCCTCTCAATCCCTCACTCAAACCTGCACCTTTCATGGTTTCTGTCGCCAACCTCCCTCTTACTCCCATAGCTCTCATATGATCTCTACATGTACATACACAATCTCTATGCTTCTCTCTATTACTTCTACAATTTTCAAATTAAGAGATCTCATCAACCAAATTGCCATTTTCATCGTGATAATCAACCTTGGCGGCGGTGACATAAAGAAGAGAAGATGAAGAAGATGATCGATAATCATTTTGGGAACCAACACAAGTAAGTACTTCTTCAAGCTTCACTATCACAAGGATTTCCTCACTTCATTCAACCATCTTACTTCAATCATCCACCCCATTCTACCCATTGTAAATATATCATTAAACTTCTAGTGATTACTAACACTAACCACTAGCATACTAATACAAAATAGCCATTGACCTAACCATAAAAGGCACCTCACCTCAAGATATATGCATAGTAACTCTCTCTCTCTCTCTCTCTCTCTCTCTCTCTCTCTCTCTCTCTCTCTCTCTGTCTCTCTCTCCTTCCTTAAAACTCTATTTTCACCTTATCTACCATCAATAATGCTCTCTTTTGAGCCCACATCCATGACTCAAGCAGACAGGAAGGTCCGCAATGTTTTCATATTCAGAAAAAATCATAATCCAAATTTGTTAGCTTGTAAATTAAGATTTCCAATAATCTTAATGAGGGGTCTCCAACCTATAAATAGGCCCTCTCCTTCTTGTAAAACAACCTCCAATACCTCACATAGCACCCCAACACTCTATGCGTGAGGAGAGACTTAGGTGTAGCAACCACTTTGTGAGCTTCACTCTTGGTGTGAGAGAAGCTTTCAAGCTACACATTGCAAGTGCAAGAGCATGAGTTCAAAATCTCAAAACCACTATTGTATATGTTCCTCCATCATCAATAAATTGAGGTTTGGTGCATCAAAGGCGTGATTCGATGTTCAATCTTTGTCCTTCCACTTGTGCGATACGGTTTAGTGAATTCAAGGTGACTTGTGCATTTTGAGTTCTATCGTTTGATCTTGTTTTAATGTGTTTTCATTCCCAATTTTGTGTCCATTGTAAGAGGGTATTGTGGTGAGAGGTCTCCCACACCCTAAGACAGTGTGTATGTGTTGGCAATGTTTAGCATTCACTAAGAATTGAGTGAGTTTTGTACAAGCTCTACCATAGCAACATAACGAACCATCTGCATTTGCAAGTCACAAATAAGGTATTACGCAAGATCCATTCCTCTCTCTCTTCCCTTTTCTCTAGCTCTCTCTGGTCCATTTTGTGTCTTGGTGTGAGATTGCTTGTGTGTGTTTTGTGGCGCATCTTCTTTGTTGTGCCAAAATCTCTCTTGCGTCCTAGTTCACATACCATAACTAGGTGGTGCCCCTTCGCTTGTTTGGTTGTGGGTTTGTTGTTGTTGTTTCTTGCTTGTGGTTGCCCCAGCCCCAATTGAGCAGCACGGGAGCCTTGAGAGGTGTTTGGAGGTCGCCTCTCTTGTTGCCTGCCTCTGACTGCCTCAATTTTGGTGCCCCCATGGAGGAGGGCTTGTGTATTTTTGTGTAGGATCAACCTTTAGCATAGTCAAGTAGTTTGCATGAATCACAAAAAATTGTACGATCCTTTCATTCCCATTGCAAGGCAAAAGGTACACATAATGGTTAGTACTAAGTTGCAATTTCAACGTGGTCCTCTTAGGTTGGTCGAGATAAACGCTTCAGTAAATCCTTTTATTTTGCCTCTCATTAGGTACGACCTTAGTTTGGATGTCTATATTTTTGTTTTGTTTTAAGAATTAGGTCATGCATAGATAATGGATAATGGCCCAAGAATATATGTTTTTTCCTTCCATTTCACTCCACACATTAGAATAAACATTGCAATTAGTAGAAAAATTAATTTTCAACAACGTATGGTGTTCATATTTGGTGCCCAAAGAGTAGGAGAAATTCTCGCGTCACCAAACCCTGTCATCCTGCCTCTTATTGATTATCATAGGTCATTTGATGTGAATATTTTTATTTTGTTGTAGAATAGATTGCAATTTAGAAAATATTATTGTGTAAATCTTTTAAGAAAGAAAAACAAAAATGTGTTGTCACTTTGAAACTGATTCAATGGAGGCCCAATGCCAAATGTCCGGATATCCTCTTCTCTTTGGAGAGCCTGGAGAGAATGAAGAATTATTTTTAGCGAATTTCAAGATGTCTTGCCGTATCAACAGAATGCTAACTGATCAAGAATGTGTAGAAATGTTTGAGGTGGTGCTTAAGAAAGATGCTAGCACTTGGTTTGACTCTTTGCCTGAGGAAGTTAAAGGGAATTACATAGAAGTTGTGAATCATTTCAAACGATATTTCTTTGATCCCCAAAACACTCAAAAGCTATGGCAAGACATTGTTTCTCACAAACAAAAACACTTAGATGACTACTACATGTATAAAAAAGAGTTTCTACGTCTTTGGGCTGTATGGGTGACAAATGTTGCTAACCCTAGTGATGGTGCAAAGTTCCTAAAGAAGGAGAGGTTCATAGCCGGTCTCTTTTCCACACGTAAGATAAAAGTTGAGGCGGGTACACCTGCTGCCTTTGATGTAGCTAAAACTAGGGCTATTGAGAAGTATAGGAAAAGTGTCTAAGAGAAGAGGTTCTAATAGAGGGTCCTAGACCTAAAGAAAAATTGCAAGCATCAACATCTAGAGAAATTCTCGAGGTAACAGCAGAGGTAATTGAAAATTTAAATGAATCCTTAAGTAACTTGTCAATTCACCCTTGCACAAGCTATAGGTCCTAAGGGACAAGCAAAGAAGTTAGAAGAGCGAGAGCCACCACGACCTAGGAGAGTCTTGCAATGTTGGAATTGCGGAGAGTCTGGACATGGGATGTATAATTGTCCTTGGCCCCATGGGGAGCCAGGGAGACCTAACTTGAACTACCCAGTGATGAATGCAGGTGAAGGAACTAGTCAACAACCATGGCTTCTATAAAGGCCAAATGGAGCAAGACCACCTCCACGAGGAGTGGAAGGAGTTCCACCTTTGCCAGACCCAAATGTGCATGTGGTAGAGGTGACAAATTCCAACAAGGGTTGACCTGGAAGCAAATGGCATTAAGCATGGCCAAGGAAAAGGTAAGGAGAAAGAAGGAGTTACGTCACAAAGTGACCATGGACAAGAAAAGAAGGCAAAGGAGACCAAGGAAACCAAGAGGACAGGACATCGTATTAACCTCCAAGACTTCCCTCTTAGACATGGTATGGCTCCGTACAATTTGTTGGAAGACATGAGAGGTAAGGGTCCTGATATCTCATGGCCTCAATTTCTTGCATTATGTCCAGAAGTTAGGAGGGATTTAACAAGGGTAGTTAGCACTAGGAGAAAGGTAAAAGAGAGTGTGCATGTTGTAAAAATTGCACAAGCTAAAATGAATGAGGACATTACACTTGTGCTAGATTGTTACATCAAACGGAGATTGGTTAGGAAAAGTCTAGTGGATGGGGGTGCACAAATTTTCATCATGACAGAGGGACTCATGCAAAGACTAGGCATGCACATCCATGAGACGCCTGAAATCAAGTCAAGATGGCAAACAATAGCAAGGCTAGGTGTGTAGGCATTTGTAAAAATTTCTTTGAAGAGGCCTTTGGCATTAAGAAGGCGGTGGATTTTTATGTTATGTCGACCAAGGGAAGTGGTTATCCATTTATCCTAGGAAGACCATGGCTAATGAAAATGCGAGCTTTGCAGTATTGGGAGAGTGAAAAATTAATTTGCAGGAATGACAATCATAAGAAGGTTGTCTTTGACATGAAGAAGCTACATCAAGAGGATCTCCATGAAGAATCATCTCAAAGTGAGACGGAAGAACATTGGACTGATAACACTTCAGAAGAAGAAAGTAGCGGCAGCATTACTGAAGAGGAGTCTTCCATCGAAGTCATGGGGGTAAGGTTTAAGCCAACCAACCAAGAGACCTCTTGTCAAGGTTTGGAGGAGGTAGGTTCCCACGAGAACCAAAATGTGGAAGATGAAGGAATGTTAGAAGGTATGTTGTCTACAACACTTACAAAGGATGAAAGAGAGGAGTTCAAAGGTGTGTTAAGGAAATTTCCTATGATTTTTGCTAAAGACTACACCGACATGCGTGGAATAGATGATGTTCAACACAAGATTGAGCTAAAGCCAGAGAACAAACCTAAAGCTCAAAAGCTACGAAGGCTAGGAGTCATTAAGGAGCAAGCTCTACTCAAGGAGGTAAGAAAGCTTCTAGTAGCAGGTTTCATTTATCCAGTGGAGAATTTAGAGTGGGTCTCTCCCATTGTTGTCACTCCCAAGAAAAATGGCAAGTGGAGGGTGTGTGTGGATTACCGTCCGCTCAATGAGGCAACAAAAAGAGATCACTTTCCCCTCCCATTTTAGGATGAGATACTAAATGAGGTAGCTGGTCATGAGAAGTACACTCTGTGTGATGGCTACTCAGATTACTTTCAAATAGGGATTGCATTGGAGGAACAGTTGAAAACAACCTTCATCACTCCTTGGGGTTGTTATGCTTTTACCGTCATGCCATTTGGCCTCACAAATGCTCCTGCAACTTTCCAACATTTCATGAACATGGTGTTTCAAGCATTCTTTGGAAAGTCAATTAGGGTGTTCATTGATGATTTCTGCATTTATAGCTCAAAGTCATTGCATCTACAAAAGGTAGAAGAAGGTTTAAAAAAACTTTACGACATGGGAGGTCAACTCAACCCCGACAAGTGCCACATAGGTGAGGATGAAGTGATCTTGCTTGGTCACAAGGTTTCCTATAAAGGTATTGAGGTGGATCCTTCTAAGGCAAACGATCTTATTGAGCTACCATCACTGAAGATTATTAAAGAGGTCATCTCATTCATTCAAAGGTGAAGTATATGTCACGATTCATTCACTTAGCCT
Organism: Adiantum capillus-veneris; assembly: GCF_014529385.1. Taxonomy (NCBI): domain Eukaryota; kingdom Viridiplantae; phylum Streptophyta; class Polypodiopsida; order Polypodiales; family Pteridaceae; genus Adiantum; species Adiantum capillus-veneris. Next base: position 54,784,741 of record NC_140947.1, on the reverse strand, counting down.
CGGAGTTACTTCACCCTTTGCAAAAATTGACACAACAAGTCGAGTTTGTTTGGTCTGATGAGCTTGAAGAATATTTCTGCAACATCAAAGTCATTCTGTCAGAGCTACCAGCACTTATGCCTCCTTGTTTCCAAGTACACATTCTTTGTTAGCTCTAGTGTTGGGAAAGAAACAATTTGTGTTGTTTTGCTACAACAAGATCCCCATAGTACCAGGATGCAACCCATCTACTTTGCTAGTAGGATCATGAATGCTTTGGAGAGAGGCTACATGGAGGTAGAACTCATGATGATTTATCTCATGTTTTCGGTGAGAAAGTTTAGATCCTACTTGCTACCAAAACCTTTTGTAATTCTCACTGTAGAAAATTTGTTCCCTTAGGTGTCATCTCAAATGAATCTTAGTACTAGGATCTCTAAGTGGATTATGGAGTTGCAAGAGTTCCAATACTCTTTCAAGGTAGAAGATAGTGTGCGTGCACAATTGGCAAGGATTCTCACTTATAGGGAACATGAGAAGGAGATTAAGGTGCCTGAAGTAAAAACCCTACATTGCCACCACCTAAAAGTATTCCTAATGCTTTTACCTTGTTCTTTGATGGAACTTTTTGACGAGTCACAAGAAAAGCAGGGGGAGGGCTATTGTTGTTCAACCCAAGTGGAGAGGTGGTCATGAAAGAGAAGGTCAATCTACCAGGTTCACCAACCAGCAATAATGAAGCAAAATATGACACACTACTTCATGGTTTGAAGATGTGCATTAGTCAAGGTATACAACGTCTCATGGTAAAGGGGGATGAACTTCTCATCGTGAAGCAAATCTTAGGCATTTTGGCATGCAAGAATGAAAGCCTCAAGACAAAGGTTCATGCCATTCGTATGTTGTTTAATCAGTTTGAAGAAGTGCAACTATATCATATTCCTAGGAAAAAAATGAAGATGCTGATTTACTTGCACAACAAGCAATTACATGTGTTGAGAAAGAAGTGAAGGTCATCATGGTGGCAGCAATTGTCAAGCAATCAAGATACCAGGGGTTAGAGTCATTGGCTCCAATTATTGGCTTCATTTTGGAGGGCAAGTTTCCACAAGACTTCACTAAAGCTCAAAAGAGGAGACTCGTGAAGAAGGCAAGTTTCTATCTTTTCCTAGAAGGATCCCTCTATCAAAGAGGGAAGGATCAAGTGTGCATAAGAGTACCAACTATTGAGGAAATTCCAACCATTTTAAAAGTTTTGAATGAAGAGGCATGTGGTGGTCATTTTGCCCAAGAATTAATTGTGAAGAAGATTTTGCTTGCGGGGTATGTTTGGCCAAGCTTGTATGTGGATGTCCAACATTGGTGTAAAAGTTGTCATAACTGTCTGGTAAATGGAAATAAAAGGTTGGTGCATGGTCCGAGGCAAATAGTGCTCGCAAATGGACCCTTTGAAAAGTGGGGCATTGATGCTATGGGTCCTCTGCCTAGAACAAAGAATGGTAAACTCTACATTCTAGTGGCTGTAGACTACATGATGATAGCCGTTTTTTCGGCTCTTTGTAATTGCCACAGTGAGTTACCTCACCCTACCAAAATCACCCAAACACTGTGGCTATCCCTACCATTTCACTGTACATAGGCGTGCGTGAGTCACGGGACTTTTCCCATATCTTCTTAAAAACCCTCAGCTAGCTAGTCACTGGGCTAGGTGAGCCAAAAAAAATAAAAAAAATAAAAAAATAAAAGTATATTATGGCCTCTTTGTGTGTAAATATTTCATTGTATATATGGCCTAAATATAGGGATTTTTAATAATTATTTTGGTATTTTATTTAAATATTTCTACGTAGGTGTGTGTTTTATTAAACCTATGTACACCTTCTTTCATCCTCTTACACCATAATTATATAAAATATATATATATATATTTTTGCCAATATGTACATACTCTAACCTCATATTTTTCCTTTATACAAATCACTCCCACATTTTCACCCTCACCCTCGTGAAAACAAAAAATTGATTTCTACTCATTGGTTACTTTTATTATATTATTTACTTGCATACATTTTCCTCTTTCACCCAAAATAATTCAAGGAGGGACCATATCATATGATTCCAATATCTTTCCATATCCATAACTCCTCCATATTTTTATTATTATTTTTACTCATTATTCTAACACCATGTGCTCATTGAGCTAAAGTCCATGAATAGTCCATACACTAGTCCCACCATGTATATATTTCTTATTTCACCAATAATCCTCCTCCATGCATGGGTCAAGGGCAACTTGAATGCTTTGTATTATAATATGACAAAGGAGGGGCTCACTCTTGAATGCATTGTACAAATTCAACAAAGGAGAGGACCACTAAAAGACTTTTGCAGGCCTTAAAAACAGGCTTTTTGGTGAGAATTTTGGCACCTATCTCCACTCCGAATTTGGAGCAGTGGTCAAAAGAGAAAATGTAGCCCACGCTCTGAATAATCACCCCAAAGTTTTTCATGATTTTTGGAGCTACCAGCTGTGAGCTATGATATTTTTAGTGGACCCCAGTTTTCCCATGCTATGCAGCCACACTCTCTCTTCCACTTTATCATTTTCCTCTTTCACACACACTTCTCCACTCATCATCCCCATCTCTCTCACCACTCCTCTCTGCACACTACTCACCTCCTTCTCAACCTTGAAGAATAAGAGAAACCATGGTGAACTCATACCTCCCACACACAATTCCATTCCAAAATTGACCACCTAGTCTCATTTTTCCTCCTCCAAATTACCCATATCTATCAAAAAACCACAAAATTCAGCCTCTTCTCTTAAAAGACAGCATCATGGTGGTTGATTACTCAGCTTCAATTACCTTGTCTCTCAAGGAAGGTCAAGAGTGGAGAAAAAATGTACCGTCAAAGCTAGTGGACCGTCAACAAGCGTCAAAATCGGCCCTACTCAAGACACTTGGAGCATCAACCTTGTAAGAAAGCCACCTTTTCTTACCTCTTAAGAGTTTTTTTTCTTCCTTATTTGTATCCTACATGGATACTCCCATTGTAAATATTCAATTCCATTTGTAAATTAATACTAACTCTACTAACACTAACCCACTATGAAAAGTCCTATCACCTCCATTTCTCTCCTCTCTCTTTCCCCACCAACTTCTTGATAATTCCAAGCAAAAGAAATTAGATAAATTGCTGAAAATCTAACCCAACCATGGTTAGAGGAGTAACCCTAGCCTTCAAAATTGCTATAAAAGGAGGGTGTAGCTAGCATAAAAGGGGGGAAGCCATAAGCAAGAGCACTATGCTATAGCTTGAGAAGCCAAGCTCAACCTCTCTAGAAGGAGCTCTTGAGTGGAAGCTCATTGTCTTATGCATGTGCATGTGTTGTAATAGGGGATTAGCAAAGGAAATCTATTCCATTGTAAGAGAGAGAGTGATCATTCAATTAAGAGTAGGAAATCTATCATTTCTCCTACTAGTGTAAGCCCAACATTCGCTGAATCAAGGAGGGTGGATTTGGACTAATCTTGGATATTTTGTCTCCCTTCCAACGTGAAGTAATGGACAACAATGATGCGTAAGTGTCTTGGTTTTTTTTTAAGTTCTTGATAGCTTGTCTCTGGTGTTGTCATCAATCTAGCCATAAATCCCACATACTGTAAGAGGGCGACAGGGTGGAGAGGACTCCCCTGGCCTTAAGATAGTGATTGGGGTGGCTTTTCTAGTGATGTGTTGTGGTGAAATTTACGCAAGCTATGTTGAACAAGTACTAATCTCACTTTGATTTGTCATGACAGATTTGTAAGAAGGTATTAATGCAACAAGCATCCCCTCCCCCTTTCTCTCTCTTTCTTAAATATATAGTTGTGTTTGCTTGATCATCGCCGATACGTTTCAAAGCAGCCCGAGCACTATCTCTCTCTCTCTCTCTCTATCTATCTCTCTCTCTCTCGTGTTTTAGTGTGTGAGAGTATTCCATTGGTGTTAGGGTTAGTGTAATTCCTTGCTTGTTTGTGGGTTGCTCTAACGATTCTCCTCTTTTGCGTTCTAGTTCGCTCTTAAACTAGGTGGTGCCCCTTGTGTAGTTGGGATTTGGCGGTGGGTTTGTTGTTTTGGTTTGTGTTGTGTTGTGCCCCAGCCCCATTGAGCAGCACGGGAGCCTTGAAGGATGTCTAGAGGCCACTCTTCTTGTTGCCCGCCCCGGACCGCCTCAAATTGGTGGCCCCACTGAGGACGGCTTGTGTATTTTTGTGTAGAATCAACCTTTAGCATAGTCAAGTAGTTTGCATGAATCACGAAGCTTTGTATGATCCCTTCATTCCCATTGCAAGGCAAAAGGTACACATAATTGTTAGTACTAAGTTGCAATTTCAACGTGTCATTCGTAGAATTTTAGGTCCTCTTAGGTTGGCCGAGATAAACGCTTCAGTAAATCCTTTTATTTTGCCTCTCATTAGGTACGACCTTAGTTTGGACGTCTATATTTTTGTTTTGTTTTAAGCATTAGGACATGCATAGGCCATGGATAATGGCCCAGGAATAGAGGTTTTTCCCTTTCATTTTACTCCACACATTAGAATAAACGTTGCAATTAGTAGAAAGATCCATTTTCAACAACGAATGGTGTTCATGTTTGGTGCCCAAAGAGCAGGAGAAATTCTTGCATCACCAAACCCTGTCATTCTACCTCTCATCAACTACCACACTTCCTTTGATGTACATGTGTTCATTTTATTTTAAAATGAAATGCAGCCCGGCAAAGTAGTGTGTATGTTTGTTTTTTCTTTGTCCAAGTTGTTACAAGAAACAAAAAAACGATCATTTATTCTAACTGGGAATGTGTGTGCAGTGAAAGTTCAATCCTTAGAGATCTAGCTCTATTACCAATTGAGTTGCAGGAGCAAGTAGTAAGGCGTCTCCCTCATAACAAGAGGGTGGTGAAGTTAAGACGGAAGGTCCTACGCGTGGATTCCATTTTCCTCTTGTTGTTGGGCACTAAGGAAGACCGCGCATTCATCCAACTAGTGTGTGCCCTAAGATTGGTAAATAGAGTGAAATTTGGCGTTTGGCGAGTGCATTTCACCATTGAGGAAGACTCTTCAGGAAACTTGCGGCCAGAGTTCATGCTTCATAGACTCACATTTGGTGAATTTTTCCCTCATTTGCGTCTTATTAATAGTCTTCCTTTCGCTTTCAACAAAGGAGATAGGGAGATATTCAGAGCTTGTCTTAATAAAGAGAGCATAGAGAAGATTGCAAATTTGTATAAATTCTCATCCTTCTCTACTTTCTATGACACTTTGTTCATAGAGACATTGTAAATCTCTTTATGCTTTTGAATGATTTAACCATAATCCTAAGGAGTTTTTGTCCAGGAATTTTGTAGCACAAGTGGAGTCTTTAAATCTTGCAAACTTGATCGGACTTGATGAGGATGTTCTTTATGAAATTGTGAGAAGGTTGCCTCACTCCGACTGTGTGGAACTCGAAGGAAAGGAGCTCCTAGTCAATTGCTACTTTCTCACGGCCTTCGACGAGCATGAAGATCTAGTTTTTATACAAATCGCTTGTGCATTGGGAATTGTAGAGCAAGTGCAATTTATCACTTGGGACGTGGTTGCTCTTTTGGATCCAGAAAATGAAGTTCTAGAGATTTCTGTTTATCGCCTTAGCTTTGAAGAATTTCAACCCTTCTTAGAGCTCATCAATAGTCTACCCTTTTGTTTTGATCAAACAAATCGAGACCTTATTGAAGCTTGGATAGCTGAAGAAGAAAACCTAGAGTGGTATTTTCTCACTTCTTCATTTGCAGGCGAGTGGTTCTAGATCTCTATTGTATCCCTTATTGTAACTCGTGTTGTAATCTTTCATAATAATGGAGAGCCAACGCCAAATGTCTGGATATCCTCTTTTCTTTGGAGAGCCTGGAGAGGATGCAGAATTATTTTTAGCAAATTTCAAGATGTCTTGCCGTATCAAGAGGATAGTAACCGATCAAGAACGTGTAGAAATGTTTGAGGTGGTCCTTAGGAAAGATGCTAGTACTTGGTTTGACTCTTTGCCTGAGGAAGTTAAGGGGAATTACACAGAAGTTTTGAATCGTTTTAAGAGATACTTCTTTGATCCCCAAAACACTCAAAAACTATGGCAAGACATTGTTTCTCATAAGCAAAAAGACTTAGATGACTACTACTTGTACAAGCAAGAGTTTCTACGTCTTTGGTCTCTATGGATACGAAATGTTGCTAACCCTGGTGATGGTGCAGAATTTTTAAAGAAGGAGAGGTTGATAGCCGGACTCTTTCCTGACCTTAAGGTAAAAATTGAGGCGGGTGCACCTGCTACTTTTGATGCGGCTGAAACTAGGGCTGCTGAGAAGTATAGGAAACTCAAGTGCTTAAGGGGAGAGATTCCAATAGAAGGTCTTAGAACCAAAGGTAAGTCACAAGCATCAACATTGAGGGAGCTTCCTGAGGTAACGGCGGAAGTAATTGAGAAGTTAAACGAATCTTTAAGCAGCCTGTCAATTCACCTTGCACAAGCTGTAGGTCCAAAGGGACAAGCAAAGAAGTCTGAAGAGCGAGATCCACGACCTAGGAGAGTCTTGCAATGTTGGAATTGCGGAGAGTCTGGACATGGGATGTATAATTGTCCTTGGCCCCGTGGGGAGCCAGGGAGGCCTAACTTGAATTACCCAGTGATGAATGCAGGTGAAGGAACTGGTCAACAACCAAGGCTTCTACAAAGGCCAAATGGACCAAGACCACCTCCACAAGGGGTAGAAGGAGTTCCACCTTTGCCAGATCCAAATGTGCATGTGGTAGAGGTGACAAATTCAAATGAGGTTGACATGGAAGCCAATGGAATTAAGCGTGGCCGAGGAAAAGGTAAAGAGAAAGAAGGAGTCACATCACAGAGTGACCATGGACAAGGCAAGAAGGCAAAGGAAACCAAGGAAACCAAGAGGACTCGACGTCGTATCAACCTCCAAGACTTCCCTCTTGGACATGGTATGGCTCCGTACAACTTGTTGGAAGACATGAGAGGTAAGGGTCCTGATATTTCATGGCCTCAATTTCTTGCATTATGTCCACAAGTTAGGAGGGATTTAACAAGGGCAGTTAGCACTAGGAGAAAGGTAAAAGAGAGTGTGCCTGTTGTAAAAATTGCACAAGCTGAAATGAATGAGGACATTACACCGGTGCTAGACTGTTACATCAAAGGGAGATTGGTTAGGAAAGGTCTAGTGGATGGGGGTGCACAAATTTGCATCATGACAGAGGGACTCATGCAAAAACTAGGCATGCACATCCATGAGACACCTGAAATTAGGGTCAAGATGGCAAACAATAGCAAGGCTAGGTGCGTAGGCATTTGTAAAAATGTTTTTGTGGAGGCCTTTGGCATTAAGAAGGCAGTGGATTTCTATGTCATGTCTACCAAGGGAAATGGTTACCCATTTATCCTAGGAAGACCATGGCTAATGAAAATGCGAGCTTTGCAGGATTGGGAGAGTGGAAAGCTAATTTGCAGGAATGACAATCACAAGAAGGTTGTCTTTGACATGAAGGAGCAACGCCAAGAGGAGCTCCATGAAGAATCATCTCAAAGTGAGACGGAAGAAGGTTGGACCGATAGCACTTCAGAAGAAGAAAGTAGCGGCAGCATTACTGAAGAGGAGTCTTCCATCGAAGTCATGGGGGTAAGGTTTAAGCCAAGCAACCAAGAGGCCTCTTGTCAAGGCTTGGAGGAGGTAGGTCCTCAAGAGAACGAAGGTGATCAAGATGAAGGGATACTGGAAGGTATGCTATCAACAACACTTACAAAGGATGAAAGAGAGGAGTTCAAATGTGTGCTAAGGAAGTTTCCTAGGCTTTTTGCTAAAGACTACACCGATGTGCGTGGAGTAGATGCTGTTCAACACAAAATTGAGTTGAAGCCGGAGGCCACACCTAAGGCTCAGAAGCTACGAAGGCTAGGAGTCATCAAGGAGCAGGCTTTACTCAAGGAGGTAAGAAAGCTTCTAGCAGCAGGGTTCATTTATCCAGTGGAGAATTCAGAGTGGGTCTCTCCTGTTGTTGTCACTCCTAAGAAGAACGGCAAGTGGAGGGTGTGTGTGGATTACCGTCCCCTCAATGAGGCAACAAAGAGAGATCACTTTCCCCTCCCATTCCAGGATGAGATACTAAATGAGGTAGCTGGTCATGAGAAGTACATTGTGTGTGATGGTTACTCAGGTTACTTTCAAATAGGGATTGCACTGGAGGATCAATTGAAGACAACCTTTATCACTCCTTGGGGTTGTTATGCTTTTAGAGTCATGCCATTTGGTCTGACAAATGCTCCTGCAACATTCCAACGTTTCATGAATATGGTGTTTCAAGCATTCTTTGGAAAGTCAATTAGGGTGTTCATTGATGATTTCTGTATTTATAGCTCAAAATCATTGCATCTACAAAGGGTAGAAGAAGGTTTAAAGAAGCTCTACGACATGGGAGGTCAACTCAACCCCGACAAGTGCCATATAGGTGAGGATGAAGTAATCTTGCTTGGTCATAAAGTTTCTTACAAAGGCATTGAAGTGGATCCTTCGAAGGCAAAGGCTCTTATTGAGCTACCATCACCCAAGAGTCTTAAGGAGGTCATCTCATTCATTCAAAAGGTGAAGTATATGTCACGCTTCATTCACTTAGCCTCGGAGTTACTTCACCCTTTGCAAAAGTTGACACAACAAGTAGAATTTGCATGGTCTGATGTGCTTGAAGAGTACTTTTGTAACATTAAGGTCATTTTCTCAGAGCTACCAACACTCATGCCTCCTTGTTGGGAGTACACATTCTTTGTTAGCTCTAGTGTTGGGAAAGAGACAATTGGTGCTGTGTTGCTACAACAAGATCCCCACAGTACAAGGATGCGACCCATCTACTTTGCTAGTAGGGTCATGAATGCTTTGGAGAGAGACTACACAGAAGCAGAACTCATGATGCTTTCTCTCATGTTTGCGGTGAGAAAGTTTAGATCCTACGTGCTACCAAAACCTTTTGTAATTCTCACTGCAGAAAATTTGTTCCCTTGGGTGTCATCTCAAATGAATCTTAGTACTAGGATCTCAAAGTGGATTATGGAGTTGCAAGAGTTTCAATACTCTTTCAAGGTAGAAGATAGTGTGCGTGCACAATTGGCAGGGATTCTCACTTATAGGGTGCACGAAAAGGAGATTAAGGTGCCTGAAGTAAAGACCCTACCATTGCCACCACCAAAAAGTATTCCTAATGCTTTTACTTTGTTCTTTGATGGAGCTTTTTGTCGAGCCACAGGAAAAGCAGGGGGAGGGCTAGTGTTGCTCAACCCAAGTGGAGAGGTGGTCATGAAAGAGAAGTTCAATCTACCAAGTTCAGCTAGCAACAATGAAGCAGAATATGACACTCTACTTCATGGTTTGAAGATGTGCATTGGCCAAGGGATACAACGCCTCATGGTAAAGGGAGATGCACTTCTCATTGTTAAACAGATTTTAGGCATTTGGGCATGCAAGAATGAGAGCTTACGGACAAAAGTTCATGCCATTCGTAGATTGTTTAATCAATTTGAAGAAGTGCAACTATATCATATTCCTAGGAAACAGAATGAAGATGTTGATTTACTTGCACAACAAGCCGTTGCATGTGTAAAGAAAGAAGTGCAGGTCATCATGGTGGCGGCTGCTGTGAAGCAACCGAGGTACCAGGGATTGGAGTCATTGGCTCCCATCATTGGCTACATTTTGGAGGGTGAGTTTCCACCAGACTTCACAAAAGCTCAGAAGAGGAGACTCATGAAGAAGGCAAGCGTATATCTCTTCCTAGAAGGCTCCCTCTATCAAAGAGGGAAGGATCAAGTGTGCAGACGAGTACCAACTATCAAGGAAATTCCAGCCATTCTAAAAGGTTTGCATGAAGAGGCATGTGGTGGTCATTTTGCCCAAGAATTAACTGTGAAGAAGATTTTGCTTTCGGGGTATGTTTGGCCAAGTTTGCATGTGGATGCTCAACATTGGTGTAAAAGCTGTCACACTTGTCAGATAAATGGAAATAGAAGGTTGGTGCATGGCCCGAGGCAAATAGTGCTTGAAAATGGACCCTTTGAAAAGTGGGGCATTGATGCTATGGGTCCTCTGCCTAGGACAAAAAATGGTAAACTCTACATTCTAGTGGCTGTAGACTATATGACTGGGTGGGTGGAAGCACAAAGTGTGGCAAAGGTAAATGAGAAGACAGTGAGCAAATTCGTCTACACTCACATTTGTTGTAGATTTGGCACACCTTTGGAGATTGTTTCTGATAATGGTCTAGGGTTTAGAAAAGGATTGCTCACAGAAGTTTGTGAAGAGCTTCACATTCTACATCGTCATAGCACACCATACTACCCACAGTCAAACGGTTTGGTGGAGAAGGCTAATGGTGTCATTGCAGGAATCATTAGAAAGATGGTGCAAAACAAGACAAAATTATGGGATGACTTCTTGGATGGTGCCTTGTGGGCATATCGAACCACATATAGGGAAGCCACGGAGTTCACACCATTTCACTTGGTCTATGGTCAAGAGGCTTTGCAGCCTATCGAGCTCAACATTCCAACAATGCGACTTCATGGCAAAGGAGCACAAGATGATCAAGAGGTATGGATGGATCGACTTCTTACGTTAGTGGAGCTTGAGTGGAAAAGAGAAGCAGCATATGAGTGCTACAAGAGGAAAGCCACACAAGCGAAAGAAACGCACGACAAGAAACTGAAGGACAAAGGCATCAAGGAAGGAGAGCTTGTGCTAAGGTATGACAATCGACTTGACAATCGTTTTGATGCCAAGTTTGAAACAAGATGGCAAGGGCCATACATAGTCAAGAAGGATTTCAATTCAAGTTACTATCAGCTTATGGACTTGAATGGTAAAGAGCACTCCAGGAAAGTAAACGGGTATCGCTTGAAGCCCTATTTGAGTCGCCTTCTACCAAAGGATCTACCAAAGATCTGTCCAAAGGCCGCTGTCTTATGTAAGTATTGTTACATGAAGCATGAGTGTAACTCCAGCCAAAATTCTGAGGGGCCAAACAATGAAGATCTCGTCAAGGACTCTGAAGCACTCTCTTTGGAAAAGATGCTCTATGATGGTACATGAATATACCATCATCCAGGGGGAGGGCTAATGATAGCCGTTTTTTCGGCTCTTTGTAATTGCCACAGTGAGTTACCTCACCCTACCAAAATCACCCAAACACTGTGGCTATCCCTACCATTTCACTGTACATAGGCATGCGTGAGTCACGGGACTTTTCCCATATCTTCTTAAAAACCCTCAGCTAGCTAGTCACTGGGCTAGGTGAGCCAAAAAAAATAAAAAAAATAAAAAAATAAAAGTATATTATGGCCTCTTTGTGTGTAAATATTTCATTGTATATATGGCCTAAATATAGGGATTTTTAATAATTATTTTGGTATTTTATTTAAATATTTCTACGTAGGTGTGTGTTTTATTAAACCTATGTACACCTTCTTTCATCCTCTTACACCATAATTATATAAAAAATATATATATATATATATATATATATTTTTGCCAATATGTACATACTCTAACCTCATATTTTTCCTTTATACAAATCACTCCCACATTTTCACCCTCACCCTCGTGAAAACAAAAAATTGATTTCTACTCATTGGTTACTTTTATTATATTATTTACTTGTATACATTTTCCTCTTTCACCCAAAATAATTCAAGGAGGGACCATATCATATGATTCCAATATCTTTCCATATCCATAACTCCTCCATATTTTTATTATTATTTTTACTCATTATTCTAACACCATGTGCTCATTGAGCTAAAGTCCATGAATAGTCCATACACTAGTCCCACCATGTATATATTTCTTATTTCACCAATAATCCTCCTCCATGCATGGGTCAAGGGCAACTTGAATGCTTTGTATTATAATATGACAAAGGAGGGGCTCACTCTTGGATGCATTGTACAAATTCAACAAAGGAGGGGACCACTAAAAGACTTTTGCAGGCCAAAACAACAGGCTTTTTGGTGAGAATTTTGGCACCTATCTCCACTCCGAATTTGGAGCGGTGGTCAAAAGAGAAAATGTAGCCCACGCTCTGAATAATCACCCCAAATTTTTTCATGATTTTTGGAGCTACCAGCTGTGAGCTATGATATTTTTAGTGGACCCCAGTTTTCCCATGCTATGCAACCACACTCTCTCTTCCACTTTATCATTTTCCTCTTTCACACACACTTCTCCACTCATCATCCCCATCTCTCTCACCACTCCTCTCTGCACACTACTCACCTCCTTCTCAACCTTGAAGAATAAGAGAAACCATGGTGAACTCATACCTCCCACACACAATTCCATTCCAAAATTGACCACCTAGTCTCATTTTTCCTCCTCCAAATTACCCATATCTATCAAAAAACCACAAAATTCAGCCTCTTCTCTTAAAAGACAGCATCATGGTGGTTGATTACTCAGCTTCAATTACCTTGTCTCTCAAGGAAGGTCAAGAGTGGAGAAAAAATGTACCGTCAAAGCTAGTGGACCGTCAACAAGCGTCAAAATCGGCCCTACTCAAGACACTTGGAGCATCAACCTTGTAAGAAAGCCACCTTTTCTTACCTCTTAAGAGTTTTTTTTCTTCCTTATTTGTATCCTACATGGATACTCCCATTGTAAATATTCAATTCCATTTGTAAATTAATACTAACTCTACTAACACTAACCCACTATGAAAAGTCCTATCACCTCCATTTCTCTCCTCTCTCTTTCCCCCCCAACTTCTTGATAATTCCAAGCAAAAGAAATTAGATAAATTGCTGAAAATCTAACCCAACCATGGTTAGAGGAGTAACCCTAGCCTTCAAAATTGCTATAAAAGGAGGGTGTAGCTAGCATAAAAGGGGGGAAGCCATAAGCAAGAGCACTATGCTATAGCTTGAGAAGCCAAGCTCAACCTCTCTAGAAGGAGCTCTTGAGTGGAAGCTCATTGTCTTATGCATGTGCATGTGTTGTAATAGGGGATTAGCAAAGGAAATCTATGCCATTACAAGAAACTCAACGACAAAGGCATCAAGGAAGGAGAGCTTGTGCTAAGGTATGACAATCGCCTTGACAATCGTTTCGATGCCAAGTTTGAAACTAGATGGCAAGGGCCATACATAGTCAAGAAGGCTTTCAATTCAAGTTACATCAGCTTATGGACTTGAATGGTAAAGAGCACTCCAGGAAGGTAAACGGGTATCGCCTGAAGCCCTATTTAAGTCTCCTTCTACCAAAGGATCTACTGAAGAACTGTCAAAGAGCGACTATCTCATGTAAGTTTTGTTGCATGAATCATGAGTGTGACAAGAAGCCACACAATGAAAATCCTATCAAGGGACCAGATATCATAGAGGACTCCAAACCACTCTCTTTGCAAAAGATGCTTTATGATGGTACATGAATATACCATCATCCTGGGGGAGGGCTAATGATAGCCGTTTTTCGGCTCTACGTAATTGCCATAGTGAGTTACCTCACCCTACCAAAATCACCTAAACACTGTGGTTATTCTTACCTTTCATTGTACATAGGCGTGCATGAGTTAGGGGGCTTTTTCCATATCTTCTTAAAACCCTCAGCTAGCTAGTCATTGGGCTAGTTGAGCCAAAACAATAAAAAAAATAAAATATATTATGGCCCATTTGTGTGTATATATTTCATTGTACATAGGGCCTAAATATAGAAAATTTTCATAATTATTTTGGTATTTATTTAAATATTTCTACCCAGGTGTGCGTTATTTTCCTATGTATGCTATGTACATTGCTTCACCATTACCACAATTTTCTTACCATTTTGCATACTCTTTATTCCATATAAAAATATCTTCACACACCTTTCACCATCAGTCATCATTGCCTTTAACAGACGTATTTTTTCTTATCTCTTGTAAATAAATATACTTCAATAAAAACAAATGAGGGTCCCCTCATTTGATTCCTTATATTTTCATATATCTCTTTTTTCCATTTTATATTTATGTATAGGTGACACAATTCCACATTCCACGAATTGTTTATACACTAACCTGTTTTTTTCCATCATATCCATGTATTATATTTATGCATAATCCACAACCATGCATATTTTCAAACCCCTAAGAATCAATTAAGTCATGCTCTCATGCAAGGAGGGGCTCACCTTTGGAGCCATATGCAAATTCAAAAAATGGGGGGCCATTGAAGACTTTTTTGTGGAGAAAAACATGTATTTTTGTGGGATTTTGTACATACATCTCCACTCCGAATATAAAGCGGTGCTCAAAAGAGAAAATGTGTACCAAGAGCTGAGTAATCACCTCAAACATTTTGGTGATTTTTTGAGCAACCACCGGTAAGCTAGGAATTTTTGAGTGGACCCCAGTCTGCCCACTTTTCTCAGAAGTAGCCCATAGTCTTCTCTCACCTCTTTCCACACTTCCACACACACACACACACACACACACACACACACACACACACACACACACACACACACACACACGCTCATTCCTCTCAATCCCTCACTCAAACCTGCACCTTTCATGGTTTCTCTCACCTTCTTCAAACCTGCACCTTTCATGGTTTCTTCACCATTAACCTCCCCTCTTACTCCCATAGCTCTCATATGATCTCTACATGTACATACACCATCTCTATGCTTCTCTCTATTACTTCCAAAGTACAATTCCATCTTACCCCTTCTCTATATACATAAAATTCAACATGTAAACCATGCTTAACCTCTCCAAATTAAGATATCTCATCAATCAAATTGCCATTCTCATCGTGATAATCAACCTTGGTGGCGGTGGCGTAAAGAAGAGAAGACGAAGAAGATGATCGATAGTCATTTTGGGAACCAACACAAGTAAGTACTTCTTCAAGCTTCACCATCACAAGGATTTTCTCACTTCATGCAACCATCTTACTTCAACCATCCACCCCATTCTACTCATTGTAAATATATCATTAACCTTCTAGTGATTACTAACACTAACCCCACTAACATACTAACACAAAATAGCCATTCACCTAACCATAAAAGGCACCTCACCTCAAGATATGTGCATAGTAACTCTGTCTCTCTCTCCCTCCTTCCTTAAAACTCTACTTTCACCTTATCTACCACCAATAATTCTCTCTTTTGAGCCCACATCCATGACTCAAGCAGACAAAGAAGGCCCGCAATGTTTTGATATTCAGAAAAAATCATAATCCTGATTTGTTAGCTTATAAATTAATATTTTCAATAATCTTAATGAGGGGTCTCCAACCTATAAATAGTCCCCTCTCCTTCTTCTAAAACAACCTCCAATATCTCACATAGCACCCCAACACTCTATGCATGAGGAGAGACTTAGGTGTAGCAACCACTTTGTGAGCTTCACTCGTGGTGTGAGAGAAGCTTTCAAGCTACACATTGCAAGTGAGATAGAGAGCATGAGTTCAAAATCTCAAAACCACAATTGTATATGTTCCTCCATCATCAATAAATTCAGGTTTGGTGCATCAAAAGCATGATTCGACGTTCAATCTTCGTCCTTCCACTTGTGCGATACGGTTTAGTGAATTCAAGGTGACTTGTGCATTTTGAGTTCTATGGTTTAATCTTGTTTTAGAAAGTGTTTTAGTGTTGTTTCATTGCCAATTTTGTGTCCATTGTAAGAGGGTATTGTGGTGAGAGGTCTCCCACACCCTAAGACAGTGTGTATGTGTTGGCAATGTTTACCATTCATTAAGCATTGAGTGAGTTTTTTACAAGCTCTACGATAGCAACATAACGAACCATCTCCATTTGCAAGTCAGAAATAAGGTATTATGCAAGATCCATTCCTCTCTCTCTTCCCTTTTCTCTAGCTCTCTCTGGTCCATTTTGTGTGTGTTTTGGTGTGAGGTTTCTTGTGTGTGTTTTGTGGCGCATCTTCTTGGTTGTGCCAAAATATCTCTTGCGTCCTAGTTCGCATACCATAACTAGGTGGTGCCCCTTCACTTGTTTGGCCGTGGTTTTGTTGTTGTTGTTTTTTGCTTGTGGTTGCCCCAGCCCCAATTGAGCAGCACGGGAGCCTTGAGAGGTGTTTGGAGGTCGCCTCTCTTGTTGCTCGCCCCAGCCTCAGCGCCATAATGCCACATTCAAGGGGGGGGGGGGGGGGGGGGGGGGGGGGGAGAGAGAGAGAGAGAGAGAGAGAGAGAGAGAGAGAGAGAGAGAGAGAGAGAGAGAGAGAGAGAGAGAGAGAGAGAGAGAGAGATTGGCTTATAGGTAAATGGCAAGAACAAAGGCGACTGCAAGAAAGGCACACAAAGGACCAGGTTTTGCTGCTAAAGTAGGAGAAAGATCTGCTAGTAAAAAGAAGAGACCAGGAAAGCCCATGATAATCCTGAAAGATCCAAGGATGAAAAGTCTACAAAGAAACATCAAGATGTTCAAGGAAATAAGGAAGACTCATAAATTTATTGAGCTTCTATTACCAAAGCTTCTATTCCAAAGACTAGTTAGGTCAATATGTGAGGAAGCATGTTTTGGGACCATGAGGTGGAAACCTGTTATAGTGTTGGCACTACAAGAGGCAGTAGAAGATTTTTTGCTAGAATATTTCAATGACATTACAATAGTTGCAGCACATGCACATAGGGTAATGATTATGGACAAGGAAAGTGAAACTTTGAGAAGAGTATGGTGGAGATATGATAAGCTGCTCCAGCCCAAGGAATTTATAGATAATAAAATGAATGAAATTATGCTTATTTCTCCATCAAAGCCAGAGGTGGTGAAGATTGTAGAAGGCACCCACGATGTGAATATCAGGGCCAGGGCTGAGCAAGAAAATTGGTGTGTAGAGGAGATGAATAAAGTGAAAGAGAAGGAAAAGGCAGCAAATGCTATAGAAGAAGAGATTAACAGCTACCACATTGTTACACACAAAATTGATGTCAGCAACAACAAAATTTTATCATCTATGGAGGAAGGATTGATAGTAGATATACAGCTAGAAGATGGTATAAGAAGACTTTTATTAGATTCTATAGATGTCAATATATTACGAGATCTAGATGCTCAAATTACATATTCAATTGTATACATCTTCCTGAAGTAAGATGCTTTCACCAGCTTCAATATATTTTTATTCAGCCTTGAGTCTAGAGACTAACAACTAGTAATTGTCTTGTAGTTTGATCAAGAGCTAGCTACCTACACAAAGCCATGCAAAACTATATATCTTGGATTCCCAGATTTCTATCTTTCTTAAAAAGAAAAACGCTGCAAGTAACAACCATAATTTTTCCATATGAGATCAACCACCACTGGAGCCTCTTTTGCATTGAGCTTGACAAGCCAGCTGTCTGGACACTAAACTCAATTCAAGGTATGCATCCAGAATTAAGATTATGAGTATTTAGAGTTATAAATTGGTTTTATTTTGGATAAACTATGGAGATACAAACTCCTCCTGCTTGCATATGCATAAAAAGATTGTTACACGTATATGGAAGGCTAGGCGAAAATCTAGAGCTATACAGGTCAAAAATTAAGGAGTTCATAGTGCCTTTACAGATGGATGGCAACTTGTGTGAAAGGAGGTGCCTCCTCCATGCTGAGTATATACTGCGAAGATTTTTTTCACTAAAGCCATTCATGTTAAAGGTATTCATTTTTCATAGCATTACTATAACATTGTGACAATTTGGATAAAAATGTGTCTTAGTTTCTTCCTCCTTTTGCTTTGTCTTTCTCAAAGTGCATTGGAGAAGTACACCGTATAGTATTTGTACAGATACCATGCCACCGTAATCAAGCATCTGCTTGCAATTTCACATCTTTTAAGCATGGATGCATAACATACCCTATTGGATGACCACATTTTAGAGTTAACGATGACTGATGAGGGACATCAGCAAAGATATTTTATAAGGACAGCTGAGAAAGGACAGGAGCAAGAGGAGGGAGGAACTTCTGAGAAGAGAAATGCTGCAGAGGGAGAGTTTGACAAGGAGAAATTTCCAAATGAGGGGAAGCCCACACATGAGCAAGATCACACAAAAATCAAGGGACTGACAAAGAAATAAATGTTGAAACTCCCTCTGCACTTGGAGGGTTTCAAAAGGAAGAAGTTTATGCAAAGGTAGGGGCTAAGAAAGAACACTCTAACCTTCACACCTCTACTACAATTCCACATGTTGAGCTTGAAAATCAAGAATCATTTATGCCTGACACACAAACAAATCATAACACATTAGAAGCTAGTTCAGGTGTAATGGAGCCCTCAACATTGGAGAGACAAGAGTCTCAAACAACAAAAGAACAAAAGAAGAAGCTCGACGATGTCAACACTAGACAAGACAACCTCCATGACAAGCAAACCCAATATGGACCTTTGCTAGACATTGACATGATTTTTTCGGTAATAACCAATGTAAAAGAATATGAAATTCAACCTATTGTCTAACTAGTTATTTGATTTACAAAATGTTTGTAGAGACTAATTATTTTGGACATCAATGGATTGTTGTTGTTTCAGGAGCCATGTGATCCCCACGCAAAACTTTTCAACCTGCACACCTTCAGGATAGGTGGTCGTAGAGCTATTGTGCATTCTGGAACCAAGGAATTTATACAGTCTCTACTTCCAAGGTTCTGGGTTGCGATATGTCCCTCTATGCTACAGATGTCATGCTAAGGGCAATGCCCGGTGGTCAAGGACCAGGCCCAAGAGGCCGACTCCAAGTGTGGATAGGGAATGAGGCCCAAGGGGCTATTTAATGGGAGGTTGGGAAGTTCATTCCTAGGCAGTCCCACCCAGGGCTTTACATTGGTATCAGAGCTCAGAGAGAAGGAGCCATGGAGGAGGGGGGGAAGGTTGCATGAGGCATGCATGGTCTTCCTCTTTCTCACACACACTTTCCAACTCTCTCTTGGCGGGCTTGGGCTGTGAAGGAAGCTAAGCAAGAGGAGCAGTCGAGGAGCATGCGGCCACGTGCATGGGATCTTGTGTCAAGGAATCCTATGGTGAGATTCACAGAGATCAAGGGATGTGGGAGTGACCTCTTGCATGGAGGAGGCGGGTTCAACAGGGAAAAAGACCGCACAGGAAACCCCCCTTGCATGTGGGAGAAGCGTTCGTGGACCTGCACAATTGGTGGTGCAACCATAACCAAATGGGACACCTTGTGGAATTCAGCAGGTGTTGCTTCCTTGCTGAGGCCACCCAAAGTCGGCAGAAGGCAACACGAATGGATTTCCCTGCGTGCGCTGTCTGCAGAAGCTGCCATGGCTAAGGGCATGAAGTTCACATATCAAACTTTACTTTGGGTGTCCTATTTTTGGGCAATCTCTCTTGTTAGGAGTTGCAGCCCATGGTGGATGTGTTATGCAAGCAAGAAAACGCATCACTCTGCGGGCGGGAGGCAACAAAGAGGCCATAGTAGTATGGCATGCAACCATGTCATGCACAAATCTGCAGGGCGGGGGCTGTTGCTATGGCATGGTAAGGCCAAGGTGACTCACAATCCATGAAGGAGAATAGAGCCTGGTTAGTGGCAAACCGCATTCGTATTGCAACAGTGCTATGGATGCTGCAAGCAACAGAAATGGGAGATTTTGTTTGCATGTGTCTTATCAGTTCTATGGGATGCAGAGTATAAGAAGCTAGAGAAGGAGATAATGTTCTTCAAGTTTTAATAGAGGATTCAGAACGCACTGTTTTGGTGCTAGGTGAGTCTTTCCATAGCCGTAGCCTTCAAGCATTAAAGGCAAGCAAGGTAAATAGAAAGGTACACTCGGGTCTGGTGTACCTATGAGCGACCATAGACAATTCACGAGCAAGTTGTTGGTCAACAAGGTCGCTGATACACATATTTATTTAAAGCTAACTTGCTTCTGAGTTTTTTTGGTAGAAACGTTTTCATTAGTAAACGAAATCTTTGAGACTATGACTTCTGGTGGAAGGGGTGTTTGTCAAAGACAAATGTCACAGTGTTCAAGCAAGGCTTGTTGCATCCCGGTAATGGCAAGACCTGCGGCATGTAAGGCAAACGTTATTAGGCAAGTCGTTGTGTGAGTACTTTAAAAGGTATGTATGTGGCCGTGAAACTTTTTTTTTCATGCTTGCGCAATTTCAACACTTAAGGCACAAGCAAGGCAACAACATGTTATTTTTGTTTTTCTGAACACAATGAGCAACAACCACTCATAGTCACGCATGGCTTGAGTGAGCAATGTTCTCATTTAAAATCAATGCTTCTTCCCATGCCTGGAAAAGGTCAGGGCATGGTAGTGCTTGAGCATCTCATGGAGATCGGCACGACCTGTTGCTAGACTTGATGAAGGTGGACGAGGTCCCTCGGCAAGAGTGTCCATTACCTACAATTCGACAGGGTCGATTATCTATGAATGCTCGACACAATCGACTTTCTTTTGCTATGCCATTGCAAATTGGCAAGAGTATTTGTTTGCTATGAGCATTCAGTATCAGTTCAATCTCATCCTATTGATTGACTTCTAGGAAGCACGGCTTCACTCTACAACATACTGCATAGCAGGTTTTGCCATTTGGAATATGCTATCAACATACGAACTTGGGGGTCTTTGCAACATGTCTGCATGTTTTCTCACTAAATATTGGATTTAACCAAGCAAAGACAGCATGTGCGAGACATCCAGCATCTCTCAAGTTATTCGCAAATATGGCTATGAGTCAAATTCGACTGCACTACCAGAAACCTTCCCACAAGAGGGCAACAACGTTAGTCAATTTCAAGTTATGTTTGTTTTGTCTATGTTTTACTTTTCATTCTAGAAAAGACCTCTCTGCGGTGCAAAGTAATGTGCTTGGGCAGACTCCATAAGAAGCCACTGTACAAAAAGCAACGTGCTTTGCTGGTCTTCATGTGAAGCACGGCTTCTCTTATGTGCCAAGGTATTATTGATTGACTTCAGATCAATGATATGGCACACATATTTGGCACTATATGGATATAAGCTCACAATTTATGCAACGATGCACTGTGATGTATCCATGCCAGTGTATCATGCACAGCACGTATACCAAGGTCTCACATGGTTGAGATTGTCATTGAATCCAAGGGCTTACTATTCTATTTTTTTCTATGTATTCACGGCGTACTAGTCCGTTGGACGAATGACACTCCATCATTGTATACACTTCCGCTATAACACTAAATACTCCGTCTAGGACAAGGTAAGTAAATGATCTCTTACAACATTTTTTATGTTCTTTACTGGCAAGGGTCATATTTAAAGATATCTTGATAAAGACACAATCACATACAAGGTACGGGGGTCACGATGTGACTTATGGTACTTCTCTCTTCCCAATTTCTGTGCAGGAAAGGTGAAACTAGGCATGATTTTTTCTAAAATCTTTTTATGTCAATACGGTAGCAGGAAGGGCTAAGAGCCATCTATTACAACCTAACAATTCTATCTAGTTGAGTAACCATCCATTCTAATGGTCAAGAAAGAGTCTTGCCATTAGTGATTTTTGGGGACTTATTTCAGCACTACACACTTTAAGTGTAAAAGTCAAGTTCAGTTTTTGAACGTCTTAAACTCGTAAGGGCTTATCTCTACCAAGGTGTATGGATGAAGCCAGCATTTTGACAACACAGCTGCTCACAAAAACCCAAGATTATGGATTTTTGGGTCTCAAAAAGATCCAATTGTCTATATGACTCCAACTTCAGTGGAGCTCCTATTAGCACTAAGAGTGCCTATATGAGTACAGTTTTGGGGTAAGACCTCGGGGCGGTCACTTTTTAGAATGTGTATGATATCACATGAGTTAACCAGAGAGGATTATTAAAAGACCAAAATCTATAAAAATGTATACATACAGAGGGGGGTGGGGGTTTTTTTAATAGGCTCACAGTGTAAGTATAGTATGTATATTGGGGTATTATTAATTACCTCTTGAACGCACGTGATATAGGGGTCTTTTGATAAGTGACTGCCCCGGGGGTAAGACCCACCTCATGATTACTACATCACTTAGTAAGGATTGATGGACAATTCTTTGCACCTTCACACTTGCATTTAGAAGTTCACAGACTGCCAAGGGGTGGTGGAAAAAATTCAACTTCCAAAGGAATTTAATGCCACGGGTTACATGTGCAATATTACTTGCATTTCACTAATTTTCAATTAGTGTTCTTAGGCCTTTGCAAGCGGGAAATTTTAGGTAGGTGCCTTTGACTACAGGTAAGTGAACACTATGTTCACCCTCCAGGTATGCATATCCATCTTTGCATATTATTTGCTTGACTTTTTCAAGTTGGATGAATAAGCTTGAATGCTTTTATCCATTTTTGCTCTTCAGAAAGATGACAAGGTCATGTCAGAGCCACGCAATTTGGGTTGTAGTGTCCAAAATAAGTTTGTGCATTATATAGTTATGGACCAACTTGTAGGGTTTCATTTGGCACATGGTGTCACATGGGATACAACATGGTCTAGGAACTCAAGGAGTTTGGTTTAGCCAGTGTGGAGCAAGGCTAATGAGGGTCCTTCTCACTCCTGTTGTAGAGTGTTTGCACTAACCTCCATGCACAAGTACATCTTGTACTTGAAGGATGTTCTTTTTTCACACACCCTTACATGAGACATATTCCACATGTGGAGAATATGAGTCTCTAGGACTGACACTGGCACCCACTATTGTGTCACAACAAAGTCCCTAGATGCTAGTCAAATCTATTTTTTAGACCATTTTTAGCACGATGTATCAGGAGTAGTTTCGGTGGCCAAAAATTTTCGGATACTTAGAATGACTTGTTAAGGTACAAGTGTAGCTAAACAACATTACATATGGTTGTTTATGCATATATCAAGGCTATGAGTTGTTAATGAAAGTTTTCATTGTTTGTACCTAGAAGTGATTACTATTTCACCTTCTATTATGGTTCAAAATGTTTCAGCATGACAGTCAAATGATTGTAGCTGAAAGTATTTAGTTTCTTTTCAGAACTATTTACATTCCTTTTTAATGTGTGCTAGGAGCACCATATTCGCCATACGTATTGGCAAGGACGATTATGGATATACATGTTCGGATTTGTTTTTTGCTAAATGCATGCACACTAGGTGTTATGGGCCCTAGTGTTTAGCAAAGGCTGATTTGGAACGGCATGCATATTCATCAAGTTGTTGCTTATGAAGCATTTTGCACTCTATGTGCAGTATCTCTATGAGATTACTTTTGGGTTTACCAATCATTAATAGAGGTCATGGCTCGATTTGGGTGCTTGTGGATTTTTCAAGTTAACCATGGTGGTTATTCAGGACGTTGTTGATTCCTCAACAATATTGTATGATATTGTGATCCCCGTTTACTAATCATCTGGGATGACTGTCTGTAAACCGTGGGGGAAACACGCCTCAGTACTGTTAGTTATTCAAGGGGATAGGCAGATTACAAAGTGTAATCTTGTGCTAAAAGATATGCAAAGTGCATATACTAGCACGAAGCAATCCAATTAATAAGCATGTATTGCTCTACTTGGAGTTTGCTTACCATAAGTTAAAGCATGTTAGCGACTAGGCTTAGTCTTTTCATGTATAAGTCAGATTCTCAACCGTAAGGCACTAACTATGGTGGGGTTGTTTACTGATGAAATTTGAGAACAAGTAAAGGATTAAACTTGGGCGATGAGTTACACCAGCAAGTTACTTTCAAGGAAAGTGAAAAGAGGTACTCTTTGGGTACCTCTTAGTTGTGATTACTCATTTAGCTACTCAAGAGAGTTCTCCATGGAGTTTACATGCTATATTATCTATGCGACGGCTACACCAAGACGGTTACAATAGGACAACAATATGGAAAATCAAGATGTTACTCTTGGTTTCATTGAACCTCCTATTGAACCGTGTTCTAGTCAAGCAAACAGTTGCATCCTTGCAGGATGCCCTTGTGGAAAGCATTAGTGCATCATCACTCTTGTTTTTTAGGACAAAACTGCTTCTCCAAGAGGGGAGTAATGTCACACCAAGGGCAATGCCCGGTGGTCAAGGACCAGGCGCAAGGGGCCGGCTGCAAGTGTGGATAGGGAATGAGACCCAAGGGGCTATTGAATGGGAGGTTCATTCCTAGGCAGTCCCTCCCAAGGCTTAACAGTAGAGAAACCTCAATCCCCTTGTAAATATGGTTTGCAACGTGTGGGAATCGAACATTTGCAATTTGATTTTTTGTATTTTCAAAAGGAGTGTGTTTTCATTGACTTCCACTATCACCCTACCAAACCAGATGTATTCCTATACTATAAAACTTTTGTTTCAAATCCATGTCCCATACAATGATATCAACAATTTTTGGATAGATGACACACCCCATAAGGGCTTGCTAAATCCACTGGTTACTAGTCTCTCCCCACCCTCATTTGAACGTCATGAGAATGACTTTTATCCAGAGGACATTTTGATCCCTTATCTCCAGAATGCCCATTGATTGTTTCAAAATTTGTGCTTACAAATACTCTCTGAAATGCTAACTATGTACATTAATATGCTTCTCAATGTGGTGCCATGGAAATGTGTGTGTGTGTGTGTGTGTGTGTGTGTGTGTGTGTGTGTGTGTGTGTGTGTGTGTGTGTGTGTGTGAGAGAGAGAGAGAGAGAGAGAGAGAGAGAGAGAGAGCAAGAGAGAGAGAGAGAGAGAGAGATTATACATCAAACTCTGCATATGTTGTTCAAAATATCATAGTGAGACAGTTTCATCTTACAATCGAAATAAAGATATACCAAATTGTGGGAATCATCTCACAATTGAAACAAAAGATTTAAATTGCAAGAAATGTTGGAATGGAAGTCGTGAATATAGATTTCAAGTAAAGAAGAAGTTACGCCCAATGGCATTCATTCAATCTACATTGGCATGATTTGTACTCGGCCAGTTAGTTCTCCACAGAAAATCTCTTTTTCCCTTTGTTGCATTACTTTGCATCCACCAATTAAGAAATAGAACTGTGAGGGCTTGTTCTCCCCGGTATGATCCATGATGTCATGCCAAAGTAGCAAAAGGTTGCATTGATCTCTTATTGTGACCAATGTCACAAGGTTGAGCTCTTTGTAAAATACCTCCACATCTATGACACCATTGTTCTCTAGGCCTGCCGACTCTTGATCAATAGGAATAAACTTAGAGTAGACTGCAACAATTTGAGAGAACTGGTACCACAAGGAGATGAGAAGGGATTGTCTGCCAATCATGTACTTGACCACCAAAGTGTCCAGTGAAACCTTGGAATGTATGCTATCCACCTCTTTAACATACCACCCTCTATCAAGAAGCTTGTTGTAGAAGCAAGCATCTAGAGATTTACATACTAGCATTTTCTTTGCAGCATGTATGCGGCAGGTGTGAAATAGTTCTACAAATAAACTTATAGGATAAAAATTAGCAATCTTTACCAATTTAGTGGGCACTGAATTTCGTAGGAACCTATGCACATTCCTAAACAACTTGCTTTTGAGAGCTTCACACATTGTGGTGTTCGGGACTGGCCAGTCAATACAACTCCAATTGGTAGGGAGAGGGACTATAACTAGAGTACATTTTTTACTTTTTTGGTTCAGCTAGTAGAAATGCTCATAGAAGAAAATTCCCTCATCTGCAAGACTCTTGCTAGATTTTCCATCATACAGTAAAACACCAATGTCAGCGTGGATTATTGAGATGAAACCTATAATACACTCCATTGGCTCCCATTCCTCATATGATGAAGGATAGACATCTGCAATTGCAACAACAAAATGTAATAGTCCACCTAGTCTAACTATTGAATAGAATTTAGAACTTATGAGAACTTGATCTACCTCTATTAATATTGTTATACCTCTTCAAAAAGAAAAAATAAATTAAGAGAACAAGAAGGTCTAAAAGAAATAATAGAGATGGAATTCTATGAACACACTTACAGTTGCATCGAGGATGATAAGGCAATGAGACATCTCCGCCATTAGCAATCACATCGGAGTGACTATATACATGATGTATCAAATCTCCTTAACAAATTTCTTGCCCACCTCCACTTTGAAATCTAGCACTCGTGCTTTCGATGCTGAATGAAATAGATTTGATGTTGAGGATCTTTCCCTCCTTCTTGATTGCATAAGAACCCAAGAACCTTTGTATATTATCTATTTTTTCCATTGACTATCTATATTGATGGAGTTTGAGATAGTGATAGAGCTCATGGTGCTACTTGGCCTACTTGGGAGACCAATGGCAAGGCTGGCGGGGGGGAGATCACAAAAACCTCTAGAGCTATTAGGGCGGGAAGAAGAAGAAGAAGAAACCATGGCTCTTGCTGAGTGGTAGAAGAAAGAGTGAACTTGCTTGCAATGGAGGGAAATTTAGTTGTGTGAATGCTTGGTTAATGGAGTAAGATCTTTTGGTGGTGGGAGTAAGATATATTATTGTAGCTATCTTTCAATATCCTAACTACATTCAAACGCTGAGCCCACACATAGATACCTTAAACACCATTAAAACAAGGTTTTACCTCATATTTCTTCTCTTTCTCTTGCATTTTTTGATTTATTTCTTCCTATTTCTACGTTATGTTGTCTTGTTGTTCATTGGATGCACCTCCTTTTCTCTCTCCTCAATAAGGCGCTCCAAATGAACTCCCAAATTCCTTAATGTTAGCCTCTTCAAGATGCTATTATATCATTTTATTTCATTTCAATTCTCTCTCTCTCCCCCATTGTATCAATGATCACACATATCCCACACAGTACCAGCTAGTAGCACTCCTAGATTCATTTTTAGCATCTCTTTTGTACCTAGACATGATATTTGATCTACCAGTTTGTAACGATTGGTCTTATAGGTCATTTTGGCTGAGCTTGAAGATGTTAATATATCATTTCATCTCTCTCTCTCTCTCTCTCTCTCTCTCTCTCTCTCTCTCTCTCTCTCTCTCTCTCTCTCTCTCTCTCTCTCTCTCTCTCTCTCTCTCTCTCTAGGTTTTTTCTTACCAGCTTTGCTAGTCGCAAGCCTACATCTATGCACACTCCCTCTCACCATAATCATCACACGACCGTCCGAATTTACTTCCAACTGACCCAAACAAATATTATGCATGCCTCCTATATTTGATCTTTCCCTAGCGACACTTGCAACCTTCAATTACTTGCTTGCTCAACTCTTCCCAGCAACGTATCGCCTGTTACCTCATGCAAATCATTGACCATTGGCCATTGAAGGACTAAAGCAAGTTAGAAATTTAATTCTAATAGATGACATTTGTAATCAATGACCGCTGAAAAGAGACGTCATGCTTGTAAATATATAGGTTAACTTAGCTAGCTCGAAGGGGAGGGAAATGTAGAGAGAGAGAGAGAGAGAGAGAGACAAATAAACTGATATATTAACATCTGCAATAGGCAAAAATGGCGTATGAGACCAAACCTTCATATATTGTCTGTTTTTGCCATTGACTATCTATGTTGATGAAGTTTGAGATAGTGATAGAGATCATGGTGCTACTTGGCCTCCTTGGGAGACTAATGGCAAGGCTGGCGGGGGGGAGAGCACAACAACCCCTAGAGATATTAGGGTGGGAAGAAGAAGAAGAAGAAACCATGGCTCTTGCTGAGTGGTAGAAGAAAGAGTGAACTTGCTTGCAATGGAGGTAAATTTAGTTTTGTGAATGCTTGGTTAATGGAGCAAGAGCTTTTGGTGGTGGGAGTAAGATATATTATTGTAGCTATCTTTCAATATCCTAACTACATTCAAACGCTGAGCCCACACATAGATACCTTAAACACCATTAAAACAAGGTTTTACATCATGTTTCTTCTCTTTCTCTTGCATTTTTTGATTTATTTCTTCCTATTTCTACGTTATGTTGAAGTTGTTGTTCATTGGATGCACCTCATTTTCTCTCTCCTCAATAAGGCCCTCCAAATGACCTCCCAAATTCCTTAATGTTGTCCTCTTCAGGATGGTATTATATCATTTTATTTCATTTCAATTCTCTCTCTCTCCCCCATTGTATCAATGATCACACATATCCCACACAGTACCATCTAGTAGCACTCCTAGATTCATTTTTAACATCTCTTTTGTACCTAGACATGATATTTGATCTACCAGTTTGTAACGATTGGTCTTATAGGTCATTTTGGCTGAGCTTGAAGATGTTAATATATCATTACATCTCTCTCTCTCTCTCTCTCTCTCTCTCTCTCTCTCTCTCTCTCTCTCTCTCTCTCTCTCTCTCTCTCTCTCTCTCCTCTCTCTCTCTCTCTCTCTCTCTCTCTCTCTCTCTCTCTCTCTCTCTCTCTCTCTCTCTCTCTCTCTCTCTCTCTCTCTCTCTCTCTCTCTCTCGCTAGGTTTTTGCTTACCAGCTTTGCTAGTCGCAAGCCTACATCTATGCACAAGCCTCCTACTCTTGACCGGTTGCGGCCCTTGCTCCAATGAGTTCCCACACGACGGTAGCGGCGGTTGCAACTCTCGAGATGGGAGGTTTGACAGACCTAGAAATTCTTGACAGCTCTCTCAAATCATTGGGCATCTCATGAGATTATTTAACTTTTGAGCTTTCAAGGAGATGTGTAGCGGTGTGCCGGTTGGAGGGCATGTAGTTGAGCTGCCCGGTGGATTTGGAATCGCTAACACTGCAGCCTCCAGGGGATATTACATATTTATCACCAATTTTAATGGCTACAGGCCCTTATAATTGTTTAAAAAACCACCAATATATATCATGCACAATAGCATCGGATGTCACTGCTACAAAACCAATAGTTGTTTCCTTTTGCATATGAGGACACAGGTCGTGGAGGGCCCCCCCACTCCCTCTTGCCATAATCATCACACGACCATCCGAATTTACTTCCAACCGACCCAAAAAATATTATGCATGCCTCCTATATTTGATCTTGCCCTAGCGACACTTGCAACCTTCAATTACTTGCTTGCTCAACTCTTCCCAGCAACTATCGCTTGTTACCTCGTGCAAATCATTGACCATTTTCCATTGAAGGATTAAGGCAAGTTAGAAATTTAATGCTAATAGATGACATTTTTAATCAAGGACTGCTGAAAAGAGACGTCATGCTTGTAAATATATAGGTTAACTTAGCTAGCTCGAAGGGGAGGGAAATGTAGAGAGAGAGAGAGAGAGAGAGAGAGAGAGAGATAGAAATGAACTGATATATTAACATCTGCAATAGGCAAAAATGGCGTATGAGACCAAACCGTTGTAGACTAGTGAATCTGATCCCATGTCTGGGTACAAAAAAGAGATGTTAAAATGAATGTAGGGGAGCTACTAGCTAGAATTGTATGGGGTATGTGTGATTATTGATAAGTACATTTTTTTATGTTTTTATGTCATGTCTAGTCCATTGGTCACATGCACATAGATTCGCCGATTTAGGCAATGTGTCAATGCTTATCCTAGTGCAGATTTGTCGATTTAGGCAGCACACCAACAAAATACAGATTCACATTTTTTTCTACCAAATGCAGATACGCCAATTTAGGCAGCACGTCTTTTATTGGTGTAGATATGATGATTTCCATTTAGGCAACACCAATCACAAAGTCATGCTGTAGTGGCTGGCCACCACTGTAATTGGTATGATTTTGTTCCTCGGGTATATAAAATGAAGGATAATTGGATTTAGATTTGCACTGGGTATAGGTTGGTAGCATTTGGAATTGGTATATGATGCTTTTCTGTTGCAACAGTATTCATGGAATTGGACTTGAGATTGATGAGAATTGATTATTGAATTATGAGTGTGACCAATGATATCCTGATTCATCAGGGTATGACATATACTGCTTATCCTAGTGGTATGGGACACTAGAATAGGTAGTATGTGGATGACGACAGGCATAAGAAATGTTGTTTCGTTTCATAAATTTTATATTTTACTACGTGTTGTTTTTGACACAGAATACTAATCACTGTTTTTGACAATTTTGACAAGTATTCTTTGCAGATTTTTATCTTTGCAACTGAGGACAATTGCTTTCTAACAGAGAGGTATGTTATGGAATTTATATTCTACTATTCATTTGCAGCTGACAAGTGAAAAAGGCTTGACCGATGGCCTATGCAAAACAGATATACATTTTGTACATTTTATTATTCAAGTGCTCTTTTATGACCGGCCGACCAGTCTAAACTTACTTTGACCATTCAAGAAATCTATAAATCAATTACGTGCTAGAGGGAAATTGTCACTCTTGCACGGGGGGAGATTGCACCCAGTGCTCATGTCTATTCTTCTCTCCTCTCCTCTCTTCTCTCTCGCCCCGTGATGGTGTAGCACTCCGCTCTAGGAGGTGCATCCGCACATGCCCTCTCGATCTCTCGCGCTCTTTGCCTCTCTTTATCGTGTGCAATCTTGATTATGGTAATGAGATTTTTCAGGGATGCAAACCCTAGCTCCAATGCTCAGTCAATGAGAGTACCATGGGTGTGAGCATGAGATGAGCTTTGTAATGGTGGTTGCTCCTAAATTTGTCCATTGGAGAGAGAGAGAGAGAGAGAGAGAGAGAGAGAGAGAGAGAGAGAGAGAGAGAGAGAGAGAGAGAGAGAGAGAGAGGGATGTACATAGAGAGAGAGAGATATATGTATTGTTATATTAACCAATCTATCGTAGTTGGGGATATGAGAAATACTACTAGAGTTGTAAAGGGTGGATATCAAGAGTTTCACGGGTCATATACAAAGGGGGATAGTTTACCTCAAAGGAAAGACAGCAACCCAAACTTCCCTAAGTAGATGATAGTACCTTGAATCAAGGTCTTTGCCTTCACTTTTTACTCCAAAGAGAGAGAGAGAGAGAGAGAGAGAGAGAGAGAGAGAGAAAGAGAGAGATGCCATTGTTATTAAAATTGTTCACATGCCTCCAATAGAGGCCAATTATGTGCTTAACTAGCAATTTTCTCTTACAAATTCCGTGCTCTTTCATCAAAACATGGAGAAAGAGTGCTTAGAAGGCATCTCTGCTAGAATGCAAGCGAAGTTACTCAATTTTTTAAAGGCTAGGTTCCAATCAATACACACGCACCATACTCAAGAGTCAATAGTAACATGAACGGAAGTAGTCTTGTATATATGTCTGCACCTTCATGGGAGGCTTTGGGAGTAAATTAAGATTAGGTATATTAATCTAATTAATTATTAAACTATATTAGGATTGAAATAGATTAATTTAGGTCCTAATATGGTTTAATAATTAATCAAATTATTATCCCTAATCTTGATTTAAGTAATCAAAAGAATATTCAGAGTTAAGAGAGTAGTTTATAATGTAAAGAGGTTTAATCTTCTTAATTAATTAGATTAATTAAGAAAATAGAGATAAATTACCACAATTTTGCTAATTAAAAATAGATTAGGCTAATTACCATGATTTTTGAGTAGCGTTTCTCTCTATGTGAGAGAGAAATGGCCAGGACTCCGAGTCTAATTCAAAATGAGAGGCCTAGGGCCCTATTTATAGTTTTTTAGGCACACATAGGCTCTCTCTGGCTGTATCTGGCAATTCCTTGCTACTCAAGCAACCCCCCTCCTCAAGAAGGCAACATCTACTGCTATTCATGTCCCTGGCAGGTCCTACAATCTCCTCTTGTAGCCTACCTGATTAAAAAAATCAACCTTGCTAATTTTTGGCTATTTTTATAAATATCTAGAGAAAATATCTGGGAGGCCTTCAGTAAAAATCTATGCTTAAGTGATTATTGCAACCATTCAATTTTTCTTAACAATTTGATTTACATTGAATCTTTTAGAGAGACTAGTAGGGTCAGTTTTTGTTTGAATTTAATTCTAAAAATTTCTAGCCCTGGGTTTGTTGTACTTAAGATTGCAAAAATACCATTTTTTATTGCTTTTGAGATTATGTTTTTACCTGATTGTATGACCAATGCTTTCTCCTAAAGCTTTGAGTTCATTCCCAATAACTAGAAAGGTGGAGACCTTACATCAGGCAGTGTCTATAACTTGTACATTTTATTGACAAATGACTGACATAAAAACAACATAAAACAAATTGAAATTTACTGGACATCACAATCTATGAGAAGCATCAATGCTTATCACTTTCAACCATGTTGGTATATATATATTTTTTAATTAATTAATTAATTAATTTATTTATTTAAAACACTTATCCAAAGTATGATTGGTCTTTCCATGGTGGATGCAAGGATTTGTGCTAAAAAAATCCTTGGTTTGATTATTGTTGCAGCCACATATCGCACAAGATCTAGTGTTGGTAGTAGGTCTGGTTGAAGTTGTAGTCCTGGTTGAATTTGCTGTCGAGGTGCAACCATGAGCTACATACAGAGTAGGTACGGTAGAACTAACATGTGGTACTTGTTTCTTTTCTTCTTGCAATGAATTAAAAATACCATCAATTTGACAAAATTTTGCATATAGGCTAATAAGAAAAAAAGTTATAAGATCTTCATTTGGCACATGGGATTCAACATAGATCAACTGAGTGCGGATGCTTTTCAATTTGTTAGCTAAAGCTGCAATATTCTCGTCATCACACATAGAAAGAGAATACAGGTCCATTTTAAGGCTCATTTTGGAGTATTTGGCTTTAGGACCAAACACTTTCTCTAGTTCCATCCAAGCAGCGTTCGTAGATTGCACGTCATCCAAATAATGAATAAAAT
Source organism: Adiantum capillus-veneris (assembly GCF_014529385.1). Classification (NCBI taxonomy): domain Eukaryota; kingdom Viridiplantae; phylum Streptophyta; class Polypodiopsida; order Polypodiales; family Pteridaceae; genus Adiantum; species Adiantum capillus-veneris. Next base: position 54,752,025 of record NC_140947.1, on the reverse strand, counting down.
CATCTTCAAGAGATGTCAAAATAATTCCTGATGCTTGCTCGTCCTTGCGTTGTTGCTCTCGACAGATAAACTCTCGTAAGAGCAGGGGAGGTGCCTGCTTTGTCAGTTTGATAGAGGCTTGACTACGCTCCAAAGATTCTTTTGCATCAAATATCCCTTCATATTAGGAAGAGAACGGGGTCTAGGAGGGCCTCTTTATTTGGCAATTCAAGGAAGTCAAACCTTTAGTATTAAGAAAGTAATCAAAGGACAGTTTTTGAATTCAAACAGGCAAAATGGCTAGTTTATTTAAATTCAAAGTTTCCTCTCAAAATGGAATTTAAAATCTAGCGCGTAAAACCATATCATGTAGCATATCTATGGAAAGAGCTCAATGTGTAGACTGCAGATCTATGATGTCCACTCAAATCGGAGATCATATGTGGGAGTTATGGAAGGCCAAGAATCATAAAAGTTTCCATCTCCTTTCTGAAATAAAAAGTGCATCCTTTGACCACTCTTACACACCCACCATCTTGCACAAATGGAGTACACCTATTCATGAAAATGATAATCACCTCCATAAGCTCATGGCAAATAAAGAGACCCTCCTACACCCCATCCTCTTCCTAATGCTTTGATTTGCCAGGTATGAAAGCTAGATTCGTTGAATTGATCTACTTTCAATGCCATATTTGAATCTTTTGATTTGATGTTGTTCAAATTGTGCTCCAAGCCAAGGGTTTTTAATTTCCCGCAACTCTACAGTTCATTGTTTTTGAGCTTGAAAATAAGCCTTCCAAACCACTAGCCAATGTGTTACTAAGCATCAAGCAGGGTAGGTATGATCAATACTTGGGGGGAAATAAGCATGAGGGTGTGAATGACCTCTTGAAGGGTTGAAACAAGGTTGGACACTTTCAATAGGTAGTGTGAACACAAAAAGAAAACAAGCTCTATGGCAGTGCAGACAGTGAGGATGAAGGATTTTCTTCGCAGCAGACTACTGACAAATTAGCAGACGGTATAAGGTTGAAATGTGACCAGCATTCTAAGGTGACCCTGTTAATGTAGGTTATGCCCAAATTGGCACATGTCAAATCCTCCTTCTCTTATTCACAAGCGGCAGCTCCCGTGGTGTTTCGAGTTGAGCCAAGGCCTCCAAGAGCATCAGGCTCTGATATCAATTGTTGGTCCCAGCTATGGCGGGTGAAGGCGAGCCATGGTGCAGCATGCAGAGTTGACGAGAGAGAGAGAGAGAGAGAGAGAGAGAGAGAGAGAGAGAGAGAGAGAGACCAACTCAACACAATAAAAGAAAATGCTATGCTTTAAATAAAAAACACCATGTACATATATAGAGAAATTTGGCCATGCAAAAGACTCCATTGAGCTGAGTCTACCTGCATGTTATAGAGATGTATTCCCATGGGTAGACGACTGATGACAAAAGGGCTTTGAAACCCAATAGCAAGAAGAAGAGCAAAGGTGCGACTGATGAGGACAATTGCAGAATAGGCCATTTAGGTTCTTAGCCTTTCCAAGGTTCCTTTTTCCCATCGGCATCAGGCCTACCTGGACTAGGCCGATTTCCACACGCATCGGTGGGTCCCTTTTACCCAGTCAAGACTCACTCCCATTCAATCCCATTTCTAGAACAGTGAATGAACCCGAGCATAAAACATAGACCAACGGTCAGTCCTAGCTAAAAAGGACCATCCCCCATTTCATCCCATAGGTAAACACCTGCGTTGGTATTTTTTCCAAACATGTAAGGCAAAGTTCACACTTAAATTTCCTATGTTATGCTAGGGCTATCCACGTCAAATCTTCCCTGTAACGTTTTTAATCCTAGTTGAGATTTAGATTAGGTTCATTTGATTTATAATCCCTTAGTTCCTATTTCCTTTTAATTTCTACTCAAACAAGACCTTAAGAAAACAATGAATCTCTTGGAAGTTAAGGTTTTGTTTCGACATAAGTTTGGTCCCTTTGCATCATTTGCCATCCATGGGGCATCTCCATGGAAGCAATGGGAGTTTTATGTTCAAACAACACGAGAATCACTTTTATGAAGCAATCCCCTTACTCCCCCCTTCGAAATTTCCATACAAACTTGAAAGTAGACAAACTTGAAATGATCCATCCATGGGGCATCTCCATGGAAGTGATGGGAGTGTTATGTTCAAGCAACACGAGAATCACTTTTGTGAAGTAATCCCCTTACTCCCCCCTTTGAAATTGCAAAACAAACCTGAAAGTAGAAAATTTTGAAATGAAAAATTCATATGCTTTCTGTTGAGATGTCGAGCTCTACATCTTGAGCTGGCATCCACTACGGGTCTTGGCCGCTTACGGCATTTACTCACTCGCGCGTAGGTGACCGACACGGAGGATCTCTGCCAGTGATTCTACAGTTGGACTACACTTATAGTGCCAGCCTAGTACGCTTCTAGCGAGTTCAAACTTAGTGACCGCATGTACATATGTGCTACTTTTCAGCTTTAGCACTAAGTCATTTTGTACTCTCTTTTCTGTGAAGAAGAAGAAGCTTTCCATCTCTGTGTGCTTTGTGCTTGTCTTGTGTATCTCTCTTGCATCCTCATTCTTTACATGGTATCACAGCCTGGTGCAGGCAAGAGAGGCTAAGAGAGCAAGAGCATCACAATCCCTTCGTTCGCAATCCACAACCAGATTGGGGTTTTTCGCACAAGTTTCTGAACAGGTCTCCAAAGTGCAGTACACAGAGATTTACTGTACAAGTACAGTGGTTGTATGTATGCTTGATTGTGGACACTCGTTGAGTGTAGGAAGCGTTACAGGTACCACGATAGTAGGTTCAGCAAATTTGCAGGTTTTTGCAGATTGCAGCTATTTTGTCTTAGTGCTTCAAGATGTCTGACGGTTTTAGTCAGATTGTTACTGAGAAGCTTGAGAAAAATAACTACCCTACATGGAAGTTCAGAATAACATATTTCCTAAAAGGAAAAGGTTATTGGGACTATGTAGAAGGAGACAATGAAAAGGAACCAGAGATTCCCGAGGCAAATGCTACAACAGAACAAAAGAAATCTTTGAGGGACCGACAACAAGGCCAGATCAAAGTGATGTATTGGCTTTCTATGAGCATCACAGATGGCATGATGGGCTATCTACAGGATGCGGAAACCCCCGCCATTGCATGGAAAAACTTAGGCAGAGTGTTCGAGGTGAACACCAAGGCCAAGAAGCTTCAACTAAAGTCGGAGCTAAATCAGGTTAAGAGGAACAACCTCTCCATCAATGATTATGCCTTGAAGATCAAGAGTATCATTGAGGCTCTTGGATCTATTAAAGTCTCAGTGGAAGATGATGACATTGTCCGTGCATGCTTGGATGGTCTAGGAGATGAGTATGTACATCTCAGGTCTTCCATGAATACAAGAGATGACATCCCCGTGTTCCAAGATTTGATCTCTATGCTTATTCTTGAGGAGAAGAACCTTGACACATCTTCTTCTCATGGAAGAAATAATTCTGAACAGGCCTTCTATTCTAACTCCAACAGAGGTAGAGGTAGAGGTCGTGGTCGAGGCCCAAGGGGTTGCAGGGGCCAATTTTTGGAAGGTCAATCAAATCAAAACAATACAGGTGGCAGGGGAAACCAGTCTCAAGGCAGGGGGAGTCAAAGAGGTCGTGGTGCAGGATCAAGCAGGCAGCAACATACTCCAGATAGCAGAGAATGTTGGACTTGTGGTGAAAGAGGTCACATGTCACGTGACTGTCCAAAGGGAAAAGCAAGTGGAAAGAGAGAACAGGGCAACTATGCATCTACTAGCAAAGATGCAGATGACAGCAAAAACGAGCGCATGTTTGTTATGCAGCATGTAATGAATACAATGACTACAGAGAATTCCACCCAAGATGATGTTTGGTATGTGGATTCAGGTGCCTCTAATCACACGACGTCTCGTGGAGAGTGGTTTAGAGATATGCGCAAACCAGATGTGTCAGGCTATGTGCAGATAGGAGATGACACAGCTCACCCCATTGCTCATGTAGGGGACATACCTCTAAATATGAAGAGTGGGAAATCAAAGTACTTAGCAGATGTACTTCATGTCCCAAACATTACAAAGAATCTTGTTTTTGTTGGACAAATGGTTGAGCAGGGTTTGCAGGTTCGCTTCAATCCAAATGGCTGTTATGTAGAAGATTTCCAGAATGGCTGTAAGCTGATCACAGAGGGAAAATGTGTGGGCAGAATGTTTACGCTGAATGTAGACATGCCTGAGGTAAAAGCTGCATTATTTGCACAGGGCACAGGTGTTGTGGCTGATGTTGACATTTGGCACAAACGCATTGGCCATGTCAATGAGCAGAGATTGCGAAGCATGCAATCAAAACAGATTGTAAAAGTTTTGCCCAAATTCAAGGTGGATGGTATGCATAAAGTGTGTGCAGCATGCCAGTTTGGAAAACAGTCAAAGGTCTCATTTCCACATGAGCGCAATGTATGTAAAAGGCCACTTGAGGTGGTGCACATAGATGTTTGGGGTCCAACCGATACTGCAAGTATACATGGTTGCAGGTATTATGTCTCTTTCATTGATGACCATACAAGGAAAGTATGGGTCTACTTCATGCGTAACAAAAGTGAAGTGTTTGGTCACTTTCAAGACTTCAAAGTCATGATTGAGAAGGAGACAGATATGCAAATCAAGACATTGAGGTTAGATGGAGGGGGAGAGTACTTCTCCAATGATTTTTCAGATTTTCTGCGAATGCATGGTATACGCAGGCAGTTTACGTGCAGATATACTCCACAACAGAATGGGGTCGCAGAAAGGAAAAATAGGCACATTGCAGAGGTTGCCCGTGCATTGATGAATGAGAAGAACATGCCTCATCATTTCTGGGCTGAAGCCGTAAATACAGTTGTGTACATTATGAACAGGACACCTACAGCTGCGGTGCATGATGTAACACCTGAGGAAAAGTTTACAGGTACAAAGCCTGATTTGGCACACTTGAAAGTGTTTGGCTGCATAGCTTACGTGCATGTACCAGATGAGTTGCGTAGGAAATTGGATCCTAAATCAGAGAAATGTATTCTTGTGGGATATTCCCTTGAACAAAAGGGGTACACGTGCTACAATCCTACTACACGAGAATTACGAGTGAGCAGAGATGTAGTCTTTGATGAGATGAGCAGCTAGTACAGTAATGCACATGGCACTATTGGGGCTGATGTAAAAGATGATGTGGTTGTACAAAATGTGAGGCCACAGTCACAGGTTTTGAGTGGACCACAAGAGTCCTCTTCTCGTGGCTCTGTTGAGAAACCATGGAATGGTAGACTACGTACGCAGGTTACTCCACCAACAGGTACAGGGAATGTATCACGAAAAGGAAAAGAAAAGGTTGATCTTATGGCTGATGCATCATCAGGTTTTTCACATGTAGACATGGATTCAGATGGTTCTGAACAAAGTCTTGATGAGGAATTCGGAATTCCGGCTGTCAGGACACCTGGTGTAAGGAAAGTACAAGAAGATGCTAGAGGGCAAAGGAGTGACCCAGGACCGCGCAGATCTAACAGAGTCAAAAATCCAGTTCAGAAATTGACTTATGATGGGTATCTAGTGCATCACCAAGCCTACATGGCTAAGGTGATACAGGATGTGGAGCCCACATGTTTTGAGGATGCAGTTGGAAATGTGCATTGGGATGATGCAATGAATGAAGAGATGACTGCATTGGAAGCAAACGACACATGGGAGTTGGTGCCATTGCCCAGTGGCAAGAAAGCTATTAGCTGTAAATGGGTGTATAAAACCAAGCATAAGGCTGATGGTAACATTGAGCGTCACAAGGCAAGGCTGGTCGCAAAGGGTTATGCACAGACGTATGGCATAGACTATGAGGAGACCTTTGCTCCAGTGGCAAAGATGACGACTGTGAGAGCTGTCATAGCAGTGGCTGCATCTAGAGGATGGATTATGCATCAAATGGATGTAAAGAATGCCTTCTTGAATGGTGAGTTGCAAGAGGAAGTGTATATGGATCATCCACCTAGTTATGTCGATCCAGGTTACCCAGATTATGTATGCAGACTTCTCAAAGCTTTGTATGGTTTGAAGCAGGGCTCTAGAGCATGGTATGACAGGATTTCCAAGTATCTTGTCAGTATTGGGTTTAGGAGAGCTCATGCAGATCATTCACTCTATGTACGTGAGAGTGATGTGGGGATTGTGGTCATTACCATATATGTAGATGACCTTATTATTGTGGGTGACAATGCTATGGAGATTGACCATGTGAAGGGTCTTCTCAAACAGGAGTTTGAAATGAAAGATTTGGGCGAGTTGCGCTACTTTCTTGGCATTGAGGTGATCAGGACTCCAGAGGGTGTATGGCTGTCACAGAGACAGTATGCTTTGGACATGTTTTCAAAGTATGGTATGGCTGATTGTAAACCAATTTCTATTCCCTTGGATGTGAATGCAAAGCTGAGTGCAGAGAAGGGTGATGTTGTTGAGGATGTCAACATGTACAGGAAGATGGTGGGTAGTCTAATCTACTTGACTATCACAAGGCCAGACATGAGCTACACAGTAGGCTTGGAGATTTAATTCATGAAGCTTCCGAGGAAGCCACATTTGGATGGAGTACGACGCACACTTAGCTATGTGCAAGGGACTCTTGACTACGCATTTTTCTATGCAGCAGATGCACCATTAGCATTGTATGGGTATACAGATGTAGATTGGGCAGGTAGCATTGTTGATAGGAGATCTACAAGTGGCTTCATGTTCTCTTTTGGGAGTGCTGCTGTTACTTGGAGCAGCAAAAAGCAGCCTACGGTTGCTTTATCGAGCACAGAGGCCGAGCACAGAGGTGCAGCAGTTGCGGCATGCGAGGTAGCTTGGCTACGCACATTACTTGAGGACTTGGGAGTGCAGGTGGACCAGCAGATTGTCATTCATTGTGACAACCTCAGCAGCATGCAGTTGGCTAGGAACCCAGTGTTCCATGCTAGGACTAGACACATAGAGGTCCATTACCACTACGTTCGAGAGCGAGTGTTGGCGGGCGACATCGACTTGGTCTACGTCAGCACAGAGGAGCAGATAGAGGATATCTTTACCAAGGCCCTCGGAGATGAGAAGCTTCGATGTTTCCGGACTATGCTTGGACTCTGCGACATGCAGAGCTCAAGGGGGAGTGTTGAGATGTCGAGCTCTACATCTTGAGCTGGCATCCACTATGGGTCTTGGCCGCTTACGACATTTACTCACTGGCGTGTTAGGTGACCGACACGGAGGATCTCTGCCAGTGATTCTACAGTTGGACTACACTTATAGTGCCAGCCTAGTACGCTTCTAGCGAGTTCACACTTAGTGACCGCATGTACATATGTGCTACTTTTCAGCTTTAGCACTAAGTCATTTTGTACTCTCTTTTCTGTGAAGAAGAAGAAGCTTTCCATCTCTGTGTGCTTTGTGCTTTTCTTGTGTATCTCTCTTGCATCCTCATTCTTTACACTTTCTACAATGAGTTTTGCTTTGGTGTGATCTATGTGTGGTAACACTATGACATTTGGAGCACATTATTGCTCAGATAGACGCACAAAAACAAAGGAAAAGTTCAAGTCAAAAAATCTCGGGGGCGGTAATGCTCGAGTCAATGGTCGCGATAATGGTCCTTCAGCAGTGCATGTGGTGATCGGCCCGGCTATATTTCCGCTCTTATTTTCGCTCGACTTACCGCAAGGATTACCGCAACCATTACCGCGCACGCGAGTATTTTAAATAAAAAGAAAATGACCATTTGGATGGTCCTTTGTAGGACCCATCCAAATGGTCATTTGCCTTTTTTTTCCTATAAATTTTATAACTAAAAAAACAACAATTTCATTGCACAAAAACTTTGGGCCAAAATCAAATGTTTAATTATATTGGAGAAACTGTTCATCATTACAAAATTGCCCAAATAGGCGATGCATGGCGGCTATACAATTGTGGCCAAAAGAAGACTTTGGGCCAAAATCAAGTGTTTAATTATATTGGATATTACAAAATTGCCCAAATAGGCGATACATGGGGGCTATACAACTGTGGCCAAAAGAAGACGGGCCCAAAAACACTTGGAGGATTGAGCTACTCGGATCCTGGGACCTCTCGAGGGACTCCCTGACTCTAGAAAATAAAAAAACAACAAAACCTTTAATTAATACAAATGGATACATAATTTTGCATGCAATCTTTTTTTTAAAAAGGTTCACACTTACAGGCTGTAGTGTACGACATGCATTTTCAAATTCTTCGCGATTGATTTTGTTGTTTTCATACAACCAACACCATGTCTGATATTCGGAGTGGCTCTCTCTGTATCTCTGGATCTCTCGGCTTGGGCGGGTCATAGTAATATTTTGTTGTGTATCAATTAAAAAATATCACAAACCTAACCTTATTACCACAAATTAAATCAATTCAAATGAAAATACGCGCACTCACAAATTTATCTTTCCATGCTGCTTTTCTGCCCGAGCCGTAATGCGTGGGCGTTTGCTGCACCCTCGTCTCCACCTGCCGAGTGTGCACCCTAGCACCTGCCGCTCTCTCGTCCTCCAGATCTTGCCCTGGGCTTTCTCCTACTCCTCGTCGTGAACATTTCCAGGGCGATAGTTGTGACCCTCAAATTCAAATGTTCGCTTTGCCGCCCTCCACACACTAGGCTTCTTATTTTTCAAGAAATTCTTGATGTACTCCTCAAGCCACTGCCTGGAGAACTCTTCCACTTTCAGATTAGGGAACCGCATGAGCAATGTCGTGTGAATGTACGTCAAGTCGGCTAGGTCCTGATCTTTGAAAGATTTAAAGCAATCTTGGTATGTCGAGTGGATCAGCTGGTTAAGCTATCCTCGAAATGTCCTCCCCAAAGAGGAACCTACATCCACCTCCCCCCCTCGATGTATATAATAGTAGTATCCACGAGCGTCCAGGGCGGGCGCATCGCGGTCCTCATCCTATGTGGAGCTCCAAGGGGTGAGTGAGGAGGTCGGAGTGTAAGAGGAGGTGAATCTGTAGCACTGCCCCCTCCACCACCAAAGCAGCACGAGCCACTACCTCGACGAGAGCGTGAGCCACCACTATGAGAAGACCGTTGGCCACCCGAAGAGCGCTGGCCCGAGCCCGAACCACTGGGTGGTATAGGCGACGGATAACTCGACGGTGCGGACGTGGATCGCTGGCCTGCAAATCCAAGGTGGAGGGAGCTTCAGGTGATTGGAAATTCAAGGGGGGTAAGGTGGAGGGAGGCCCACTGGGAGGCACACTCTGCACAATCAGAGTGTCGGTGCCCAGTGTCGCAAGCGGTGAGAGCCCATAGGCAGCCAACTGTGCTGGTGTGTACCGCCCACGAAGACTCTGCTGCGAGGATAGCCTCTCTGCCTGGGCGCGGTATGCCCTCTCGAGGTCGGGGACGTGTACTGCATCTCGGAACCATCGAAAGCCGAAGGTGGATTGTGACTGGTGGGAGGAAGACTGCGAGTAGTAAGCATCACAAGAGTCCTCGTAAGAGAGGCCCTCGACGAGAAAGTCCTCTATGGATCGATAGCCGGGCGTGAAAGAGGATGCCATATCCTACAATTTCACCCAAAAAAGGGACAATAATTAACATTGGATTCTAGTCAAAGGGAGATTCTTTATTGCATAGGATTCCTCCCTGCATAGGATTCCTTTTATCTCCTATTTAAGAAATGATTTGTGTGCTTTTTTTTTGCATCCATTTAGAGTGTGTGTGTATGTGCTTCTAATTAATCTATTGTGTGTGTGCGTTAGTGTGTGGCAAAGAAATTAATACAGTGTGTGTGTGTTGGATCTTAATCTACCGTTGGGCTTCTCGGTGACCATTGGGGTCTCAATCAACTTCATCGCACACCCACATGGAGGTTGTTTTGGTATGCTAATGCTAATGGAGGTATGTTTTGGTATACTAATGCATGCCCAAGCACACACTAATGCAAGCGTTAGTGTGTGCTTGTAACGCATGCACACACTAATGCTTGCATTAGTGTGTAATTATGCACAAATTAGTGTGTGAAAACACACCAATGCATGCACACACACACTAATGCTCACATTAATGTGTGTTTGCATGCATTGGTGTGTTTTCACACACTAATAAGTGCACAAGCACACACTAATGCTTGCATTAGTGTGTGCAATTTTTTCACACACCAATGCTCACAATAGTGTGTGCTTGTGCATGCATTAGTGTGTAGACACACTAATTTGTGCACAAGCACACACTAATGCAAGCATTAGTGTGTTCTAGAAAGGTATGCACACACTAACACTTGCATTAGTGTGTGCTTGGGTACAAATTAGTGTGTGGAAACACACTAATGCTTGCATTAGTGTGTGCTTGTGCACTAATTAGTGTGTTTTCACACACTATTTCATGCATCACACACTAATGCTTGCATTAGTGTGTGATGCACAAATTAGTATGTTTGCATACACTAATTAGTGCACAAGCACACACTAATGCAAGAACTAGTGTGTGCATGCATTAGTGTGTTTCCACACACTAATTTGTGCCCAAGCACACACTAATGCAAGTGTTAGTGTGTGCATACCTCTCTAGCACACACTAATGCTTGCATTAGTGTGTGTGTGTGTGTGTGTGTGTGTGTGTGTGTGTGTGTGTAATGCATGCATTGTGCACAAAATAGTGTGTGAAAACACACTAATTTGTGCACAATCACACATTAATGCAAGCATTAGTGTGTGTATAGTGCATGCACACAGTAATGCTTGCATTAGTGTGTGTTTGGACACAAATTACTGTGTAGAAACTAACTAATACGTGTGTGTATAATACATGCACACACTAATGCAAGCATTAGTGTGTGCTTGGGCACAAATTAGTGTGTAAAAACTAACTAATGCATGCACACACTAATGCAAGCATTAGTGTGTGATTGTGCACAAAATTGTGTGTGTGTGTGTGTGCATGTGTATGCATTGTGTGTGTGTGTGTGTGTGTGTGTGTGTGCAATGTGTATGCATTGTGTGTGTGTGTGTGTATGTGTTTGTATGTGTGTGTGTAGAAGAACGAGAAGAAAGAGAGAGAGTTCGAGCACTTACAGTTGTGAACTCGATCACTTGGATATGGTGGGGATGGAGATGAAGAGAGTATAGAGGTTGGAGATGGAGAGGGAGAAGGAGAGAGAGATTGGAGATGGAGAGGGAAACAGGCCCGCGCAGAAGAGGAGCTCGTTTTTGAATTTTTGGCATTAAATTTTGCTGGAGCACGCAAGTGCTCCCTTTATATATAAAAAAAATTGGGGATTTTACCGCGTGTATTACCGTGCCTGTTCCCGCTTGTATTACCGCGAAAATCTTTGATGAGACATTAAGGTTACACCGACTGCATGACCTCTTGTACCCACCTCCCCTCTATCTTTAATGAGTGTCAGTCATGTCAGTACCAACATTTTTTATTCTTCTTTTTCTTATTTTATTTTTTCTTATTTAGTGTGTGGTCGTGTGTGCAGGTCGATTGGGATGACGTGGGTCCGCCGGTTGGCGCAGAACGAACTCGATGGTTGAGCGAGCGATTATGTCCATGTACGCGATGTAAGCATGCGATTGCATGGCTTCGGCGTATATGCTTGGCTCACGTGGATAACTATGGACTATGGGACGATCCGAGAAAATGCGCTCGAATGGAAACTAGCGATCCAAGGGTTTTGGCATCCATTGATGTCGCTCCCCACTGGAGTGTGATCGGGGGCAGAGGCGGGAGGAGGACGGAAGAGCGATTGCGCCAAGAAGCAGTCATGGGAGGGGGGTCACACCCACCGTCCGATGTGGGTGGGTCCACACGAGCGCATGCGCATCCTACATCCACCACATATGGGGATCTCCCCACCACCCCTCCCCACATGGAGGTGGAGGAAGATCATTTGCACAATATGGTTGAGGATCTTCTTGCACGTGAGGTGGCGAATGAGTGTGAGCCTGAGTGTGCATGTGAAGAAGCTACCCCAAAAACCAAAGATTCATTGCTAGAGGCAGCACACACCGCTCTTTACAAGGGATGATCCTACTCCATATTACGAGCGTCTCTTGAGATCTTGAATATTCAAGCAATGTTTGGATGGAGCAATGCAGGGGTTGATGCACTATTGAGGTACGTTTAAGTGTAATAAAGTGTTATTTGTGAGTTTTTTTCGTGGTTATATGCAATAACGAGTGTTCTTTAATTATATCATAGGCTATTAGGCAAGATGATGCCTAAAGGCAATCATCTTCCAGAAAATCGAAGGAAGGTACGATAGGTGGTGACAGGGCTTGGGATTGGACTATGATCGCATACATGCATGTGTCAATGATTGCGTGCTATTCTGCAATGAACATACAGGGCTTGATGCTTGCCCCAAGTGTGGAGAATCAAGGTACAAAGAGGGAATTCAAGGAACCACAATACCTCCCAAGGTTCTTCGTATTTCCCCCTCATTCCCCGCATCAAGCACATGTTCAACACCAAAGGAACAAGCGAGCTTCTTACATGGCATATGAAAAATCGCTCCACCGATGGGGTTATGAGAGTGTCGGCTTACTCGCTGGCATGGAAACACATTGAGCAGACATGGCCGGAGTTTAGAGAAGAGCCTCGTCACTTGAGGCTTGGTCTGGCTAGTGATGGGTTAACCCATTTGGGCATTGGTCTACCTCATGGAGTACTTGGCCAGTGGTTGTTGTAAACTACAACATTCCACCATGGGAGTCAACCAAGAAGGGGAACATTTTGCTCTCTCTTCTAGTCCCAGGAAAACACAAGGTGAAGAACATGGATGTTTATTTAGCACCTTTGATTGAAGAGCTTCAAGAGCTATGGAACTGCATAGATGTTTTTGATGTATCAAGACCACTTCGTGATCGGTGCACAATGATCAAGTGCATTTTTATGTGGACCATGCATGAATACCTCGGGCTTGGAGAGATTTCTGTTAAGCTTATACTTTGTGACGCTCTTTAATGTCTTTGCATCGGTCACTTATATGCAGTTATGTCTTTTGTTTTTGTAGGACTATCGACATCTGGACATAGGGCATGCCCAACTTGTGGACCCTCACTCGTGACAGAGAGACCCGCTCTACTTGGTAAGGTGATCTACCCCAATAACCATCAATCTTATGCTCCACCGTGCAATGGGATGGAGCCACTCCATTGGACCATGGCCAATTGGGCAAGACATTGGAACGAGCATCACAACACATTGCCTCCTCCCAATGATCCACCTAGGGGTATGTCTAGGTACTCTATTTTCTTATCACTACCCTATTGGGCTTCATTAAAAATCCAACACCTATTAGATCCGATGCATGTGTTCAAAAATGTTGGGCAAGCTATATGGGATCACATAGTAGGAAAGAAAGATTCATTGGGGGCTAGAGAGGACATGAGGGCCATAAGGAGGCTCCCTCCTTCGGCCACACCTCGCATGGGCCTCGAGGGAAGATGGTTCTTCCAAAGGAACCTTGGATTCTATCAAGGGTGGATCAAGAGCGGATGAAACAAGTCATTGCATCCATCCGTACTCCAACAGGTTATATGCATTCGCTCAAGGGTGCCTTCACTAAAACTAAGAAAGGAGGATCCACACAACTGTATGGACTCAAATCCCATGATTGGCACAAGATTCTTCAGGTAATGTGTGTGTGTGTGTATGTGTGTGTATATGTGAGTGTGTGTGCGTATGCGGTTTAGGGTTCTGGATACTAATAAGTCTTTTTGTTTGTGCAATAGTTTGTGCTTCCAATTAGCATTAGTAGATTTGTGGACACAAAGGTAAGGACTGCAATATTCAAGGTGGGAGAAGTTGTCAGGTATAGCACATTTGATCCTCCCTCATAAACTTTACTTTGAAGACTAACTTTACTATGAAGATTATGAAGGGTTTTTTGGTTACAGGTTTGTGAGTTCCAAAGAAATAGAAGTTTTAGCCATTCCAATAGCTCGACTTCTAGCGATTGAAGCAACTTGTGCTATTGAGGATGCATTCCCACGTTCTATCCTTGTTAGCCAAGTTCACCTATTGCTCCATCTTGTTGAGGAGATAGCCATTTGTGGTGTGGTTCACTCCAGGTGGATGTTCTTTCTTGAGAGGTTCCTAAAGACCTTGAAAGACTTTGTAAGGCTACGATCACAACCAAAGGTATTCATCGATCTTAAGCCTTAAACCTTATTAGGATTGGATTGTATTCACAACGCTTTTTATTGGTTACTTAAATCACTAATGGTTTCATGTACATGTGTTCAGGCAAGCATGGAAGAGGGTTGGATTGTACAAGAGGCTTTTGTGTATATCTCTCAATATCTTTTCACAATAGACCCATCATTGCCTCGTTTAAATACGGAGGAAGAGGATCCAAAAAAACACGCAAACATTCCAAGTGGGAAAGGTTCTCTCTTGATTTTGGATAGGGAATTTCAAGCCATAGTCAACAACCATTGTCTACTCAATGCTCCCATCATGGGCAAATGGGTGGATATGTATGTGGAGGTGCGTACAATGAGAGAAAGGGAGAGGGAAGCATGGAAGAGGTTGCATGGCGGTAGGCGAGCACCTCCCTTTCCTAAAGAGCTTGTCAAATATCCTAATCTAATTCCAGTTGGGTGGATACACAATGTCGTGACCAAGGCCAAGGCACAAGGAGAACAAAAAATCCCTAAAGAATGGGAGCACGTGCGAGGATGTCTACCAAGGGTAATATACTCAATGTGTTTAGTGTGTGTGTGTGTGTGTGTGTGTGTGTGTGTGTGTGTGTGTGTGTGTGTGTGTGTGTGTGTGTGTGTGTGTGTGTATGTGTGTCATCTCTCTCTCTCTCTCTCTCTCTCTCTCTCTCTCTCTCTCTCTCTCTCTCTCTCTCTCTCTCTCTCTCTCTCTCTCTCTCGATTGGTTTTTGCAGGCCTTCACATTCAACTCTATGTGGTCCGAAGGAAGTCATTTTCGAACCCGCAAGATAGATGAGCATCAAACCACTCACGATAGTGGAGTTATGGGCAACTTTGACACGACAACACAAGAGGTGAGGGAATGTGGAACAATAGAGAGGATAATCAAAGTGGATTTCAGAACATTTCACAAATATCTCTTTGATTGCCGATGGTTTGCGGGTGAGGTTAAGAGACATGAGAATGGGCTCTATATGGTAGACCGACAACTTGGTGCAACCTAGTAGTTATGAGCAGGTAAAGTCCATGTGCAACTCACTAAAACATTATATGATACATATAAAACTACATTCATGTTGTTGTTTGCTCTATGACCTACAGGTGTTTTATGTGCCTTGTATGTATCGAGGACGACTTTGGTATGTTATTCCAGTCACACCACGGAGCAGATCTATTTTTGCAAATACGAACATAGAGACTTCGGCAGATCCCACCATACCATCTCAAGAAGATGCCAATGACGATGATGTAGTTGAGGTTGAGGAGAACCAACCATTCCCAATAACCAACCATAGTGAGGAGGAGGACGAGTATGGAGAGGATGATGATGATTCTATAGGAGAGGCTGTAGAGGATGAATCAATAGATTTATTTGTTGATTTAGCTACCATGGGGTTGGACATAGATATAAGCACTTGTAGAGATCTCTTGGAGGATGAAAATTAATAAATATCTTTTGGATTTTGTCTTCTTTCTCTACTTATGCTGTACAAAAGGGCTATTTGTTTATGAACGCAAGACAATACAATTTTGATCATCGTTCTCTTGCCATTTCCATATGAATGCATAGTTGACATAATATTTTGAGTTGTAAACAAAATATTTTTGTTTATAGAATCTCATGGAGTACAAATGAGTAGAGTAGGAGAATCATACCAATAGATGAGGCAAGCAAAGAGAAGAGAGGTACTAAAAATCCCAATGAGAATGGGATTTCTTACACTCCGTGCAAAAAGGGGGTGACAATACAATTTTGATCATCGTTCGCTTGCCATTTCCATATGAATGCATAGTTAACATAAGATTTTGAGGTGGAAACAAAATATTTTTTGATATAGAAATCTCATGGAGTACAAATGAGTAGAGTAGGAGAATCATACCAATAGATGAGGCAAGCAAAGAGAAGAGAGGTACTAAAAATCCCAATGAGAATGGGATTTCTTACACTCCATGCAAAAAGGGGATACCAATTTCTGAAAAGTAACAAAATAGAATAGGATTTATAGAAAGGAAAAAGTGGGAAAGGAATGGGCCGCGTGCATTCTTTTTCTATTGCGATAATCTGGGCAGCTATATATGCGGTAATAAGTGCGGTAATACTCGCGAAAAAATCGAAAAACGTGTCGATGGGGCTGCAGCATACAATCTCTCTCTTTCTTGAAGCTCTCTCTCGGTAATGTTGTGTGGTAACAGCAGCATTCTCCCATAGTGTAAACACAAAACTTTGGAATGCGTCAACTTTTAATCTTGATACAAATAATCATGAAACTTCCTTTGAGTGCTTATGCAAGAGTGAAACCCTTCCATGCACAGTAGTGTAACTGTAAAAAGAAAATGCAAATTTTTTTCTAAGAGTAGACATGCTAGTGTAGTGAAAAATGCTCATGTAATAGTGTATGAATGATTAGAAGATTCTTCTTTAAGAACGGATTTAAGCATACCTTTGCTACCATGGAGAGGATTAAATATGTAGCTCTAGGAGAGGTTTAAGGGTTTGGGGGTTTTCCAATTAGCAAGAGGGCGATAACCTTACTTGGAATGAGAATCCTTTTACAAAAAAATACTCCCTTGTTTATTATGATAGAATTATCCTTCAAGAATCAACTTCTTCTTGCACATTTCAAACCTTTGCTTTTCTAGTTCCACATAGGGATATGTCATCCACCTGTGTTCTTGGGTTTGGTTGTTTTTGAGCCTTTCATCATAGGCTTTCAAGAGGGCATCTAATGTCTCATTAACCTTCTCTGCCAACACAGATCCTCCGTGGATGGTTCTTTTAGAGGTTTAACCATCTGTGTAAGATAAGGTGCCTCCTTTTCCTCATGTTTTTTTATCTTCTCCTCAGCTTTGGTAAGCTTCTCAGCTAGGGATTTTTGCTCTCATTCCCTGCGTGCTTTCATCCTAGTCTTTCTAGCTTTCCAACTATTTCGTTTGCTCTTGGTTTTCTGACTAGGTGCGTCTGTCTTTGGTCCATCATCTGTCTTTGGGCTCATGTCACTTTCCGTGTTCTTTATCTCTAGATTCTCATCATCTTTCTTTTGAGCTTGTGCTCTCGTAACCACTTAAACTGGTACGGCATTTTCGTTTTCTGAGCTACTAGGTAGCTGAACAATCCCTAATACATTTGTCATGATTTTCCTGATTTGGTTTGGTTTTTTGAAGCAATCGGGGATCAGTGGTTGTCACGGGTTTTGTGACAATCTGTCTCTGGTTGAGGAGATTCTTTTAGCATTTCCTCTTGGCTATAAGCAAGCTTTGACCTAGATAAGCCGCTATTTGCAATGAATCGCAATGTCCTTTCGTCCATTTCATACCTTATTTCTTTTGACTGAAACCCAGGAGGTGGAGGTTGTAACGGCCTCACCACTCCATGTGTTTCTCTCACATTTTGTTGCTCCGAAGGGTAGTACTCACTTTGGTTGCTATACCACATTGTAGATGGTACTGGTGTTGGTTTATTTGATGCTTCCATCATTGGCATGTATCTCATGTCTACCGTCATTCTAGCACCTGGCAGTGGAGGTTGTTGTCCTAAGACAAGTTGTGGCCTTAAAACTCCTACTAGTCTTGGCGCATTCCCCGTAATGTATCTAGGTGGAGTAGGTGCTTCTGGAACAGGTTGTACATACCTCTCCCTAGCATTTTCCATGCTATAATAGCACTCTTCCTCTGTATGGTTCGTCCATTTTCTCTCAATTTTACACCACTTCGGCTCTCCCAAATCAGACCTTACAAGAGGAATCAACATCTTGACCAAGTCGTCTCGATAAGCTTTTCTTGATCAATAGGTGCCGTTGGCTTGGCAATGGACTCACTTATCTATGAAACACTGTGCTGAGAGGATGTGTCATCTCCTTGACTCTTTAAGTCCGTTTCTTTGTATCACGGAAAAGTGTCTTTTGAGGGTAAAAATGCATTAAACA
>NC_140947.1:54068895-54128895 GCF_014529385.1 Adiantum capillus-veneris | reverse complement strand
AACATTCCATAGGAGAAAGAAATAGTTCCTCACTTATCATCACTCTTCTTGCTAGCATACAAAATAGCATAGTAATGAAGATGGAGAAGATGATAAGCTTAAGCATTGAAGCATGGCTCTTGGTTGGATTTGCATTCCATAGCCAAGAGTGTTGGTGTAGGCTCTCACTTCTCACAAGCTTGGAGAAGGAGGCGGAGTTCCTCTACTTTCACCAAGTGAGAATGAATCCACAAAATGAGTGTGTGTGTGTGTGGTGTATACCCCCCAACACACCCCTTGCTTGCTTGGGGCGAGTTCTACCTTTTTCTCATGCCTCAAGCTCATTGGACCCCTCTCCCCTTAGCCAATCATATGCAGCATGCATTTCAAGTACATGGGTAGTCTTTGGACAAGTGTCCTCCTTACCCCTTTTAGAGACAGAGCTTGAAAATATCTAGATAGTTGTTGGATGGAACTAGAAGCTCATTGGACCCCTCTTTAGCCCATAGCATTCGAGCACACCATGTGGGTAAGCATAGGGAGAGTCTGACATGTGTCCCATGTGCCCCTTGATAAAAGGGGTGCCCTTTGGATAAGGAGAAGGTTAAGTCAAAGATTCCCCTAACTTTGAGCTTTTCCCCTCCTTTTTAGGGTCTCTTTTTGACTTAATCACCTTACCCCCCATGCATGGGAAGCTTCTCAAGCACCTTCCCCATAAAGCATGACAAGCACCTCAAGCACCTTAGTTATCAAGCATGATAAGCACCTTAGTCATCAAGCACGACTAGCACCTCAAGCTTAGGTCGGGTTCCCACCTCAAGCTCAGCCCTAGCTTGCCTAAGGTCAAAGGACTTTTAACACTAACCATTGGAGGTCTTTAATGAAGCTAACCCTAAGGTCTTTTAAGCTCCATTAGTTAGCCTTGCTCTTTGACAAACCATATCTCATTTGGACCCCTTTACCATTGGCTTCGTGTTGAGATAGATCCGAAAGCACATGTCTATATTCTAACCCTTGTTTCCGTTTATTATCCCATATAAAATGATCAGTTTAATATGAGAAAATCATTTGGGTTGGTTAGATATTAGATTTTATGACATTACCTCTCTCTTGAAATCATAGTCGTCCTCGACTATGAGGTAAAAGAGATAAAGCCATAGTCATTAGTCAATTTGTCTTAGTGGGTAGAGGATCCCTTTTTACCCTACGACATCATTCCAAGATGGATGACTAATCCATTTGGTGCTTGGGAGACATAGCCATCGCAAGCATGTCTGCTCTTTAGTCCATTTCATCCTCCAAGTAGAGTGACAAAGTCTACATGGTGTTTGAGAGACGTCTTCATCACAAACATGATTCTTAGTATGCATACTACTTAAACTTGTGCACAATAAAGAGAGAAGTAGTCTTATAAGACAAAAACATTGATCATTTAAAAGAAACATGTACATTTGCTTACTCTAATGTAGCATTGTAAGCGTTGACAAGGTTCATACTATCCTTCAGCTGGATTCCTTGCATCCATCTAGCATCTTCAAAAGAATAATTTTTAAACTTAATAAGATACCGTCGGATAATCTTACCATGTCGTAGTACCTTGTCTTCATGCCAAAGGATAGCTTCGGGTTGTAGCACCTCTTCTTGGTCTTCAACTTCAGGAGGGTCTTCAATAATTGGTTCACTTGGTGGCTCTCCTTTGTAGGGATTAAGTAGGCTCACATGAAAGGCATTGTGTATGAGCCAATGGTTGGGCAACTTGAGTTGGTAAGCTGTTTCATTGATGGGCTTTAAGATTTGGAAAGGACCATAGTATCTTTTTGCTAACTTAGCATAATACTTTTAATGTCCCATAGGATTTTTGCCCGTCGTTTGCCTTAATCGAGCCTTAGGAAACTTAAGTAAGACCCAATCATTTTCTTTGAATGTTAAGGCCCTTCTGTGCTTGTCAATAGCAGCTTTTTGCCTTTTTTGAGAGATGGATATAACCTCCTTAATCTTTTGAAAAGATTCTTGTAGGTCACGACTATACTCATTGGCGACGAAGATCTTTCCATGTACTTTGAGTAGCAAGGGACTTTTAGGTCTTCCCTCAATGATCTCAAAAGGTGCTTTTCCTTTAGAAGTATGCACAGTATTATTGTAGGCATACTCTACAAGAGGTAAGTACTTTTCCCATTGTGAGCGTTGATCTACTTCTGTAACATAAGTCTTGAGTAGATCGAGTATCATAAGATTGGCTATCTCACTTTGGCCATCCGTTTATGGGGGATAGGCCAAAGGGAAATTCAATCTTATTCCTAGATTTTTAAAGAGATCTTTCCAGAAATTACTGTTCATTCTAGGATCTTTATCTGACACGATGGATGTTGGTAATCCATGGTGTTTCAAAATCTGTGATATGAAGAGAGTTGCCATTTGGTGTGCCTTAATAGTCTTTTTGACAGGAATAAAGTGTGCTTGCTTGTTAAACATGTCAACTATTGTCCATATTCCCGTATTCCCATGTATAAACTTGGGTAATCCAAAGATGAAATCCATGGATATACTCTCCCATGGTGAATTGGAATAGGTAATGGTTAGAGTAATCCAGGTTGCTTCCCTCTATCATATTTGGTCTTTTGGCATACTACGCATTTTGAAACATTCTCTTGTATGTCCACTTTTATGGTAGGCCAATAGAAATACGTCTCTACTCCCCGGAGAGTAGGTTGAATGTCTCTATGCCTCGCATAGGGAGGAGCATGGGATTCATACATAACTTTCTCACGAAGGGAATGGATAACACATAGCCTATTGCTGTGGAGAAGATAACCATCCTGCAAGGTGAATGGTTCCACTTTCTTCCCCAAATCAAGGGCTGACATTATGTCTCTAAAGTTAGGGTCAGTAGCATACTCATCTATCATAGAAGATAGATCATTGTGAGTAGCTATAGACACTACATTAACTTTTGGTCGTAGTGAAAGTGCATCGGCAACTTGATTGTGCTTACCAGCAATGTGAGCAATATGGAAATTAAATTGCGAAAGAAAATTTGCCCACCTTATTTGTTTGTCGGAAAGCTTGGTTTGTGTCATGAAATACTTGAGACTTTGGTGACCGGTTTGTAGAATAAATGGAGTCCCCAATAAGTAGTGCTTCCATGTGTCTAGGGCATGTAGAACAGCTAAAAGCTCTTTCTCATAAATGCCCAAGACTCGTTCATCCGTATTGAGCCATCGGCTCTCATATACTATGGCATGCCCTTCTTGAAGCAAGGCTGCTCCAAGACAATCACCACAAGCATCACATTGGATCTCAAATGGCTTTGAGAGATCCGCAAGCATGAGGACCGGTTGAGAGGTAAGCTTCTCTTTGAGCTTGTCAAAAGCTTTTTGCTCCTTAGCAGTCCATGAATACTTAACGTTTTTCTTTGTTAAGTCATGTAATGGTCCTGCTATTTGAGAGAATTTTGCTATGAAGCATCTATAGTATGCACACATACCAATAAAGCTTCTTAGCTCATGTAGATTCCTTGGATTAGGCCATGCTTTTATTACCTCCAACTTTGATGGACCCATACAGATACCATCTTGAGGATAATATGACCTAAGTATTGGATTTCTTGAAGGAAAAAATTGCTTTTCTTTTGGTTGAGAAAAAGTTTATTCTCCCTTAATGCTTGAAAAATCACTTGGAGATGTTGCTTGTGTTCATCCAAGGACTTGGAGTAGATGATGATATCATCAAAGAACACTCCAGTGAATTTGCGATAGGGTCTAAAAAATTTCTCCATTAATCGATTGAATGTAGCTGGTGCATTAGTCAATCCAAAAGGCATGACTAGATATTCATAAAGGCCAAACGTTGTCGGAAACACGGTCTTTAGGATATCTTCATTCACTATCCTTATTTGATGGTAGCCACTTTTAATTTCAATCTACTGAAGTGGGTAGATCCTTGTATCTTATCAAACAGATCTTCTACCCGAGGTACGGGAAATCTGTTTTTGATAGTGATATGGTTTAGTGCGCGATAGTCCACACACATGCGGTATGTACTATCTTTTTTAGGACTGGAGAACTAAAGGGAGAGGAGGTAGGCCTCACCATCCCTTTGTCTACCAATTCTTATACTTGCCTTATGATCTCCTTTTGTTGAGCTTCGGAAACTCAATAAGGAGGTTTGTTAGGCAATGAGCTTCCTGATAGGAGCTCAATTCTATGGTCATCATCCCCTCGTTTGGAGGTAAGTCCATAGGGATATCATCGATGAACACATCTTGGAATCCTTTTAGAAAGTTAGACAAGTCTAACTCTTCTTGATTCCTACCATTCACTTTTGATGAAACATTAGGACCTTTTAGGGACTCTTTGACAAAAATCATGTACGCAAAAACTAAGCTCTTCATTGATTTATCAAAAGCAGGAGGATTTACAAGTGGAATTGTGCGACCACGCTCACTAGCATCTATATACATGCTCTTTCCCCTGCAGGTGAAATACATTCTCCTTTCAGGGAACTTCATATTGGCTGCCATGCAATCAAACCATGGCGCCCCTAGGATAGCATCCTCATGTTGGAGAGGAGAGATGAAAAAGTCTTCTTTGTCGACATAGCTTTGTACATGAAGCCTCAACTTCCCAATCAAGGGAGTAACGGAGGCTTGCTGTCCCTTGAAAGCTGTGTTAGTCATTACCATATCTCCCATCTCGAAAGCTTGAATGCCCAACATGGTGGCCAAATCCATTGATATGAAGTTGTGAGTAGAGCCAGGGTCAAACAAGATAAATGCATCATGCTCTCTTACCTTTCCCCAAGCATAGGAGAGAGGTCATCCTTTGAAATAAGAATCCTCTTTTGGAGTTTCAATAGTGGAAGCTCTAGGAGTCTCATGGCGAGCATTTCTTTTGGGGCAAGAACGATAACCATGTCCTTGCTCACACTTGAAACACTTATGGTCCTTGCGAAAAGCTTCAAGATCTTTAGAAGAGAGTTTGTTTTTGCCTTTGTAAACTCCCTTCTCCTTGGACCGACTGTTGTTGTTGTTGTTGGGATGGCCTTGGGAAGAATTTTGGGCATTCGTTTTTCCCTTTGCATCACTTTTGTCTTTATTTTCCATGTGCTTGACATTCCATCTAGCCCCTTGATGGAAATTGATGCGCCAAGAAACCATCGTATGGTGGATTACTTCGATGATAGAACCAGGCCGTTGAGAGTTAACATACTCGGCCATCTCTTCAGGTAATCAATCACGGAATTGTTGCTTTTGCTCCACGAAGTCTATCTTTTGAAACATAGTAGCCTTGAGATGTAAATCCCAAAACTTGTCCACATATTTTTGGATAGACTCATGAGAGAGAAGCCTCAAACTCCGCCATTCGGTGAGAACTTTGTCCTCTGCATCGCTTGCAAGGAATTGCTTCATGATGGAAACTCGTAGAGTTTTCCATGTCTTTGGGGCTTCGCCATTGCCACAAAGGCTAGCCCTGTTGGAATTAGGGTTGCAGAGAAACGCACACAGCTTGGAGAAGACGAAGGAAGCTCAAGGCACACAATAGAGAGTGTATTACTTAGTGAGCAATGGAAAGATAGATAGCCCTAGAGTGATGGGCGTATATACAATGCTCGGGGGGAAAAACCTCCTAAAGAGGGAAAAAATGCCCTGGCGGTCCTAGTGTGTTCACACACAACACTACCACATGTATATGGTAACAAATCCCTCTGGAGTGATGCGGCGAATGAGAGCTGGCACATGAGTAAAGGGAAGTGCCATGCCCTGAGGACATGATCAGTCCACAAAGGGGAGTAAGCCCAAAGCTTTGCGGAAAGCTTCAAGCTTCTCACGAGACAATGCCTTTGTGAAAAGATCTGCAAGGTTGTCCTGTGTTGGCACATAAGCCAAGCTGATCTCTCCTGCTAAGAGCCTCTCCCTGACATAGTGGTAATGCACCTCAATGTGCTTTGTGCAAGCATGAAAAACTGGGTTCCTCACAACTGCCAATGCGCTCTGACTGTCAGTGTAAATAGTGTTGGCAGTGTCCTGTCCAACACCCAAATCAGCCATAAGGCGTCTGAGCCAGACACACTCAACCGTAGCTGTGAAGATTGCCCTGTACTCAGCCTCACAACTCGAAGTGGCCACAGTAGGTTGCTTCTTGCTCAACCACGATATACATGAACTGCCAAGCATGAAACAAAAACCACTTGTGGACACTCACGTGTCAAAACAACCAGCCCAATCTGAGTCCAAAAAAGCATGTAAGCCTGGCGGCAATGATCCCCCCTTGGGATAAAACAAGCCAAGGTGTAAAGTGCCACTAAGGTAGCGGGAAATCCTTTTGACAACCTGCAAATGCTTAGACCCGGGCTATGCATGAATCTGCTGACCTGTGAGATTGCAAACTGAATATCTGGCCTCCTGTTGCATACATAAATGAGGCAGCCAACAGAAGTTTGGTAAAGAGTGACATCATCAGGATCGCCAGCATCATGTAGACTCAACTTCAAACCTGTTTCCATGGGAGTGGCAATAGGTTTGCATCCTCAAGTCCAAACTTACATAGCAATGTCTCTATGTAACTTTTTTGACACAAGGCAATACCACCATCACACTGCTTAAACTGTATACCCAAGTAATGATGCAACAACCCAAATCTATCATCTTGAAAGTAGCATTCAAATCAGCCTTAAATTCAACAATATGTCTCTCATTTGGTCCAGTGATCAGCAAATCATCAACATAAAGAACCACAATGAGAAGTACATCACCCTCACGCTTTACATACAATGTGCTTTCTGTTGGACTGTTACAAAAGCCTCGTTTAACCAAATGAGTGTCAGATTTCTCATACCAAGCACGAGGAGATTGCTTCAACCCATACAAATCCTTCTTACATTTGCACACTTTGTCCTCTTGTCCTTTTATGACAAAACCGCGAGGCTGCGTTACATAAACTTCCTCAAATATGTCACCATTCAAGAAAGTAGTAACAATGTCTGATTGATGTACATCCCAACCAAAATGAGCTGCCAATGCACATAGAAAAAGCACAGTAGTCATACGACAAGTGGGAGCAAAAGTCTCTTCATAATATATGCCTTTTTGTTGTGCATAACCCTTTGCAACAAGTCGAGCCTTATGGCGATCGATCGCACCATCCGGCTTGCGTTTCAACTTGTAAACCCACTTCGTACCAATGGCCTTTTTGCCAGGAGGCAAATCACATAAAGTCCATGTGTCATTTTCTATAAGTGCATCATATTCTGATTGCATGGCAGCCATCCAATTTTCTGAATTATGTGCTTCATCAAAAGACAGAGGCTCCTCAACATCATGTAAGCTAGACACAGCCAAAGCATAACAATCTGATGCATAAGATGCATGGCGAGAGCCTGAACGAGTACGACTAGACAAAGGTGCATCCAATTTACTGTCACGCAAAGTGTGCACCAACCATTTTGGAATACCTCTAGCCTGCTCATTTTCAACCCTTTCCTCATCAAGTACATCTGCATCAGTAATAGGCTGATCTATATTATTTTCAGAAACCCCCATAGGCTGTACATTTGCCTCATTGGAACTTACATTCGTATTTCCACCACTAAAAAGAGGCAACAAAGTGTGATAAATGTCCTGTGAGCTTACTTTACTGTCTCTAGTACATGACAGCAAGGGCTGAACAGAATCTTCCACAACCACTACATCCCGTGAAACCAAAATATGTTTTGTTTGCGGATGATACAACCTATAACCTTTGCTTTCAACACTATAACCAACAAAAATACATTTGACAGCCTTATCATCCAATTTTATGCGTTGTGTTTGTGGCACCAAAGCATATGCCAAACAACCAAAAACACGCATGTGCTCAATAGAAGGCTTTCTATCATGCCATGCTTCATATGGAGCAATAGACTGCAAAGCCATAGCTAAAAATTGTTTGAAGCACATAAAAACTTCAGACTTCGCTTTAAGCGGAAATACCCATGCATGCCTGGAGTAATCATCAATGAAAGTCACGAAGTACAGGTAATTGCCCAAGGATGGAGTTTGCATGGGCCCACAAACATCACTATGCATAAGCTGCAACCTGCATGTGGCCCGAACTGAACCATCCTTTGGAAACTTAGAACGCAGCATCTTACCCAAAATACAGCCTTCACAAACATGTTTGATAGTTGCTTCAAGAGGCGGCAAAGAAGCAACCATATCAGATTTCTGCAAACGTAGCAAACTGGCAAAATTCAAATGAACAAAACGTACATGCCAAAGTTTTTCATATGAAATAGCCCTTGAATCTGCAACAGCATTTGCAAAATTTTGTCCACACTTGTCATACAAAGTGAGCTTATACAGCCCACGACACAAAAGGCCAGATGCAACAATTTCATCACCAAAACTGAGATCATGAACTGTACATCTGTCATTCACAAATTTGACTACAAGTCCAAGTCTAGCAAGTGCGGATACAGACAAGAGATTCTTCTTGATCCCAGGTACATAAAGTGCATCAACAAGTGTGAAAGAACTGCCATTAGCAGCCGTAAGCACAATCTTTCCAACTCCCTGAACTGGATAAGAGGCATTGCTGGCACAAGTGACAGAATTCCCATGAGGGACAAACTCGAGAGAGGTAAACAATTCATGATGTGAGGTAATGTGCTTTGTAGCACCACTGTCGAAATACCACACATGTGAATCTGCAGCCAACTGGCAAGCATGCATCATGGACAACAGGATTGTAAGTGCACTCTACGCTAAAAGCCCATTCTACATCAACATCAGCATCACAGTCTCCTTTCACAGAAGACTCAACAATGGCTGCATTTGTAGTGGAACCAGCATTTGCAGTGGAACCACCCTCTTTCTTCTTAGCCTCTTTGGCCTTCAACTTAGGACACGACTTGATCAAGTGCACGGTGCCTAGTCCTGTTTTTTCTAGAAAGTGACTCTTGCAACAGCAATGTGCATAATGCATCAAACTTGACAACTTCAGGATTTCCTTGGGTCATCAGTCTCCAAGTACTAGCAAAAGTCTGGTAGGAATCTGGTAAGGCATCAAGAACAGTTTGCACAAGGGAGTTGTCTGAAATGACTTCACCTGTAGAAATAATTTGCTCATTGATATCCTTGACACTAGCAAGGAAAGTGTCCATATCATCTTCCTCATGCATAATCTTCGACTCCAGCTCTTTACGCAGCAAAGCAGTTTTAGCCTCATTGCGGCTTGCATAAAGACCTGCTAGAATATCCCAAGCCTGTTTTGTAGATTTTACTGAATGGATGTGAGGAACAATGGTGCGCTTCACAGACAACGCAATCAATGCACGAGCTTGCACATCCTTTACATCCCAACGAGCTTGTTCTGCCGTAGGCAAAACAACTCTAACAACAACAATCCTTTCAGCAAGACCTGCAACATCCTCAACATCGCCTACATCCTGAAAACCAGGACGTACATCAATGTCCTGCACAATGTTCCACAAACCCTTTGACACAAGAACATGTTGCATCATATAAGCCCACATAGGGTAGTTGTCCCCATCCAACCTGTCCTCAGCAGCAAACATCTTGAACACATGTGTGTTGTTGTTGTCAGCCATGGTAAATGCTGCACCTGATGTGAAAACTGCCTGAAAATAGGAGAAACGGAGCGGGAACAGCACGTGCTATATAGCACAAACCATAGAAGACTATAAGACACCTGTTATGCAGAAAACGACACTGACAAAAATTCTGCACAAAATGACGAAATAGCCTGTGCAGTACTACCTGTAGTGGAAACGGAGACCGAAATGAGCCCAAATCAAAAATACGTGCAGACCAAGCTCGACGAGCTAACCCAAAATATTTGTCGACCTGCGAACGCTTGCCAAAGCTCACTAAAATCGGAGAAAGTGAGCAGGCGTGTACTGGAGCAGCTGGCGACTAAGCCCGGGAGGACGCAACCTGCTCTGATACCAATTGTTGGAATAAGGGTTGTAGAGAAACGCACACAGCTTAGAGAAGATGAAGGAAGCTTAAGGCACACAATAGAGAGTGTATTACTTAGTGTGCAATGGAAAGATAGATAGGCCTAGAGTGATGGGCGTATATACAATGCTCGGGGGAAAAAACTTCCTAAAGAGGGAAAAAATGCCTCGGTGGTCCTAGTGTGTTCACACACATCACTACCACATGTATATGGTAACAAGCCCACCATTGACGAGCCGATTTTTGGAAGTGCATAGCTACATGGTGTAGCTTGGAGGACTCTGTGAAGCTCTCCTCTCCAAAGGCCGCATCAAATTGTTGGATGAAGGCCAATACTTTGTCGGTAGCACCAAAGGTGCCATCATAGGTGAGAAAAGAGATACTCTTTCCTCCCTCTTTGAACTGCTTTAGCTTTTGTGACCTTCGGCATGCAGGGTAAGATTTGCGATGTCCTCCCCTCGTGTATTCTCTAGGAGAATAGCCATAGCTTTCAGGAAGGTGAAGAAGAAGGAGAAGAGGATGACCTCTTTCTTGCCCTTTTCTTCCTTTGTTTCCTCTCTTCCCTTTCGGAGTGACGAGGAGAAGGACTATGAGTTTACCGTTTCCTCTTGGGAGGAGTTGGCGATCGTTTAGTCCACCGTCTTCGTGGAGCTACATCTTCGGAGGAACTTAGGGATTCATTAATTTCTTGTTCTTTGGATTCCTCCTCTCGTATGGCAGAGAGTCTTCTTTTGGGGGTATCATCAAGAGGCCTCCTAAGCTCTCTCTCCTCTTGGAGAAGAAAGGAAATCCCATAAGCACGAAGTATTTGAGTAACTTCGGCTTGCAAAGTAGGGTTGCCCATAGCTTGTTGCAACCTAGTAACAAGATAATTAACAAACATGGGGGCATCATCATTAGCACCTTCATGTGCAAAATCGAAGTTATCAATGTTCATTCTACTCTCTTGGTTATTGTTAGTCATGTTAATTAAATTTATGTGTTTACTTAGTGTATGCTTTGGCAATTCAAAACCTTAGTTGCTACTCCTCTTAGGCTTTGAAAATAGGCACTTAAGTATCTACACCCACGGCTCGAATTGGTTAATTATAGAGAGTAGTGGAGTGGGTCTAACATAGCAGAGTTGCCGAGGGATAGCTCCTTTCCGACTTCTTATGGCTCAATAATGGTAAAGCCATAGGCAAGTCTAAAAAGACTCCATTATTAAGACCAAATCTCCTGAGGTGTGCACCATATTGCACATAGTGGGCTCAACAAAACCGATAATAGATCCCAGTCCCACTTACCCTAATATAATTAACAAAAATCAACCATTAATAGGCTACTTAAGGACCTCTCTTCTTAAGCAAGAAAAGAGAAACCAAATGCTCTGATACCAATGTAATGGAAATGGTCTATGAACTTTGAGAGTAGTGGAATTAGGGAATTAGATAAAGCAATTTTGTGAGATTACTTTGAGAGCATAGCAGGTGAACTTGATTGATGGTAGCAACATAAACATGGTACTCAGTTATCTTGGCATGAACAATACTTTTGCAAGAGAGAGAGTTTAGAGAACATGAAAACAGTTGAGGACCGAATTCATACGGAGCAGGTCCCCCCTTCAATAGGCATTCATATGGAGCCGGTCCCCCCTCCAATAGGCGTTTGTATTATAGTTTCTCCCATCAAGAGAGACTTGGTATAATACAATATTTGTGTTCCTTGTGACCTAGGTGATGCAATGAAGATGGAAAGCTTCATGCATCACAAGCATAACATAAACTTTGTAGAAAGCATTAACTATCCCAAGCCTTAGTCCCAAGGCCTCAAACACCTTTGAAGGTGGAGAGAGCTAGCGGGGAATGAGGGTAGGGAAGAGGAAGAAGAAACATTCCATAGGAGAAAGAAATAGTTCATCACTTGTCATCACTCTTCTTGCTAGCATACATAATAGCATAGTAATGAAGATGGATACGATGACAAGCTTAAGCATTGAAGCATGGCTCTTGGTTGGATTTTCATTCCATAGCCAAGAGTGTTGGTGTAGGCTCTTAAGCATTGAAGCATGGCTCTTGGTTGGATTTGCATTCCATAGCCAAGAGTGTTGGTGTAGGCTCTCACTTCTCACAAGCTTGGAGAAGGAGGCGGAGCTCCTCTACTTTCGCCAAGTGAGAATGGATCCACAAAATGAGTGTGTGTGTGTGTGTGTGTGTGTGTGTGTGTGTGTGTGGTGTATACCCCCCTAGCACACCCCTTGCTTGCTTGGGGCGAGTTCTACCTTTTTCCCATGCCTCAAGCTCATTGGACCTCTCTCCCCCTAGCCAATTATATGCAGCATGCATTTCAAGTACATGGGTAGCCTTTGGACAAGTGTCCTCCTTTTCCCTTAGAGAGAGAGAGAGAGAGAGAGAGAGAGAGAGAGAGGGAGAGAGAGAGAGAGAGAGAGAGGGAGAGAGAGAGAGAGAGAGAGCTTGAAAATATCTAGATATTTGTTGGATGGAACTAGAAGCTCATTGGACCCTCTTTAGCCCAACCAATAGCATTCAAGCACACCATGTGGCTAAGCATAGGGAGAGTCTGACATGTGTCCGATGTGCCCCTTGAGAAAAGGGGTGCCCTTTGGGTGAGTGGGAGGTTAAGTCAAAGATTCCCCTAACTTTGGGGCTTTCCCCCTCCTTTGTAGGGTCTCTTTTTGACTCAAGAACCTTACCCCCCCATGAATGGGAAGCTTCTCAAGCACCTTCCTCATAAAGCATGACAAGCACCTCAAGCACCTTAGCCATCAAGCATGACAAGCACCTTAGTCATCAAGCACGACAAGCACCTCAAGCTTAGGTCGGGTTCCCACCTCAAGCTCAGCCCTAGCTTGCCTAAGGTCAAAGGACTTTTAACACTAACCATTGGAGGTATTTAATGAAGCTAACCCTAAGGTCTTTTAAGCTCCATTAGTTAGCCTTGCTCTTTGATAGACCCCCTCTCATTTGGACCCCTTTACCATTGGCCCCGTGTTGGGATAAATCCGAAAGCACATGTCTATATTCTAGCCCTTGTTCCCGTTTATTATCCCATATTAAATGATCAGTTTAATATGAGAAAATCATTTGGGTTGGTTAGATATTAGATTTTATGACAGTTTACTTGCATGGGAAGTGGGCATGGCAAAAAGATTTTCCCAAGGGAAATTTTTCTCTGGAGGGTTAAAAAAAAGTAGTGCACACGGTACAATTGCTTCCCTTAGAATTCTCTTCTCGTTATTTCAATGTGGAAGTAAAACATATCGAAGCCGTTCATGATGAGTGCCATATTACGGCTTCTATGTGGCAACCAACATTTGAATGACATGGGCTTTGTGAGTGTGTGCGGAGCATGCATGTGGTGAGTGCAAGAAAGAGAAGACACACACATCATGTGGTGGAACACAAGATGAGAAGAAGCCTCATCGACTCCTTATTGCTCTTTAGACCATTAAATGAATTATGTTAGTGATGGGTTAATGGGTGTCCGACCTAGTTGCCTAAAACCCCAATAATCTCCCACTTGAAGGCCAACATGGCCCAATTGACCTATGTGTGTACAAACATATACAGTTGTAAACATGCATGTGGCTTACCCAACATCCATCATCTCAGTGCAGTGTGCAAACCGCTTTGAGGCTAAGCTCTTTGTAAGAGCATCTATTGGGTTGTCATCCGTATGGACTTTGATAAGCTCGATGATTTTGCTAGCCAATATATCTCATATCACATGATACATGACCTCTATGTGAAACATGGGGTTTTTTGCTAACGTTATAGCACTTTGACTTTCAGAAATGCAGTACTAGAGTCTAAGTAATGCCAAGATCTCCCACTATACAAGTTAACCATACAGCTTCCTTGCTAGCACTAAAAACTACAACATACTCTGCCTTTGTGGTGGAAGATGAAGTGCAATCCTAGAGACATGACCTCCATGAATTGGATACTTCAACAAAGAAGAATACATGGATAGATGTTGATTTTTGACTATTCGCATAGCGCGCATAATCTGCGTTCGTGTAATCCACTATGGACACATCCTTATTTCCAAAGCATAAGCACTTTGTACTTTGCTGCTTTCTAGTGCTCTTTGCCAAGATCTTCCATAAATTTGCTAACCACTCCCATTGCAAATGCAATTTTAGGTCTAGTGGTTATCATGGCATACATAAGACTACCCACTGTTGAAGAGTATGGCATCTTAGCCATTTCCACTTTGGGAGCATAAGTTTTTCATATGCCTGCATTGGGGTACTCAATGATGCCTTCCCCCTACACATTAAAATCTAAAAATTTGTGGATATAAATCTCCTGAGATAACTCCAATATTCCACGTTTTTTTCCTCTCTTGATACACATACCAAGAGAGTGATTTGCATTTCCCAAATCCTTCGTAGAAAACTGTGTGCTAAGTGACTTCATTAGGATGGCAATGTCATGCTTAGACTTCTCAACAATGAGTATCTCTTCGACATTAAGTCTCAAGATTATTAGCAAACCATCATTCAACTTTTAAGTATACAAGCAATGGTCTTCTTGGCTCCTCACATAACCTTGGCCGCATGTACTTGTCAATTTTTTGGTACCACTACCTTGAGCCTTGCTTTAAGGCCATACAATGCCTCCCATCTACACACCATTTCTACCTTGCTAGGTTTGTCAGGTTATCCACACATTTTTTATGCTTGAGTCCCTTAGCAACCAATCTAGCCTTATACTTAAACTCGTGATATTATGCCGTGTATTTCTTCTTATACACCTGTTTGCAAGGCAAGGCTTATTTTCCCTTCAGCAATTCTATTAATTCCCAAGTCTCATTTTCCACAATTGAATTGTATTCTGATTGCATAGCTTGCTCCCACCTCATGCTATCTTCCATCTGAATAGCCTTCTGGTAGCACGTTGTCTCTTTGTAGTCAGTGATGACTAATAGATAGTCTAGCCCTGGCTAAAAATGCTCAGATGCATGAGAGATTCTTGTAGACCTCCTCACTACTTGACTACTAGAATCCGCTCTCTCTATAACACTACTCATTGTAGGAACATCACCAGTAGACTGAGCTATTGGTCTAATCTTAATTGAGGCTACATCTTCGAATCTAGCTTATCCATATTTCACCTCTGATAGGTTTCCTAGGCATCGTTGGTTCATCGAAGATAACATACGAGCTTTGAAGTATTTGTCAAGATCTTAGATGCTAGAGATGGTATCCCACTTCTCCATTGACATCATCATCAATGAAGATGCATTTGTGTGATTTGGGTTCTAAATTCTTAGAGGTACTTCTCTCTCTCTCTCTCTCTCTCTGTCTCTCTCTCTCTCTATTCTCTCCCTCTCCCTCTCTCTCTCTCTCTCTCTCTCTCTCACACACACACACACACACACACACACACACACACACACACACACACACACACACACACACACACACACACACTATAAGAAGACACCGAGAGGGGCGGGGGGGGGGAAGAGGGAAAGATAATAGAGGGAGATCAAAGGAGGCCGTTAACAGAGAGAGAGAGATATAGTGAAAGAAAGAGCGAAAGAGAGAAAACAAGGGGAAGAGAGAGAGAGAGAGAGAGAGAGAGAGAGAGAGAGAGAGAGAGAGA
The DNA here is from genome assembly GCF_014529385.1 of Adiantum capillus-veneris. Classification (NCBI taxonomy): domain Eukaryota; kingdom Viridiplantae; phylum Streptophyta; class Polypodiopsida; order Polypodiales; family Pteridaceae; genus Adiantum; species Adiantum capillus-veneris. The sequence goes on along the minus strand of NC_140947.1, from coordinate 54,113,349 downwards.
GAGAGAGAGAGAGAGAGAGAGAGAGAGAGAGAGAGAGAGAGAGAGACAAAGAAGAGAGAGAAATAGAGATAAGGAGAGGGAGAAGAAGAGTGAGAGAGAGTGAAAGTGAGAGATAGAGGGAGAAAGAGATGGGGGAAAGTGAGAGATAGAGAGGGGGGGAGATAGAAAGAGAGAGATAACAATTCAAGCATTGTTTTCCAGGTCAAGCTCTTGAGTCGTATTTTTTGTTCAGACTTAAGGTGGCCCCTCCCAAAACATCTGATGCTAGAACTTACGTTGAGTTCATTTATAATGGAGAGGCAATTGGTTTAGGCCAAATCGATAAGACATCAAGATTTCCATTTGGTTGCTACTTTGTTGCAGTGCTAGAAGTATATGATGACAAGGATTCTCCTCTCCCGCATGTCCCTTCGACAAACGAAGAAATGACTACCCTGAAAAAGGTAAAGAAAAGTCTTATTGTGTGGACTAAAAGCGATCTGGTACTTTTTTATGCTATCTCTCTCTGTTTTAGATTGTGTTATCCTTGTGTTTAGATTGTTAAAGAATCAGTACTTTGTTGTTTGTTTGCTAGAAACTTTCCAAGATAGCAAGGAAAGAAGCACAAGATATGTATCCATCTACTGGTGTCTCGCTTTCCAAGAGCAGACCATTTAGCATTGTGCCCTCGCCACCCACTGTGACAATAAAAACAACATCTAAAAAGATTCCAAAAGGAAAACCAAAGTTGCAGGAAGGAGCCTCTTCCAAATGTGTAGCTAACGTTGAAGACTCTGAAGAAGAGATCGATGATAGGGAAACGGAGGCGTACATGTTAGCAAGAGCAAACGTTGGAGGTGAATTTCCAATTAACAAAGATGCTACAGTTTGCCAAGATATGTTATCAAAACATCTTCAAAACTTGAAGATATATAAGAGAATTTAAGTGTAATGAAGCAATAATTGTTGCCCAGTGTGAGTTTTAACATATTTTATACCATGTAGGTGGAGCACGGTACTCCATTACCTTGGGTTCCTCTTCGCCGATTGATTAAATTGGAGAAGGCAAGACAAGCTAGCTCGGACACTAACCGGCTAAAACCATTGGCCGATACATTCTTGTTGAAAGGGTATTATGAGCCCAAGGGATGCTTTATATGTTCGCTTGATGCACTGGGCCATCCTTAACTCGATGTAGACACTGACATATTGCAAACATGGGATCCATTTTGGCAAGCTGTTAACGGTGAGTTCGATACCAAAATCAAAGACACTTCCTGGGTTGACTTGTTTGGCAAAATGTTGTACACTTGAGATGGCAATCATAGGCCGGCCGCATGGATGGGAATTCTGAAAGAGAGTAAGTACTAGTGCTGATGGTTTAAACTTGCTTATGTGTTAACTGAAATTATCACGTGTCGTTTTCTTTGGTTTTAGCTGTTGCTTAGCAGAAAGACGTCAATCTACACCCAAGAGTTCGAGTTGAGCTAGTGATAGAAGACTCTACGAACAAGGCTTATATGTTGAGCATTGTAATGTGTATTGTTAATCGACAAGACGGGGACCCTTTTGGTGATGTGATTACAAGACATGCAGTGGAGTCAGCACCGAGCGAATAGGAGGCTTAGTGACTGCCCAACGCTCCCCATTGCTTGGTGTTGACCTTGGTGTTAAAGTCATTACAAGTGACAATGGAGTCAACGTTGAGCGAATAGGAGGCTTGGTGACTACCGAACGCTCCCCATTGCTTGGTGTTGACTTTGGTGTTAAAGTCATTACAAGCGACAGTGGAGTCAACACCGAGCAAATGGGAGGCTTGGTGACTACCCAACGCTCCCCATATCACATTGTTTTGAGTCAGGGCCCAAGCTTGTGGGTCCTATAGGTGCTTGGGTGATCACCGACGAGAGGTGCACCATATAGCTCATTTGATACTATTTTTACTTTGACCGGCCACTGTGGGCGCCCATGTGTGAATGGGTCAGATTGTTATAAAAGGTCCATTTTGACCTAAAAACCTTATTCTGGGAGGTGCAAGCTAAGAAGTGATCTTGCCATATCTCTGTCTCCTTCTCCTTCGTGTGCTCACGGGTGTGTGTGTGTGTGTGTGTGTGCTTGAGAGAGAGAGAGAGAGAGAGAGAGAGAGAGAGAGAGAGAGAGAGAGAGAGAGAGAGAGTGATTGAGCATTGCGACGGCATCGGCGGCGGCAAGGTGGTTGAGCGTGGCATCGACGACGGCTCCTTCTTCGCAGCACAGGATCCTTCACGATGGAAGCATTGAGCGGTGAGTGACACACATTGTTTCTTTGAGCGTCCTAGGATTGTCTAGTTGTGTGCTTGCAACCTTTTGAGGCTTGCACACAGTGCATTGATAAGTTCCCATCCTCCAACATGTACGGGAAAGCACACATTTTTGGCACCGCTGCAGGGGACTGCCTTGCACTAAGTTTGAGGAGTACTCAGTGCTACCTCAGGAAGCCTTCACTTCTGCCATTTTTTGTTTTTTGCTGAGTTGTGTGAGCACTATTAAGTGGCTGTAATGTGTAGTTTTAACAGGTTTGTTAGCTTCTATTTTGTGGCTGTAAGGTGCAATTGTAGTAGGATTTGTAAGCTTTGTTAAGTGCAGTAGTGTACTTGTTTTTGCTAGATTTGCAATGTGCAGGTGTTAGCAGATCTATTAGTTAGTGTAGACTTTAGCAGATCTCACTAAGGTCATTCAAGAAAGTCTTAGAGACAATCGTGCTCCACAAAACAATAATATGTATCCAAGAAGGAGCAACAATGGTGCTCAGTTTGCTATGGTTCGCATAGCAGTGAATGCCCTACTTTTAGAGTAAAACTTAACGACAATTGCAATGCCTGTGGGAGGTATGGTCATCAAGCTAAGGATTGCATAGTATTTAAATGTGCGATGGCCAATAGACCAACCTTAGCATGGACGAACACACCTCGAGTGCCTGCATGGATGCCTGCCCCACCTCTTGAACAAACGTCACAACACATGGTCCCTAGGGCCCAAAATGTTGTTCAAACAACACCCTTACCAGCTCCAGTGCTAGGACCACATCCAAGAATCATGGATGTGAGTCATCTACTGCTTGTTTGGAAGGCTGTGAGGACGATATAGACCCTAATATTGCCTATGGGATTGATGCACTCGAAGAAAGTCCACAATATTACATGGAGGACTATTGGGGACAAGTCAAACCTGTCTATCTAGTAGTTGCTCTTGGGGAAAGAGGCCAAAATATCAATTACACTGCCAAGAGACCACCTCTTTAATGCTACGAGTGTGGAGGTCCACATCGTATAGCCGAATGTCCCATTAGACTACAAAATAATGCCACACTAATGCAAACCAATCACGCGAGCACTTCTACAATGCCGAGACTCATGTGTAATCGATGTGGCATAGATCATTTGATTGCCCAATGTACGAATAATCCAAATGCACCAAAGATAACACCATTGAATTTAATTGAGGTTATTGAGGAGCCAACACAAAGTACGCATGTGATACCAGTAAATGTACTCACATGATCGATGCTCCAAAACCAAAATTATATTCTTGAAGAAAGAGACACGGCATCAATTGACCAATCCCAGAAGAAGAAGAAAACACAAAGGAATAGATCACAAAAAGCAGCAAAGTGAGACCCCAGTTCAAAGACCAACATAGGGACTGGTGATGACCCCGTATATATGAACGACGCTAAAGAGGTTTCTGATTTAGGTGAAACCATGGAGACTAAAACGACCACTAGGAAAGAAAAAAACAAGGAAGATTGTCATGAGCCACAATGGTCAGGGCCTAAGAAGAAGATATGAACTTACCCAATCCCTACAGAGGAGATCAAGCGAGTCAAGCAATTATCCAAAGGGATCTAGAGCCAACACCTAGGTAGATCTAGGTTACAGACACAGTGTTCCCTACGCAAAAGCAACCTCACAAAGTCCATAGACCACTAGCCATACCAAGTGTCATCCAAGAAGAAAGTGACTTTAAGTCATGGAAAAGGGGGCGTACCCCCTTCTTGTTGGAGAAAATGTTTACAGAGGCATTACCTGACCCTATCGAATAAATGGAGATCCCATCTTCCTCACGTCAAGGGATTGAAGCCCAAAAGGTGCCCTTAAATATTGCCAAATTGATGGATTTCATGGCTTTAGAAGTTAGAACCACCATCATGTCCAAACTATATGGAGACCCCGATCTATTCTTAGCTCTTCGAGCTTTCCTCAATGGAGAACTGAAAGTCAAGATACCGCAACTTTCATAGATGGATGGAGGTAGGGAGGTTCCAATAGAGGAGAAACACTTAGATCCATGACCCAACCTAGATGAGAACTCTATTGTTGAAATACATGTTAACGAGTTGGGACTATACTTTGAAGGCGATGAATCCAATGCAGCCATACCGATCACCACCAAAGGATTAATTATGAAGGGAATCCTTGATGGTGGCGATGGGGTTAGCATTGTGACTAAAAATTAATGGGAAACTATGGGAAGACCTCACCTTGGGACTACAAACATAGTCGTAAAAATGGCCAATGGGACTATTGTTAAACCTATTGGGATGCTAGAAGATCTCAAGATCAAGGTCTTTGGACACAAAATAAGGCATACCTTCTTTGTTATGGATTTTTCCAAGCACACTTTGTCATCTGAGATGATCTTAGGACGTCCTTTCATGAGGGAAGCAAAAATGGTGCATGACTGGTCTAAAAACCATGTCTACTTGCAGTTCCAAGGCTCTATCATTCGAGTTGATCTTGTAACTAATCGGGCACATCCTTTAGGAAACAGATTTACAATTGATGATAGATCTGACACCACAATACTCGGCCCCATTGCACTATTGTTACACATGTAAAATGGACATTGATGTTGGGGAAGATTCTCCTTATACGGATGATCTACCTAGGAGGACTGAGTCTGAGAATGTGGATTGGGTCCACCTAGCAGCAACCATAGACACTTGGGGAAATAGGGGGACAACCTAGGTAACACCTGAGGGGGATGAAATGGCACCACTCATACCTTTAAATATAATAGGAGCAATGCATATAGCTTCTGATGACCTACAAGATGAAGGCTTGGCTAACATTGGAACCAGTAGTGTCTCAAAAGACTATAGCCCACAGAATTCAGAGTCAGAATCATGAATTGACATCGACTCTGAGAAAAAAGAATCTAAGTTAAATCTTGGTGTAAATGTGGGGATAAACCATTCAGGGCCCAGTGGTACCCGAGATGACAATCTATCCGGGAGAGGAGAAGACACGAGTAGTGATTCATCTAGTGACTCTTTACTGGAGATCGACCGTAATAAAAAATTAGACAAAAAAAGTAAGAGATATAAGAGGCAACGATATCGAGCAAATGTGCGTGTTAGAATACATGAAAAAAAATCTATCGTAGAATGGCTTAATTATATCGGGACATGTGATGCTCATCAAAAATTGGTAGATAATTGGGGTGAATACCTTCAAAGAGTCATGTGGTGCAGTCCAAAACCCATTGACATTGCACAGTTAGAGGCTACAGAGAAGCCAAAGTTGAGCCGTATTGTAAGGAGACGACAAAATCGAGAGTTATCTCAATAACAAAAGGAAGTGGATGAGAAATCACAATCCACAGAGCAACAAGACCCCACAGACTTACACCCTACAACCTGATCATTTCAAGTCCTACACCACAGAGGAATGTAAGGTTGTGTATACAAAAGCCCAGAGAACACCTATCGATGGAAGTAATGGAGTCTATGACGGTCTAGTGATAGTTAAGGAAATAGACTTAATAGATCCAGGTGAGGAGTCCAAACCTGTTTTCATTGCCCAAGATCTGACAGAGACTGAGGAGTATGTACTTAAAGAACTTCTCAAGGAATTCAAGGATATATTTGCTTGGACATATCATGATATGAAAGGTGTTCCACCTTCCTTGGTGCAGCACACAATTCCCATGAATAGCATGCTAAACCAGTCTAGCAACGACCCTACCCAATGAATCCTAAGTATGAAAAATTGTTCAAGAAGAGATTGAAAAGCTTATTAAATATGGATTCATATACCCTATTGAGCACTCAGAATGGGTGTCTCCAATATTTATTGTGCCAAAAAATAATGGAAACTCAGAGTGTGTGTGGATCTCAAGAAGGTTAATGCCGCCACTATGAGGGACCATTATCCCTTGCCATATTTAGAACATGTGCTTGAAAGAGTCGCAGTAGGGAAGGAAGCTTATAGCTTTTTGGATGGGTACTCTGGATACAATCACATCACAATTGCACTAGAGGGCCAAGCTACAACTACTTTTATAACCAAATTTGGAGTATTTGCATTTTGTGTTATGGATTTTGGCTTAACCAATGCCCCTGCTGCCTTCCAAAGATTAATAAACACCCCTTTTAGGGAATGTTTGAGGGAGTTTTGCGAAGCTTTCTTAGATGACCTTTGTGTTTATTCCTCTTGGAAAGAACACCTATCATGTTTATGAAAATTGTTTGAAAAGTGCAAGTTGTATCGCATCTCCTTAAACCCTTTCAAATGCCAATTTTGGGTTAAACATGGAGTCATTTTTGGGCATATACTGTCCAAAAATGGGATTTCCACAGATGAGAGAAAAATTAAGGCCATTTCCAATTTTCCACCACATACAAACTATAAAGGACTTTAAAGGTTCATGGGCCATGTTGGTTATTACATGCAGTTTATTTTAAACTTTGCCGAGATAGCTCACCCTTTGTACAAGCTTCTTATTGAATTCTACTGGACCGCGGAGTGTGACCATGCTTATGAGTCATTGAAATTTTCCATGTGCATAGTGATGCATCGAACTTTGCTATTCGGTGTGTTCTAGCTCAACCAGGAGAACATAAATTGGACTACCCCATTAGCTTTGCAAGTCGTCAATTGAATGATGTTGAGAGGAACTACATCACTACAGAGCGGGAAGGTTTAACTATGATTTTTGCAGTAAAGAAATTTGCTACTACCTTCTTGCCAACAAGTTTGTTTTATAGGTTGATCATCAAGCATCGTTGTATCTAGTAAATAAATCTTGTTTCACGGGTAGAATTACACGATGGTTGTTAATTCTTCTTGAGTTTGATTTTACCGTTGTGGTGAGGCCCCGTAAAAGACATATCATGGCGGATCATTTGTCTCACATACCCAATGGTGAAGCCCCTACTGGAATAGATGAGAATTGCCTAATACTTTCCTGTTCCTAGTCGAGACCATGCCTAAATGGAGTGAGAAGATTGTGAACTTTTTAGTCAATGGTTTTCCGTCCAAAGAGCTTCGTAAGGATATAGCTTGAAAACTGTTAAGGGAATGTGAACCTTTGTTTCTAATTGCAGGAACACTCTACAAGCTAGGAAAGGACGACATTCTTAGACGTTATGCCCGTGAGGATGAGTATTTATACATACTACAAGAAGCCCACATGGATATAGTCGGAGGACATTTCTTAGGCAAACTAACTGCTAGAAAGATGTTGCAATCAGGCTATTGGTGGCCTACCTTATTCAAGGATGCCTCAATTTTTGTAAAAGGATGTGATGAATGCCAATGTTACAAGATCACACAACGAAAGGATAAGATGCCCTTACATCCTATTAAAGTGACTCAACCATTTGAAAAATGGGGTTTAGACTTTGTAGGCCCAATTAGTCTGGCAGCTCGTAACACTCAATCTTGATATATTATTGTTGTCACTGACTATGTGACAAAGTGAGTGGAAGCCAAGGCGACACGCAAGATTGATGCAAGGTCGACTGCCAAGTTTCTCTTTGAGAACATTATTATGTAATTTGGTTGACCCTTTGAGATTGTGAGTGACAATGGTACTCATTTTATAAATGGAGTGATAAAGGAACTCACTATCAACTTCATGATTATCCACAAGCAAATGGCCAAGCTGAGAGCACTAACAAGACCTTAATTTATATCTTGACCAAAACAATGGAAGCTCATCGCATAGATTGAGATTTGAAGCTGAAATCGGCTCTATGGGCTTATCGTACTTCTTACAAAGTGTGTATTCATTGTACACCATTCAAAGTCGTATATGTCCAAGAAGCAGTTATGCCATGGGAGTTTGTAATTCCTAGTCTACGGTTAGCTTCACAAGAAGGTTGGGATGGTAACCCTTTAGTTGAGTGTTTATATATCCTGGAGAAGTTAGACAAAGAAAGGCAAATGTCTGTGCAAAATGCACTTATGTAGAAAGATAGAGAAAGAAATGGTTTGACTGTCATCTAAAGAACGAGGATATCAAGGTTGGGGATAAAGTCCTTATGCAATGAGAGAGAAACGAGAAGAAAAAGTTGAAATATGCGGGAAAAGGACCATATAGAGTATGCGAAATCACCCCACAAGGTACCATTCATGTGGAAACTCTTGATGGAGTTGAAACCATTGGATTCTTCAATGGGAGTAAATTTAAAAGATACTATGATCCTTTAAGCCAGAGGAGTTATGTGCTATCCATTAAAAAAAGGCAGCCAAGGCACAAGCAAAATTGAAGAAGATACAAGCTCAAGCTGAGGCTAAGGAGCGACAACAACGTATAAGACGCCAATGAGAGGCCAACCTTGGAGTTACACATGCATTTCACGTTGAAACAGAGGATGATTGTTTGGACTCTGACACACCTCTACGATATCCTATTGAGCTAAGTAATGCCTATGGAAAAGTGCTATATAACACCTTATTGGACATAGGTGATAAATAGAATCTACTGTCATATGGAGTGTTGTGTCAGTTGAGAAACGGCATCTCTATCTGAGAGTACTATCCAAGTCAAGGGTATCAATGAGAAAAAAAATGCGGGGTTTGGAATCTGGCACACTTATGTCACTTATGACAGCGGGGTTATAGCTCAAGACTTTTTGGTCATGCCTGCTAGAATCATGGAAGGTAATATAAACCTATGATGCACGTGGATGATAGCGACCAAATGCACTATTGTTTGGGGAACTAGGAGTGTCACAACACAAAAACTAGCTCTAAGCCCTGGCACTCAAGCGATAGTCCCTGACATATCACCTTTAAAAAATATACAACCCAAAACAGTGCATGTCCAGGAGGTTGAACCATATGTCCCTATAGCCCAACTCTCTAGAGCTTCAACTTCTGTAGTTGAAACAAAAAATGAGACACACAAGTCCCATTGTAATATAACTAAGAAAACATACAAATGGCTCCCTAAAGCTTCTTTAACGACAATTTTTGATGCTAAAAAACAGGAGCCTTGTAAGAGATGGCCCACTCGCTCCTAAAAATGCAAGAAAACATTGCATTGGATTTCTAAACGATTATTGGCAGCCCAAGGCTATTATGAAGGAAATGATGGTGCCAAAACGTAAATTGTGTTCTTACCTGTAAACTAACCCATGCGAGACAAATCCTGTAACAATAAAGCCGATTGAAGATCGTGGGAAGGGAAAGATCACAAAACACTATACACCTGATTCGGAGCTAGTTTGGGTACCCAAGCGAGAAAGGCTTGTTTCGCTTAGCTCAAGCATAGAAAAAACAAATGAAGCTTCTTGCTCTTCATGTAGTTCATATACACAAATAGAAGCTTCGACACATCCTCCACCTACCATTGTACATATCCATACAAACAAGAAAGAATTTGCACCTCCCGTTGTAAGTTCACCACCTACAACAACGCTGCAAGTAAAATCATGGGAGAGTACTTTACCACCCTTGCAACTAGATGAAACACCTAGGGTGGTCAACAACTATTGGTCAAAGTCTTCACCCATAACAACTTGGAACAATTGGTTTCAAAAGGTGATGACATCGTTCCAAAAGGTATGATCTACCCAAGGAAGGGGGGAGTGTTTGCCGACATTCATCATTCACTTGCTCCCCTCTTAACCTTCCTCCCTGACCTCTCAATCTCCCAATCTTAGGAAATGTATATATATAGCCCAATACTCAAGAAAACAAAAAACGAATTTAAAAAGTAAATGAGCAAGAGCCACCAAACAAAAAGCTGGAGACCTACAAGTTCTAGTACAAGACCCAAAATCATAAAAACACATTATGTACAAGGACACGACCTTTTGACATGACACTTATAATATTTGCACACTAACCATTATCCATCTGTGTCTACAGATATGGCTAGTATGCTAGAGTCATCCACTCCTACCTTGGGTGAGAGGTACTCTCTTTACGTTTCACTAGTGTTTCACATAGTCTACTCGGTGCTTGCATGTGAATGGGATTTGGTAGATATGCTAGCGTGTGAGAAGAATTTTGAGGAATTAGAATGGCTGATACATCTCTTGAACACTACTTATCCCTACTTAGTAGAGGACGTCTCTCCGTTTGCACAAGCTTGCCCTCTTGACCAAGGTCACTATAGATGTCTAGTGACGTTTTTAGTGAACATTCGTGCCTCTAATGATGAGGAAGAGTTACATGATTACACGGATGGCACATATGGTCTCACGGATGATGACTTTGTTTTTCTCAATGATGACGAGGATAGGAGTTTAGACCTAGGGGTACCCGCCCCTCTATTCAATATCCTATTTCCTCGACTCTCTAGGGGGTGCAAATAATTAGGTTAGGGTTCCTTATGTTGTTTGATTGTGTTCAAAAGGGGTAGTGCCTCTTCCCACTGATGTGCCTCCTAGAGGTATTCTTTGTGTTTTCTAGTGTGTACAGGACCCCGTTGCCATTGTTAGGATATTGAACTTCATGGATTATTTCTCTTGTTCACTCTTCAAATTGAGCATGATCATCAACACGAATAGGTGCTTTCTTTGTCAATCCCATTTAGATTGAATGAAACAGGTTATGTGGCCACCTCTTACATGGACATGCTTTGATGGTGCGGGCAATGGGCCCTGCTTTGAAAGAGGCTATCATCAATGAGAAGCTGCTGTGTGTTGTTTATAGCTGGATGCAGGCAGAGGTTGATAGGAGAGTTGGAAAGAGATCATGGTACAATGTTCATGTCGCTCTGATGTCATAGCTACTTCATTCTATAAGTAGCATCAAAGAGTTCAATAAATAATTAAAGAAAACTGTTAATGTCAAAGAATTGAAACGTCATTGGCACCATGTGTGTAGAAAAAGTCAAGCTTCCCTTGAAAAAGATTATGGCAGAGAAGGATTTAATGCTGCCCCCAGAGTTTCAAGCCCAATACAAAAAGGTATTCTTTGAAACGGATGGGCCATCTAGAAAAATGACAAAACATGCATTGGCCATTGTTGATCCGGCCTTGGAGATGATTGGTGGTGGTTGGTTGTGTCTGATTCTGTAATAGTATATGAAAATATGCATGGAGGACTCATTGACATGTACACCTTGTCAAGTCATACTGAGTCATGGGTGGAGCATTCTCTATTTTAGTTATAGAAGATGAATCTTTAGAGGGTTGTCCCACAATTAAGGATGTTCTAACCTCTTGAACTTGTGATGTTTCCTCATTGTGTGTTCCCTCAGGAGGTGGTAGCGTGGGGGCCGTTCCTTGAGTAGTGGGGTTGAGATTTGTGGTTTTTGTGGCGTGATACTCTTGGCCTCCCAATCAATACTACGCTTAGTTGCAGACTGTTGAGTCCATGTGTGTGTCGATGCGTACGTGCATGCAGAAACCTCAGGTAGTAACTCAAGTGTATGAGTGAGTGCTCCTTATTCTTATCTATAGAAAGAATAAGGAAGTGTGTATACATAGTGGGCGTCCGGACATTGAACATACGGGCCGACGGGCAAAAGGCGGAGCGCCTTTACCCCAACAATGTTCAATGCACGTGTGTGCGAATGCATGCATGCATGCACGGTGCAATGCCTACGGGAAAGGGAAGAAGCACAAGAGTGTGGGTGGAGCAACCTCAGGAAGTAGCTCAAGTGTATGAGTCAGGTGCTCCTTATTCATATCTATTGAAAGAATAAGGAAGTGGGCAGTCAGACACTGAACGTCCGGGCGGGCAAAAGGCAGAGCGCCTTTACCCCAACAATCTCCCACTTAAAGGTGATGTGCTGATAATGAGGCCTACTAGCTAAACTACTAGTATGTACAAGAAACTAGGTGAGAGACTCTCTCAACCTATGCCCGCTGGCTCACTTTGTCGATCTACACGCAATCGTATCGGCTCTAGTGGTAGGTGAGTGTGCGTACCCACACTAGAGCCTGCATGTAAATCCCACAGACTACTCTATATGGTCTACAACGCTCCACAAAGCATCATGCTAGTGTCAGTCACCCGTACGACTTACAATCCCTGCTCCAAATGCTCCCACTACAGCTGCTAGATCGGGCCTCAACACTAACAAGTTGAACATGAGACTCTCGAACGTTGATGAAATCTACATAAACCTGGTTGTACTCACCTCCCCTGTGCTATCTGCAATCACTGCATCATCAGGAATACCCATCGCGTATGGATGTGTCAACACCGACACCGGGGAAGCTACGTCCCTCTCATCCATGGGCAAAACTGTGCGTCCTGGAACCAACTCATCAGCCTTTAACATGAGCATGTCAAAAAACTCCATATCTGTCAGCTTTGTTTGTGTCTCTAGGGAGCAGACCTGCTCTACCTCTACCTGCACAAAGTCTAACAACACATGTTGTGTCTCACTAGAGCACTGCTGCTCTATCTCTGTCTCTATAGAATCTTCTGACACAACCTGCACAGCTAAATGCTCTATCTCCTGAGCATGATGGAGATCATTGGCGAAAGAGACACGTCTCGTCTCTCGCTCAAAGCATGCCAGCAAAAAAATCAAGACTACGATGTCCCGTACCTTAGACACATGCATAGGATATACTAGGCCATTGAGGGCTCCTCTGGCAATTACTGGTGAACCGCAATGCATCTGGAAAGACTGCTCTCTAAGCAATATCTGACAACCAAAGTTTGCTAATAACTATCTCACAGAGATCAAGCTTTGTCTTAGCTGAGGAACATAGTGCACATGTCGTAGTGTGTATGACGCACCACTAGGCAAAGACAAACAAACGTCTCCTGCACCTGCAATGTCAAATGCCAAACCATCGGCCAAGTACACACATCCAAGTCTCCCACTAGAAAATGTGCTAAACCACTTACGACATGGTGTGACGTGGAAAGCAGCATCGCTAGCTAGTAACCACTATGGAGAAAGTGTGCTATACATAGACAAATCTGCAAGAGGTACACTTCAGGCAAGCATGACATCATCATCGCTTGCATAGACTACCACTGGAACTGCATCTCTAACCTATATCAAAGTCGTATCTGCACTACGCATACATCTCCGTTGTTGTCTCATACATCTGAAACAACGACGTCTAATGTGCCTGGGTGACCGCAATGCCAACAATGCAAGTATGGGCAAGAACGAGACCGTCGTCTCTCAAAAGTCATTGTAGTGGACTCTACTCCGTCACACATACCTGCAACCATAAGTGAATGGTAAAGAAACTATGACGAGAAAACCTGGGTGAAATCTGGCAAAATCTCCCCTATAAACTGAGCAAAACCTCAAGTATAATCTCAACCATAAACCATGCCAAAAATTGGCAACAAAACTGGGAGGTAACTCGACCACTGCACAATCATCAAGAGCATGATGAAAGACATCGAAACTGATGCTCACATATCCATAAAGCAACTCCAAAATTAGCTACCTGCAAGCATAAACTGGGACAAACAGCTCAACCGAGCGTAAAGCGCATAACCATATATGCAAGTAGAGACCAAAGTAGCTCAAAACGCATCCCACAAGAGAAATTGCGTGCAAAAAACTTTGAAACTTGTGACTGCCTGTCTGTAGCCACACAAGCAAACACAATCCTCGCTCCTGCAAGAGTGGGTAGAAGAACATCAAACCATGTCCAAACTGACAAAATCTGTCAAAAGTGAGAATAAACACTCGATCACTGTCAAAGTGGGAATATATCGTCCACTATACTATTAGAGAGCAAACTGCGAGTACGCATAAATCATGGCAAGAATCTGGGAAAAATTCGACATAGTTTTCCATAAAAATTGAGCAAAAACTTAAAAAATCTCACCAAATCTCATAATGACAGACACTTAATGTCTCAGTAAACATATCCACAAAATGGCATACATAGCACTGCCGAAAGCCTGGCAAAACAACTCACTCCTGATCGAGTGGCTCTATGGACGTGTACATGTCCAAAAATTTTGCAAACCTATAAATTTGCTACCTGCAAGCTTCCCCTACCTCTAGCGGTATCCACAAAATGTGTACATAGCATGAAACTGCACAAAACTATGCTAAAAAAGCTCTCTGGAATGCCCCACACAATCAAACAATGCACATAAAACCGCATCCGAATGTGTAAAGATCTGAAAGTCACATCCCAAAACATCACTTATATGCACAAAAACAAGATGCATTATCTCTCAAATAGCACCACATATTCCATACATAGCCAAAGATGCAAACCGCATCACTCTCTACAATGTAGGAATCAAACTGCAAACCTTAATATGTCGAGATTGTTGACAGATTGCTGCAAAAAATTCAGCACTCAGAATTTCAAGATTATGATATGACTATCATGTTTGGAACGTGCCAAAACCCCAGGGTAGACTCCTGGATCACATTTATCCGAGTTCGGGTGTGAGAGATATCCCAAAAACAACAGTTTTTGGCCCAAAAACGCAGCATAAACTTGCTATTTTTGTATCTGTTGTAATTTTGATCATAATTTCAGAAAATGAACATCACCATGGCATCAATAATGTGCCAAAATCCCAACCTAGACTCCTGGATCATGTTCGTCTGACTCCGTGTGACGGAGATATGAAAAAAAGCTGTATCGAGAGCCAAAAATAGCAAAAACGAGCTGCAACACTTCCTGTTCCCGCTCTTTCTCTGCAAAATTCAGCAATTGCTTGCTACATAAGCTCTATACAAACTAAATATACACGCTTAAGCTGAGGTCTGATGCCATCAAGCAATATACATCCCCGTCGAGCTCAAGCCGCTATAGCCGAGCTCCGTCGCTTCCGTCTCATCGGGAAGCCGTCGCACGTGTTGTTTGTCGCCGTAGCTCTGATACCACTTGTTGAGTGTATGTGTGTGTGGATGCGTGCATGTGTGCACACTGTGGTGCATGCGAGAAACGGGAGAAGCACAAGACAATGTGGGTGGAACAACCTCGGGAAGTAACTCAAGTGTATGAGTGAGGTGCTCCTTATTCTTATCTATAGAAAGAATAACGAAGTGTGTATACACAGTGGGTGGCCGGACAGTGAACGTCCGGGCCGAGCAAAATGTGGAGCACCTTTACCTTAACAGAGACATCCACTTATGCCCTACTTTTATGTTATATCCCTCCATAGCACTAGCAAGCATGACCAAAAATCTTTGAGCCACGATCCCATTTTTGTAAATGATGGGAGTGTGCAGGACTTAAAAGACAATAATTTCCTTCTTATTGAGCCCCTTGATTTGGATGGTACTCGTGGATAAAGGTGTCTTCCCAAACTGACACCCTCACACTCTATAGGATAGCAAATTATGTTGAGTTCCTCTATCCAATAATCCATTATATAGTACTTTTTCATAGGAGCTATTTAACTCAATTGGGTATCGTAAAGGCAGGCCAAAGTCTAGAGAATCATCATCTGTTTCAAGATGGAATGCATGTGTATCTCCAAGATTAGCCTCTTGTTGGTGCCTAATACATTGTTGTTGTTCTGAAGCCTTGATTTGCGCGTGTACCTTTTTCAATTCTGCTTGTGGTTTGACTACCTTCTTTTGATAAATGGCACATAATCCCTCCTAGCTTAGAGTATCATAGTATCTTTTGAATTTACTCCAATTGAGGAATCCAATGGTTTCAACTCCGTCTAGAGTTTCCACACAAAGGGTACCTTGTGAGGTTCTTTCCTAGCATAATTCAACTATTTCTTCTCGCTACACACTCCATATTCCCAACCTTGATATCCTTGTTCTTTAAAAGATGGTCAAACCACTTCTTTCTCTCATCTTTCTCCACAAGAGCATTTTGCATAGCTAATTGCTTCTCTTCTTCTAGCCTCTCAAGGATATACAAATGCTCGACGAATGGGTTACCACCCCTACCTTCTTGAGAAGTTATTCAAAGACTAGGAATGACGAACTCCCATGGCATAATTTCTTTTTGTCCATATACCATCTTGAATGGTGTGAAATTAATACCCAATTTATAAGTAGTACAATAAGCCTATATAGTTGATGTAAGCTTCAAATCCCAATTTGTAAGATGAGCCTCGTCAAAATGGAAATCATATACTTGTTGGTACTTTTGGCTTGGCCATTTGCTTGTGGATAACAAGGTGTAGATTTGTGGTGGGATATCATGAAACTCAATGTGAGTTCTCTTATCAACTCAATTATAAAATGGGTGCCATTGTCTCTCACAATTTGAAAGGGACATCCAAATTGTGTAGTAATATTCTCAAAGGGGAACTTAGTTGTTGACATTACATCAGCCTTGTGTGTAGCCTTTGTCACATAATTAGTGGCAATGATGATATATTGGGATTGAGTGTTACAAGCTACAAGACTAATGGGACCTACAAAGTCTAAGCCCCATTTTTCAAATGGTTGGGTGACCTTAATGGGATGTAAGGACATCTTATCTTTCTGCTGTGTTGTTTTGTAACACTGGCATTCATCACATCCTTTTGCAAAAAGCAATGCATCCTAAAATAATGCGGCCAACCAATAGCTTGATTGTAATAGCTTCCTAAGAGTCAAATCTCCTAAAACATGACCTCGAGCTACGTCCATGTGTGCTTCTTGCAAGCTATACAAACACCCATTCTCATAGGCACAATGGGGCCTAAGAATGTCATCTTTTCCTCGCTTATAAAGAGTTTTGTCGTTTTGACAATCAAAAAATAAGGTTCACATTCCTTGATTAACTTCCAAGCTAAATCCTTTTGAATCTCTTTGGGTGCAAAACCATCAACTAAAAAGTTAACAGTCTTCTCACTCCATTCGAGCATGATCTCAACCATAAAGAGGAAAGTAGCAGGCAACTCATCATTGTCTCTAGTGGGGGCCTCTTTATTAGGTATGCAAGACAAAATCATCCATGATATGTTTTCTTACGGGCCTCAAAATCACTATGAAAGCAAATTCAAGGAGAATGAGTAACGATCTTATAATTATTCCCGCGGAGCGTGGCTTATTTACTAGATATAGTAACGCTTGATGATCAACATAAAACACAAACTTGGTTGCAAGAAGATAATATCCAGATTTCTTTATTGCATAAATCATAGCTAATCTTCTTGCTCTGTAGTCGTGTAGTTCATATCGGCATCATTTAACTTGCAACTCGCAAAGCTAATGGCATAGTCCAATTTATGTTATGTTGGCTAAGTTAGAATACACATTATAGAAAAATTTGATGCATCAATATGCACATGGAAAATTACATTCCAATCAAGCACTCATAAAATTGGGGTACTTGTCAAGGCCTCTTTAATAGTTCATAAGCGTAGTCTGTAACAATTATTGGTCTATAAAGCTTGTAAATAGCGGAAAATAACTTAACATAGTGAGCATTTCATTAAGAGAAAATTCCTAATGAGCATACAAGAGTGCTTGGTTGGAGATAACAACATTAGCATAACACCTAATTAGTTTGAAATAACAATACTTGAAAGAGAGAGAGAAATAGAACAATTGACAACTATTGAGGACCGGATTTACATGGACCGGTCCCCCCTCCATTAGGCATTTGTATTATAACTTCTCCCATTAAGAGAGATTTTGTACAATACAATTCTTTGTGTTCCTTGGTAAAAACTTGTCGGTGCTATGAAGATGGAAGCTTCATGCACCAAACTTACATGTGATAACACATAACATCAGTTACTCGTTGGTCTCAGACCCAAGACCTCACACACCTTCGAAGATGGTGAGAGCTAGCGGGGTATGAGAGTAGATCTAGAGGAAGAAGGAGTATTCTTACGAAAAAGAAGTATTTTCTCACTTAATTACTCTTGTAGCTTTGCTTAGCTTAGTAATTAGATAATAGAGGAGAGAAGCATGGCATTGAAGCTTAGCTCTTGGTTGGATTTGCATTCCATATCCAAGAGTTGTTGGTGTAGGCCTCCATTCTCAAACTTGGAGAAGAAGATGAGCTTTCCATTAAAGCTTGGAGAAGGAGATGATTTTCTTGCTCTACACATGAGTTGTGTGAGTATGTGTGGAATAATGCCCTTCCAAAACAACCCCCTCTCTCCTCTTGGTTGACCCCCCTTGCCAATTACTCATGCTGCATTCCTATTGGCCCTTGAAAAGCCTAGCCAATAGTATTTGAGTATGAGTTTTACTCTTGCTGGCTTCCTATTGGTCCGTAAATAATTTGGCCAATAGCCTTTGAGAGGCCCAGTCAAGAGCCTTGTGACAAGTGTCCATCCTTTTTTCCATTTTGTAAATGCCAAATAATTAATTATCTACTTTGCTATTGGACCTTTTAGTCCTTTGGCCAATAGGCATTAAGCAATTTTAGGAACTGCTTAATTATCATTGGACCTTTTGACTGTCCAATAGTCTTTTAGGGAGACTATTTCTTATTGGTTATTTTTTGAGTATTTATAAAAATAAAATTTTAGTTTACACTAGCTAACTTCTCATTGGTCCACCTCTGTGCCCATCCAATAGGATTCAAGCAAGAATTGGGGGTTTCTTTGCATGCCTGACATGTGTCCTCTTTACTTTGTGGAAAGGGTAAGCTTAAGTGTATAGTGTGTGTGTGTGTGTAGTGTGTGTGTGTGTGTGTGTGTGTGTGTGTGTAGTCCTTATTAAGCTTTGTCATCTTCCCAAAATGTTTTTGCTTTTGTCCTCTAGCTTATTGGCCTTTTGCACACACACAAAAGCATCCAATTCCATTTACAATTGACCATTGGACTTTACACTTTGAAATTTTGGAACTTAACCTTTTGGAAGTCTTAATGGGCTGAACCCTAAGGTCGTTGGAGCCCATTCATTGCACATTGCACATTGCTCTTGTGCAGATGGTACCCCTTTGGATCCCTACTGTGGGCCCCCTACTGTGACCAGTCTGCTAGCTTTACTAATAATCTAGCTTTTTCTCCCCTGGTACTTTCCCATATTAAATGATCAGTTTAACATGATAAAATCATTTAGGAGAATTAGATATTAGTTATTATGACATAGTCACATTCCTTGGTCCAAATAAATTTGATAAGAAGTTGGTCAACGGATGAGCTATCTCAGTGAAGTGTAAAATAAACCATTGATAATATACAACATGGCCCGTGAATCTTTGAACCCCCTTATAGTTTGTAGGTTGTGGAAATTCTAGAAAGGCTTTAATTTTACTCTCATCTGTAGAAATCCCATTCTTGGACATTATATGCCCTAAACTGACTTCGTGTTTAACCCAAAACTGACATTTGAAAGGGTTCAATGAGATGTGATATAATCTGCACCTCTCAAACACCTTTTGTAAACATGATAGGTGCTCTTTCCAAGAGGAAAAAACAGAAAGGTCATCTAGGAAAGCCTCACAGAATTCCTCTAAATACTCGTTGAAAGTAGTGTTTCTTAATCATTGGAAGGTATTAGGTGCATTAGTTAAGCCAAAGTCCATAACATGAAGTGCGAATACTCCAAATTTTGTTATAAAAGCAGCTTTAGCTTGGTTTTTTAGTGCAATTGTGATTTGATTGTAACCAGAGTACCCATTTAAAAAGCTATAAGCCTCTTGGCTTGCAGCTCTCTCAAGTACATGTTCCGAATATGGCAAGCGATAATGATCTCTCCTAGTGACTGCATTAACCTTTCTGAGGTCTATGCACACCCTGAGTTTTCAATTCTTCTTTGGCACAATGATATCGAAGAAACCCATCCTGAGTGCTCAACAAGGTATATGAATCCACATTTGATAAGCTTTTCAAGTTCGTTTTGAACAATCTTCGCATACTTAGGATCCATTGGGTTGCGTCGTTGTTGGACTGGTTTAGTAGTGCTAATAATTAGAATTGTATGTTGCACTATATAGAAGGTGAAATGACCTTCATATAGTGATACATCTGTTAGGTTAATCCCTATCTTCATTCTATGTACTAGCTTCTCTCTCTTTCTCTCTCTCTCTCTCTCTCTCTCTCTCTCGCCCACATCATTGTGGGAAACATGCCTACACCTAGCACTTCATTACATGCCACATGGAGCATACACTTGTCCTAAATCTCCTCATGCACACAACACCTATCCACTTATGTGGATGCACTAGCATTTTCCACCTATACTACTTGCATGTATCAGTCCATCTATTAATGTATTTCCACTATAAGTTATAGATATGCATCCTTTTGTATAGTATTATCAAGTGTTATTTTTAGCGTTAACCCAACTTAGGATAAGTTATTTTTTTTTATGAACGCGAGCAATAATTATTCAACATGATTAATCAAGCCTTACAAGTGGTATCAAAGCAATTTGTAGGGCTTATTTAGTCATCATTAGATACATTTTAATTAATTAAACATCCACTTTTCTTTGTAAATATCTTTCTTTTTTTCCTTTGAGGTGTATCACGGTACTCTTGAGAAGTGGCATAGAGAAGTCATAAGGTATAATGCAAGTGTCAAGTGTGATAAACTTATGTCTTTAGTCATTCAATGAACGAGCCATGCGAGCATTAAATTTGAAGGCTTAAGAAGAAACTCACGCTCATTTTTCTCTACTCGCATTTGTGTGCCTCTCTTTAGCTGGAGTCCATCTTCATCACCACTAAAGCTTTACACCCTTGGCTTGCCAGCATCGCATCACTACACAATACCTATTTTACACAAAGGCTAGCTCTGCTTGTTGGTCATCAGAAGGTGCTGCCAACTACTCAGACTGCCTCATCATCACAATTTGGCTCCCGCTTGTGAGTCTTTTCTTCAAGCTCACTCCATCGCCATAGCCTTTTCCAAAGTCTCAAAAGCTTGCCATCAGCAAGGTAACATGCAAGTCATCTCTCTGAAGGCGTGAAGCTCACAATCTCGCACTACGTTTACTTCATGGATCCCCCACCTGCTAGGTAGCCTAAACACCTTGGACGTTGCCATGTTTCCATAAACTTCAGATCCGCCATCTGCTTGCCCACCGGCTCAGTCAAACCAAGTCGAAACCTCTTTACTCCTGCTTGGAGTCATTTGAGTCTGCCGCTTTGCTGCACAAAGCCCCAGCAAATTGGTGTTGGCAATCGGCTTGCCGAGTCATCATCACTTGTTTGATGCAAACATCCTGCAATCGACATCGTCCTTAGCTTACCTTCACATCCCCTTGCTCCAGCGCACTACAATTTCCTTTGCTCTTGACTTCCTGAAAGCCATAAGTGGATTCCCATGTTTTTGGCTTTCGAGCATTATCATTTTTCTTTTGTGTTGTAAATGCTCTTTTTCTTTTAGAGGCCATTCACACAAGCCCTTCGTTCTCTGACTATCAACAAAAGGTAGTAAAAGTTTTTTATGGAAAGCAACTCTAGCTCAACAAATCAGTCTAGCTACCCAAAGTCGAGCATATCGAGAATTACCAAAAAACAGTACCAAGATTTCTAGCGCAAGAAGATCAATTTACAACAATCTGCATCACAAGAAGAAGTCGCAAAAAATAACATCATCGAGGCATATTGAGCTTACACCCGAAAATTGGTAAATAAGGTTCTCAACTTCTAAATCCTTGTAATCAAGGAGTTTAGACACTACTTGAGAGAGTCTCTCCAGTAAGACCGCTCCGCACAATGAGCACCAAGAATCTGGATAAGTTTAATGGCCAAAATTTTCACACTTGGCAAGTTGAAATAAAGGGATATCTGATGAAAAAGAATCTATGGGTTGTTGTAAAGCCCATTGGGGAAGGGGAGAGCATTATGACACAAGGTGCACATGCACAGTTTGTGTCAAAAGATGAGCAAGCTCTAGGAATTAGCATCACTGCATTAGATGATAATTGTGTTCATTACATAAATGAATGCAATACTTCATTACAAAGCATGGGAAACCTTGGCAGAAATGTTTGGTGCAAAGGAAAACACTCCAAAATCACCCTAAAAATACAGCTTTACAGACTCATGATGGATGCTAATGAAGATTTATCTAGCATTATCAATAGGCTTCAATCCATTTTTACTCAGTTAGCATCTTTATATGCTAAAGTGGATGATGAGGACAAAATTGCAGTCTTGCTCAAAGCACTTCTGCTCGAGTATGATCACATAGTCATAGTAATTAAAGAAACAAAACCTATACCTAGGTTTGAAGATGTGGTCAATTCACTTCAGGATGAAGAGAAGAAGCACTCTAATGACAGCTCTACGTAAAACGGAGTTTATGTTAAGTGCAAGCATTGTGGCAAGTGAAATCACAAATTAAATGATTGCTTCAAGATCAAAGCATGCACCCTATGTAGAAAGCTTGGACCCCAAAACAAGGATAAAGGCAACATCAACCTCACCGATGATGGAGAAGAAGAAGAGGAGGAGCCACCACAAGCCCTCTTCATCAATGATTTACTGTAAAGGTTTACAACCTACCCACTAGCCTAGCATGAATGTATTCAAATGTGAACCCAAGCATGATGCATCTTTCTAGAACCATGTTTGATGAATCCAAATGTGTGCTCATGTATATCCTAAGTAGAACCATGAGCTAATGCATCCATTGAGAACTAGCCATGATGTATCATGGCATAGCTAGGATGAATCTAGGTTTAATGGGGTGCTTGTGTTGGACGGATATGCCGCGACGGACGTTAGCACAGCGAGAACTCACCTAACATGTAATGTCAGCTAAGGACGAAGCTCGACCCGCAGGCGCGTGGAAGAAAGCATAAGGTGTCAACCTACACTCGACCGACTCCTAACTAATTCTTACAGAGGTCTCTACCAATTGTGTAAGTCACAGCCTTCAAGAGTGCAAAAGAGGAAACTTCCTACAACTCTTTCTAGAGTCGAACACCCATCAAACAATCTCGAAACACCATAGAACTTGAAGGAGACCCTACTAATACCAATAGGCCGCTCTCCCTAAGGTCTATGAACCAAAATCACGACCCAAAACACCCGGTGCAGAAACACGTAGGATGTCTGGCCGAAATCTGTAGGTCTTCGTTTCCAAAATCTAAAGTGCCTAATGTGTAGTTCTACTCAATGTGAACGTGTGGATATGCTACAATGCAAAATCGGACAACGTATGCTCACCCAAACAATCGATGAAGCTCGTAGAAGGAGCTCACAAAGCCAGACCGTACGCGCGCAATGTTGGTATCGGCGCGTAGCTCTAGTTGGGGGCAACACGTTGCACTTCTCCGCACTCGATTTCGACCACCGTAACACTCATAGCGTCAAGACGAAGCTCACACTGTCTCTCGTACACAGTACGCTCACTCACAGACTTCAAACTTGTTTTTAAAATGACAAAAGGTTTTTTTCATTAAGGTCAAAAAGTGGTATATATACCTTACAACTTCTCAAACCCTAAAGTTCCAAAATCAACCATCTACTCAATCTAACTATCAAAACTGGGATACAATCCGGAAACTTCTGTAAGTCCCAATATTTACAAGGTGAAAGATCGGGTTTTCCTCAATGAATGAATAATAATAGTTCGTCGAGTAGTTAGATGCCGTGGGGTGTGTCCAGCTTCTAACATCCCCCCTCCTCCTTGTTCATGTCGTCCTCGACATGGCCTTGATCAGCTGCTTCATCTTATCGTTTCCCGCATCTTTAGCAGTGATTTGTACCTTGCATGTAGGTTCAGCATTGTCGGGCCAAAGATATCTGTATTCATGGTGAAGAACCCCGTATAGAATGCTTCTTCAAAAGCCTGGAGGTTATAGGATGGTAGAAACATGATTCTTTGGTACAACGCATGTATCACCTCCTTGGAAGGCTGACCTGACAGATCGTAAGCACATCTGTATGTATCTTGGAAGAAGACTATGCTGTCGGTCACCTGGCTCGGCTTGAAGGTCTCGAACACTGCTAGGATGGTTCTGCAGATTTTTCTCATCATAATGCATGTAAGGTCAGGTGAGCCAGTGAACAATTTTATGGCGCTCGTTAGGGTTTTCACCATGTATTGGACACTTATTCTCTCACCTGCCTTCACGCCCGACAGCTTTGGGTAATTCAGCCAAGTGGGTTGGCTTCTTTGCAAAATTTCTTGTGCCTTCCACGTCCTAACCCTTGGTAGAGGATACAAGCTGAGGTTGTCTCTGATATGTTTAGGTACCTCTACCAAGTGGATTAGGTATTGTGGGTACTTGGTAAGCCAAGCCTTCCTCCACTTTGGCTGAGAACCCACTATGAGCCTAACTCCTTCTGGCCTCGAGGTGTCTGCATTGTAGAGAGGTACCGTTGGCTCTTCTCTGATTCGCCTGTTTATTGTTGCTGCTTCATACTTCAGCAATGGATATGGGAGAAAGGGTTGAAGCCACTCGCGCCTGAGATTGCTGGCGTCGATCTTCTGAATTGTCATAGATTTGAAGACCCTCTGCTCCCATTCCAAGGCTTCCTTTGTGCTTTCTCTTAGCTGTGCCTCTATTGCCTTACTCAATTTTTCCTCCTCTTCTTGTGTTAGATCCTGCGGCTCTTGAGAGGATCCTGCTATGCTTTCCTCTTGCATGGGTGTGTCCACAGGATCTGCCACATTTTCAAGGTCGATGCCGTCATTGGCGGCTGGCCCTGAGCTTTCTGCCTCTGCTTGTTGCTGGCCTTTCAACTCCTCAATTTGCCTGCGGAGTGTCTGCTTTTCCGCTTCAGCTTCTTCGCCCTTATTCACGAGGAGGTCATTAAGTTTAGCGTTTACTCTTTCCGCCTCCTCGAGCTTTATCTTTATGCTCTCTACTTCTTCTTGTAGGGCTTTTTGGCTGTCCTCCATTCTTGTTTGCATTGCGATAGAACCTTCAGCCATCATTAACCTTTGCTTTTTCTCGAGAGTCAGCTCCTTCTAAAGTTCCTGCATTTGCTCTTCATATATTTGACTCTCGGAAATGATTTGAGTCGAGCTCGTAGCTCTAACTCTAGCAGGTGATGCTCGCAGCCTCTGGATGGTTTGATCTTTGATTTAATTGGTCCTTGAGCTCAAGGACTTCATTCAGGCTTGCTTCTTGTTCTATCTCTGCCTTTTCCTTGGAATTTCTCATGGCCTCTACTTCTTTTGTTTCTTCTGCCAGCTGTAGTGTCAGATTATCCCGTTCTTTTTCAGCATCTCGCAATGACTTGCTGAGCTGCAGACACTCTTCTTCAGCTGCTAGTATTCTTTTTGCTGCTGCCTCATTTGCTTCTTCCATTGCTTGGCAGTTTTGTAGAGCCGTTGCCAAGCTGGCATGCAAGTCATCTTCTCTCTCTTTTTGCCTTTTTTTTGTGCCTGCAAAGAATCCACTTCCTTTTTGATCTGTTCTTTAGTGGCTTTGAGAGTCGTCATTTCTTCCTCTGAAGCCATGGATCATGCTCGCAATCCGGCTAGCTTTGTCATCACCACGTCCCAGTCATTGGAGGGCGGGTGCAGGTCTACAATGTCTATAGCAATTTCTTTAAGTTCCACTAGCCGGATGCCTTCCATCTGATCTTTATGCCATGTTCTCGCCAAGTCGAATGCGACTGTGGCGGCTTCTTCCTTTGTATAGCCTGTAGCTAGCAGGTCCAAAAATGCATAATAGGCCTCATCTAATCCTTTTTGCTCAGACTCAGGCTTGGCCTCTTCCTTTGGCTCAGGTTCTTGCCTTTACTCTTGCTCCTCAGCTTGCCTTTCTTCTTGTTTGTCCTCAGCCTCCTTATCTTCTGGTGGAGGGCTGCTAGGAGGTGGTGAGGGCGGTGGAGATGGCTGTGGGCTGGGTTTAGGGCTATCTGGTAAAGCTGCCTTGCCCTTTAAGTCCCTGTCTGCTTTCGTTTTTCTTTCCCTTTCTTGGCTTTCTTGTTCATCTAGCAATGTCTGCCCTATCTGCTCCACTTCCCCCTCGGTGAAAGGGACATGGGGAATGTTTTCCGCTGCAGCATTAAGAATCTCGAAATTCTTGATATAATCTTCAAAGCGGTCCCTTTGCACTCGTCTGGATATCCGGACATAGACTCGAGAGATGGCTTCCAGAGTTCGTTTAAATCACACTTGAGGGCTCTTTCTGCTCGGAAACTCTCCATCAGCCTCTCGAGTCTTGCCGCTTTTTGAGACTTGGTTTCTTTGGCCGGCACTTGAGCAGACTCCTTCTTTCCTTTCTTCTGCTCAGGTTGCTCCTCTTCAACTAGCTCTAACCGTCTCTTCAATCTCGTAGCCACCCTTGGTGCTCTTTGTGGCTCATCTTCCTTGTCTTCTTTTACCCTTAGCCAATCATTATGAGATGGTGGGTTTGGCCACCTTCCTTTAGCGTGTAGTGCTGCATAAACCACCTTGGTTATCAGTTCTCCTGGAACTATGTAGGTTGGCTTTTTGTTGCCCATGTTTACCAAGATGTCATGTATGTATGCCGCATAGTTGATTATCTTTGGGGTGCCTTTTGTCATTGCCCAAGTAAACGTCGTGGCAATTGCACCTGGCGGCATCCTGTACTTCTGTGGCCTCTTAGTGCACATGTGGAAGTACTGGTTGTACAACTGGCACATAATTGCCACTTTTGGGTTGGCAATGTCTTCAAAGGTGTAATTGGCCTTTTTCTCTTTGTACACCTTGACTTCGTCCCTTCTTTTTGTTACACTGTCTCCTTGATTGGAGAGGTCTAGTGCATGGGCTACAACCCGCTCCGTGATTATGATCTTTGTATCTGGTCTGCCTTGTAAATCTATCACCTTGGCCACTTCATTCTCTTTGATGCTTGTTACAAACTCCCATACTCTTTTGATGTCCACCCTTGCTGGTATCGCTTCGAAGTAGTTATGGAGGTCAATTTTCTCCAAGTAGCCGGCCATTTTGCTTCGTACAAATTCATTGAGCTCTCTTGGCAGCATTGGCAGCTCTATTACATTGCCTTCATTGTCTTTGAACACTCCTTGGTAGATCCTTAGGTCATTGGACTCTAACAAATCCTCTTGTATCCAGGTACTGGTGGGCTTTAATGTTCCTTCTGGAATGACAAAGGGTTCCACCTCGTCCAGATAATCTTTGATTGTCATTCTTTTCTTCTTTGCCGGTGACTTTGAGGCTGCCATAGATCCTCTCATGTCTGGAGCTCGTCGGGTAGTCGTGTGCGTCGTAGAAGCTATTGGAAAGTCGATCCGCTCTAGGTGGCAGAAGCTTTCTCCACAAAGTCAATAGTGAAAATGAGCTAAAATTGGGGTGAAAATTTCTTATAATGGAGGTCCCCGAACCACTTTTCATGAAATTTGACATGTGCTCCTATCTTCTTGCAAGATGTGGTTTAGGCTCAAAAATTTCTTGATTTGGACTCTGTTTGCTCTGTTTACCAGATATTTGGCATTTCGGTCAAAACCTGGCCAAAACACGCTTTCCGCTCCAGTCTCATAATTGCACCCCCACTGTACCATAGGTTGTCCTATAGTCACTGATCATCACCATATATTTTTTTTTCATTACGACTGTTTTTCACCTGCTTTTTGTATTTTTGAATTTTTTCTGCCGAAAATTAGCAAAATTAAAATAAAAATAGCAAATCAAACCTCAAAAATCCCCAAAAATCAAAATAAATCACAAACATCACCGCAACACATTATATACACTCACATGCAATTTTTATGGCCGGATTTCTCCGTTTTACCAATATTTTGCCAAAAAAATGGCTATTTCTACTTATATACACACACCTAGGGGCTTGATTTGGCGTTTGGCCCCATATACTTGTAGATTCATGCTGTATTATGGCATATGTGCTAGGGTTACTCCAGAAAAGTTCGCAATCAAACAACAACCCTTAAAATAGTCAAAAATCATGCCCTTTTTTGTTGTTTTTGTCATTGGTTCCGCATTTGAGAGTGCCTCTAGAATGCCTCCCTCCCTCCTAGCCGGAGTCCTCCCGGACGACAAGGTTTTACCTCGGAGTATGTGCCATGCATAGGTTGAAAAAGTTGTGCTAATGCCTGGCCGATTAATGTGGCCCTATTTTATGCATACTTGGTCAATGCATGGAAAAATTAATGTTGTGCAAGAGAAGGGAATAAGCAAAATGCTTATTGACATTCGCCGTCAAGGTTTCCTACTTTCTTTGCAAGTAATAGCTGTAACTCTACTGCTCTCTGTTTAATTGTCTTTTTGGCAAAAGGCAATTGCTTTGCCGACACTGTTGATGGAGTCGTAGCTGTGTCTAAGGATAGAATTGGCGGGCCTTATGGCCTTGACTTTCCATTGGTATTGTGTTGCTGCCTTTTTTTGTAGATTTTTTGGCTCTTGCTTGTTTGCCACTCGTTTGTCTTTCATTGGCATCCACTTATGTCGGTTCTTCTTTTTGAAATGCAGCTGTCTGCCTTCCATTGTTGCTTGTACTACAGGTAGTTGCTTTTGCTTTGGTATCCAAATGTGAGTGGCATTTGGGTTATGGCTAAACATTTTCTTTGGGATCCACATTCGTTTTATGCCCTTGGTTTGGGGTTGAACCGTCTGCTTTGTTGGAATACGTTTGTTACATTTTTGTTTTTCTGCCATTGCATTTCTATCCTTTCGCATCCATACTTGTTTACCTTGTTTTGGTAGCCTAGATTTTTGCATTGTGGCCGGTGACTTTATCTGTCTGTAATTAGCATGGTTGGCTTTTACCTGATATTTGGTCTCGGGTTTCCTGTTGTTCATTGATGGCATTCGTGTTTTTGGCTCTGTTGCCAGTGATTGCATGGCTTGCAGTTGAGCATGATGGTATTGCTGAGCAAAAGCTATCACCTGTTGTTCATGTTCATGTTGAATTTTGACAGCCTTTGCTTTCCAATCTATGTGCACATTGTATGCTTTTTGCCAAGGTTTCCCTAGCATCATTGGGTGTTGTGTGCTTTCATCTGTCACCACATAGAATTTGTGTGGATAGATATATTGATGTATCTGTACATGCAATATAGTCCATCCCAATGTTGTCAATGGGTATGATGTGCTACTTTCCAGCACTTGGGGAGTAGGATGAAGTTGATCTGTGACTGTGAGCTGTTGGTATAATCCGTAAGAGATCAAATTTGCTCGAGCACCCGAATCAAGCAAAGCTGTTGATCCCACTTGATTGTTGCCCACTTTGACCGCAATTATTGGCTCCACTGTTTCCTCCTCCAACTCAGTCAGTCGAATGGCATTGATTCGCAATGGTGCTCCACTTTTTTGTTGTTGTCGCAGAAGCCGTCTTTTTGCAATGCGTTCTTGTGCTTCGGCTTGAGCTTCCTCCCGTACTCTCTCTTTTTCCTTCATTCGTTGTTTTCCTTGATGAATTTGTTGGAGCATCTCCTGTGTGTGGTAGATGATACCTCCTCAGTCGACATCCACTAATCCAGTTTGGCATTTCTTCACCTGCTAATGTAGCAAGCTTGACAGCTCCACTTTGTGATAGATCACTAATCACAAATGGTCCCAGTCCTCGCTTTTTAAGTTTCTTGGCATGTTGTTTTAAGGTATAAACAAGAACGTAATCACCTGTTTTAAACTCTTTGGTACGCACATGCTTGTCAAAAAATTCCTTTTGTCTTCTCTTTTTAGCATAGATTGACGCGACAGCTCGTAAGCGGAGTTCATCTAGCTTTTCAAGATCATCAATCCTTGAAGAGAGCTCATGCCCTGTCCATTCCAAGCTTATTGCTACTCGTAGAGTTGGGATTAAAAACTCTATGGGTAGTATAGCATTTAGGCCAAACACCATGTTGTATGGTGTTGTTCCTATTGATGTTTTGTAAGCTACCTTGTATGCCCATAGTGTTGAGTGTAGCTGCTGATCCCAATCTGTTCTTGATTCTGACACTATTTTGGTGAGAACCGTGCATAGTGTTTTATTTGTGGCCTCAGCTTGCCCATTGGCCTGTGGATGGTATGGTGCTAATTTCCTATGTATGACCATGCATTCCTCTAGCAGATATTCAATGACTTCATTGAGAAAATGTGTTCCAGGGTCACTGATAATTTCTATTGGTAACCCGTAACGTACAAAAACATTCTCATACAAAAATTGTGCCGTGGTGCATGCATCAGCTTTTTGTGTTGCTTTGGCTTCGACCCATTTTGTGAGATAGTCCGTGGCCACAATGATATATTGGGTATGGGTGCGATATGCAGGGGATGATATAGGTCCCATAAAATCAATGCCCCACTTTGCAAATGCTCTTGCCCCCATCATTGGCCGTAATGGCATCTCGTCTCTTTTTATTGGTATCTTTGTGCGTTGACATGTATCACAACGCTTTACAAAACTCTTCGGCATCCATGTGCAATGTAGGCCACCCAATTCCTGCGGTTAAGACAATTTTTGCCGTCTTATCGCCCGAAAAATGGCCTCCACTTATTCGCTATGTGCATGTTCTAGAATCAGCAGGTGTTCGCTTTCACTTGCACAGATTCTAAGTTGATTGTCCTTTCCCCGCTTATAGAGTTGATTCCCAATTAACTGAAAGTCACGAGCTTCCAGCTCTATAGCTTTTTTCCGTGCTCTTGTGATGTTCTCAGGGAACGTCCTGGTGGTTAAGAAGTCAATGATATATTGACTCTATGCAGGTGCTATGTTTACTTGAGACAAAGTTGCGTGGTCCACTGGTCGTTTGGCACTACATACTGTACAACTGGTAACATAGGAATGTGTGTCCGCATACATAGTTGGCCAATAAACCCCTAACTGTTTCAGTCTCTAGTGTGTTTTCACTGTTGAACAATGAAATGCAAAACCCTGGACATGTGCCTCTTCAAGGTAGCACTCGAATTCTTCTGGATTTATACATAATAGTAGGATTAGGTCCGATCCAAGATGATACAACCGTCCTGCTATCAACTGGAAGTTTTTTGTTTGTCGAATTGTTTGCTATTTGGATTTGCATTCCGTATTATCAAACTCACTTCCGAAGGAAAGAATGCTAACAATTTCTTGAGACCATTTGGGTACCATTTCAATGTTGAAAAGATAAGCATCTGGTATGTCATCATCTACTCCTTCAGGAGCTTCCCTGTTGTGTATCCTTGAAAGATGATCTGCTCGTAGATGGGTTTTACCCTTTTTGACCACCACTGTGAAGTCAAATTCTAACAATATAATAAACCAGCGTACGATTCTCCCTGTATTGCAAGGTTTATTTACTAGGTACAAAAGAGCTTGATGATCCGTGAAGAACACAAATTTGTTTGCAAGCAAATAATGCCGAAATTTTTTTACAGCATAAATTATTCCTAACCCTTTCCTCTCGGTGGTTGTGTAGTTCTTTTCTGCACTGTTTAACTGTCGGCTCGCATAGCAAACCGGAAAATCCATTTTTCCGTCTCCAGGTTGAGCTAGAATACTTCCAATGGCATATGCTGAAGAATCAATGTGCACATGGAATATCTTTTCCCAATCTCGTGCCTTTAGTACAGGTGCTGATATAAGGTTTTCCTTCAGCTTTTGGAATGAAATTTCACACTCCTCGGTCCACTCGAAATTGACTAGCAAACGATACAGAGGTTGTGCGATAACCGCATACATGTATATGAACCTTCGATAATAACCGCAGTGCCCCATGAAAGATTGCACTTGTTTCGCATTAGTAGGCCTGGGCAGGTCTACAATGACTTTGACTTTGTCTAGGTCTGTGGTTATGCCATTTCTTGAGACAATGTGTCCTAAGATTCGTCCTTGCTTAACCATAAATACACACTTTTCCGGGTTAAGGCAGATTGGATATGTCCTGCACTTTTCAAAGACCTTTTGCAAATGGTCCATATGATCCTCTCGCAGAAGAGAGTGCACACACAGGTCATCCATGTAAATTTCTAAGAATATTCTTAGGTATTCCTTGAATGCGTGAGTCATTTTCCTCTGGAAAGTGGCTGGTGCATTAGTTAAACCAAATGGCATAACTCGATACGCATAAATTCCCCATTTTGTGGCAAAGGCTGTTTTGTGTTGATCTTCCCGTGCTATTGCCAGTTGATTGTATCCTGAAAACCCATCCAGAAAGGAATAAGCCAGTTTTCCGGCCACTCGCTCAAGTACATGTTCTGTGATTGGCAAGGGATAATTATCCCTTATGGTTGCGGCATTCACCTTCTTGAGGTTTACACACACGCAATTTTCCATTCTTTTTGGGAACTACCACAATGGGTGACACCCAATCTGTATGTTCAATCTCATAGATGAATTCCGCTTCCATCAGTTAATCAATTTCTTCTTTGATTTGTTTAGCAAATGTGTCATTATATGTATAAGGACGTTGTTTGCTAGGTTTTGCATCCGATTTCAAAGGAATTGTATGTTGGCATATCATTGGATCAATTCCTTTGAGGTCTTTGTAGGACCAAGGGAACACATCTTTATACTTCTTGAGAAGTTGTGTTAGCTGTGCTTCCTCCTCAGGCTCTAAATCATTAGCTATATAGACTGGCTGAGGCTTTTCACCTGGTTCTGCGAGGTCTATCTTTTTTGCATTTTCAGGCCTACCGTAAGATTCTTGGTTGGTTCTCTCCCTGATTGGTGGTGTCATGATGATTTTTCTGTCCTGGATAGTAAACTTCCGATAGTGTGATGGTACGTTCATGTTCCCCTTTTTTGACTCCCCTTTACCATCACTATCTTCTTCAGTAGTCCATATCTCTCTCAGAGACCGTTTCAGTTCTTGGTATTTCTGTTTACGCTCCAGTTTGGTCCACTCTTGGTCTTTTGTTGTTTCCCTTTTTGATTTTTCAGATTCTTGTGATTTTGTTTCGGTTTTAGCTTTTCGTACCTGTTTTGTTTCCTCTCGTGTTCTTTCTTTTCAATTTTTTGAGAATTTTTCTGATATTTGATCTTTCACACAATCCTGTGCTTTTACAAGCATCAAATAGTGAGTTTTACCTTTTATCCTGGGCATCAGGTTCTCTCTCGCTTTGTTTCCTGCTCTTTTCCTCCTATGGCGTTCTTGGTGTCTAGGGTGTTGATTAGCAAAATCATAAAACTTGATATTTTCGGCTTCATTTCCATGCTCACTCGAGGTGTCTGAACACTCATTATCTGCATCATCATTTACTTCCAAATGTTCAGAGGAATTGTAAAACTCTTCTTGTTCTGGAGGTTCTACCGTTTCTTCTTCTGGTACAACGCTTACCATGTAATAGGGTAGCACATCATAGCCATCCTTATCGCAAAATTTTGTTGTTGGACTGTCGGTAATGGTACAGACATCCAATGTTGCTAGTATGTGTTCCCATTCCAGGGGTTCCAAGGCATCTTCAGGGAAAGGTTTCAGAATGTACTCCTTGTCCTCAATTGCTCTTTCTAAGACACAGTCCTCTCTTCTTAAGCTTCCACAATGTGAAGCTCCACACATCCATAGCTCTTTTGGTTGCCCTAACCATGCTGGTAGTTCTGATCCTGCTACTGTAGCCGAATCAAACTCTTCCAGAGGTGTTTGGTTTACATCCTTGTAACTATGGTCTTTCAGGTGTATTTTAGTTGTCGTTTCACCATGTCTGAGGTATATGTGGTCATAACCCCAATCTTGGACCATCTTCAATTGTCTCATGAATGGTCGTCCCAAGATTATCTCATAATTGTTCTTTTTGTCGAAATCGACTATTGCAAATGTATGCTCATACTTGATTCCACACGAAGTGACAATTACTTTTTCGAAGAGTCCTAGAGGCTTTTCCATGAACCCATCTACCAATTGCAGTTTCATTATGGTAGCCCTCAAAGCTGGTTTTCCCCATTTTTTCCAAATTTCTTTGGTGGCGATAGCAACCCTAGCTCCACTGTCAAGAGTAGCCTTGGAGACTACTCCTTGGAATTCTACCGGTAGCGTAGTGTTTCCATCTTCTCCCTCGCAATATTCTCCAACCTTATTCAATGGTACTGGCCTAGTGTTTAGATTAGGCTTGTCTAATTCCCTGATCCCTTCTTGTAGCTTCAAGTTGGGGTCTTTCACTCCAAATTTTTCTAGGCATTTTTCTAATGTGGTCCACATGTTTGGCCTTAACCTTAGGAGTTCTGCCAACGTGATTGTGCATGCCACCGGGGTGGATAACAACTCAATTAATCCTCGCGAATCCATCACCTTGTTAGAAGAAAGTCTTTGAAATGGGATCGCTCTCACTTCAGACTTAGTTTTGTACCCTCCCAGGTAAGAGGGTAAAGTTCTCAAAGAGTCTGGTTGGCTGTGCCCCGAACTAATAGATCCTTGGTCTCCCCCTTGTGAATGTATCTCAAAGTTCATCTGCGATTTTGCCTCAAATTCTTTAATAGGAGGTAAGATCACATTCTTTTCTTTTCTCGTGCTATTCATGTGGTTACTCGTCCTATCAGCCTCGTTGGCCTCACGGATTTGCTTCCACAGATCATCTAGACCGTTACCGTCCTTACCCATTTCTGCCAATATTTTAGGCTGGAACCCGTCACTTGCCCCATCGGTGGTATTTGTCACTATGATAGGCTCTCCCTTGTACTTGTAATCAATAATGAGTCTCTCCTTTGTTTCCTCATGTTTCTCTAATGTTGGTTGGATAGGGGTTGGAGCTGGTGCTTCGTGACAATTTGCAGGTTTACACAGCGGTTCTTCCATCAATGATTGAGCCGTCTCAATCATCTTTTTACACATATCCAACCTCTGTTTTTCTATTTCTGCATATGGATAAGTCATCCACCTTTGCTCCTGGGTTTGTTGGTTCTTTTTAAGTTGAGCTTCATAAGCTTGTAGCAGTGCATCCAACTGCGCGTTTAACTTGTCTGCCAGTACAGATCCTCCTGATCCTGCACTTTTGGGCTCTGCTATTTCCTTGGGTGCTATGGCTGCTGTGGTGTGTGAGCTTAAGCTAGCTAGATCCTCTAACCGCTCCAATCTGTTCTTTGTATGTTTCAACTCCTCGGATAGGGCTGTTTGCTCTCGTTCTTTCCTAGCTTTCCTACGCGCCTTTCTAGTTTTCCAAGTGCTTCTCTGATTTTTCGTTTCTGAACTTTGGGCATCGGTTTTTAGCTCTTCAACTATGGGTTCGTTCGTCCTTCTTTGGGCTTGGGCTCGTGTTACCGCGTGAATAGGTATGATTGTTTCATTTTCCGATCCCCCACTGGAAGGTACTGTTTCTAACATGTTCAAGGTGGTTTTTGCTCCTTTGCTCGGGTTTTTAGGGCAATTTGGAATCAAATGAGTAATTCCACATTCTGGGCAATACGCATTGACTCTAATGATTTCATCATGAGGACAGTCTCTCAGCCAATGGTCTTCTCCACACTTGTAACAGGGTCCCTTGGGTTGTTGAGGTGCTCCTTGAGCCCCTCTTTGTTGGTAAGCATGTCTCTGTCTGCCCATGCCTCCATTGGCTATGAACATCAGTGTTCGTTCATCTAAGCTATATCTTCCTTCTCCTGCAGCCTGTGCAGCAGTTGGTGGTCCTTGATTCCCTATTATGCTCCATGGTTCTGGTGTCGAGGGTTCTTTCGGTGGATAATAGACAAGGTTTGCCGCATATCCATTGATATCTTCATAATAAGCATGCATAGGCACCAAAGCCTTTTCTTCTGATTCAGTTACTGTTGGTGTGTATCTGATACCAACTGGTCGTAATCCTGGTAGGGGTGGTTGTTGCCCCAACACCGGTTGTGGTTTTTCTACACCTACAGGTCATGGTAAGTTTCCTGCTTGATATCTGGGCATTGGTGGAACTTGAGGGGAAGCTACTCGAGCTTGGGGAGCGTAAGGTCTCTCCCTCACATATCCCTTGTTATAATAACATTCCTCGGTCCCATGGTTTGTCCATTTTTGTTCAATAGCACACCACTTGGGCTGTTTAGCCTGGGATTTAGCGTACAAGTTGATCTTTTTTAGCACTTCATCTACGAGCTGCTCCTGGTTTACCGCTATTTCTCCTTTCAGTGCTGTCTTAGAAGACTTGCTTCCACTTTGCTGTGAAGATGAATCGTCATCAAGGTCCTTGAACTCCCCTTCTTTGTAGACTGCACAATTGTCTACAAGGTACAGAGCCTCCTTGGTCAACTCATTCAACGTTGTGCTCCTCTTCATATGTAAGTCTTTTTGGAGATTTGCATTCCTTAGTCCTTGGATGAATATCAGCATAAGTCTGGACTGAGTTGACAATTCTTCCACAGGACAGAACTTAACATATCTTTTTAGCCTCAGGGCTGCCTTCCGTACAGATTCTCCATCTTTTTGTTTGAATTTATGGATTTGTGAGACGGTATTATGATCTATTCCCCTTTGAGAGAATTCCTCAATAAACTCGTCAAAAACTTCCTCCATCGACTCAAAGTCTCTACGCTCCACAGAGTCAAACCAAGTTGCAGCATCATCCTCTAGGGTTAGTCCAAACCCTACGAATTGGGTTGGAAAATCTAACGCCTCTTCGGCTCTAATTACACGCACAAAGGCTGCTACATGATCTCTTGGGTCTCTATTTCCTGTGTATTTCTTGTTTACCCATTTTTGCACTTGAGAAGGTCTAATTCTTCGATGGTCTACAAATCTCATCATCGGATCGCCCCGTCCAAGTCGATACACCTCCTTAGGCCTTCTGTAATAGGGTGGTTCCTCTCCCAATGGTGCTCCTAAGCCATAATTTCTAACGGTTCTCGCTGGAGGTGGTGCTTCTCTTCGAACTTGTTCTATGGGTGGTCCTCCAGGCTCTGTCGACCCTTGTGTCTTTGGCTTACTCTCTACTTGATACCTTGAATAGTGTGGTGGTTCTTGCAAATCCCTGAGCCCTTGTGCGGCTTGATAACCATCTCGGTTTCGGTCTGGTTCCATTGTTGCACTTTGTCGAAGCCATGCCTGCAATGATGGCTGGTTTGCTGGTTGGTCTTGGTTGTTGAATGCTTGGGGTCGGGTGGAATGTGAGGTAGTGTTATACTCGTCGGAAAAAGGATTCGTTGACTTGCTTGGGGTGTGGGCTGCTCTTGGCACTTCCTCAGGGGCATATGCTGATGCTTCTGGACCTGTTGCTCTTTCTACTTCCTCTGGGAGAATACGTTGGTATTCTCGCCCGTATAGATCAACAAAAACTATGCCCTTTCCCGTAGCAATTTCATAAGAGAATAAGTAAAGAACCTCGTCTTTGCTTAGTTCGTTTATGTATGGTTCTTTGCTGCGAAAGTAAGAGACAATACCCTCACTCTCATGCTTGTAGATTCCCACATTCTCGTGATTAGTTGGAACCCTGGTTGTTTTCTTATCATACATAAAAATAGCTCCGGGCCAATCAATGTTTGGTGGTGGTTCTTGAGTTTCTGAAACCATTTTCCCTTTCGCCACGTTATCTCCATATCTGGTGTAATCTTCAGGGTTACTAACTATTAAATAGTGGTTCCCCTTTTCGTCTTGGAATCTATCTCCATCATCATACACTCGGATTATCTCCAATCTTTGAACTGGCCTCTCTTCGATACAAATGCACTTGTGGCCTCGATAGTCAGAATAGACTAGGGCTCCTCTCGAGTTTGTTCCCTCTAAGAAGATCACCGTGAGCCTGGAATCATTCAATGGATTTTGGGAGGTGCTTCCTCCTCGCATAGGTCCATCATAGGTGAAACCTCCTGGCTATTGACTACCCATCATGAAGAAAGATTTGTCTGACGAAGTGTCAGTATCACTACCTTCCTCTATAATCGGTGCTAGCGGATCTAGCCTTGCTTGAGTTACACTCTCCTCGGTGGACACTAAGCTACCTTGGTCACCTGTCACTTTCTGGTCTCCAACAATGTATCTTCGTGATCTTAAATTCATCAAACTTATCAACGCAATTTATCACAATTTCAACCACTCACCTGGCAATGGGTCAGTCTCTGCACAACTTCTTGCTTTGTTGATGAATATACCTGTACACAAGCGTTTTAATTTCGCCAATTGAATCAAAGCATTTATCTGCTAGAGGTTATCTTAGTAATGATTGGTATAACTGGAGAGTTAATCTCAACCACTATTGTATTTTATACACTGCTGATGTTCTGGATTAGGTTTGCTAACCTGAAACAGTACTTCCCTCAGATGTTGGTCAATTTACGCGAAAAAGTCTGAATTCAGTCTTTGCTTAGTCAAATGGGCAAACAAGGTCCAAATTCACTTCTGAAAGAAGTTCTGGAACCCTTAAGCCAAATGGAATCTCATTGTCAATGCCAGGTCAAATTTTCTTTGCAGTATGCCCCAATAGACATCCTACGCGTAGGATGTCTTCTGTTGTGTTTTGCCTGGATTTTTGCACTGTTGTTTCCTCTTGTTGTGCTGAGCTTACAGCTGCTTTTACTTTTTGATTTGGACTCCTATTAGCTGGTCAATGAGTCAGAAATCTGTTCCGACGGCGTGTTGATGGTATTGATCAGTCTAATCAATTCCAAATTGGACCAAAACTGACTAGGAGGCTTGCCTTAGGCTATATAACACCTTACTATGCTCAAAGTCAAAGTCTGGCTTCATTTTCTTGCATTAGACATACTACGCGTAGGATGTCTTTTTCATCAGAATGGCTTCAAACTCAAAGCCCATGCTCCCCTTGAGTTTCTGATCACTTGGGTATACTCAGAATTCTGTTTGGAGTCCCAAATCACTCAGAAGACATCCTACGCGTAGGATGTCTATTTGGCCTGTTTGACCCCAGATTTGTCCCACAGCTTCCCCTTGATGTTAGTAACCCAGTGGTATTCTTAGATTTTGATTTGGATGTCAAAAGTCCCAAATTTCAGCTGTTTTTGCTTTTTTCAGTCAAAAGTGCTAAAGTCCGCTTTGAACCAAATTTTCTTACCCAAATGAGGTGAAACCCCTTTCAGTCACTCAATATATCATGCAAGACATGCCCATGCAGCCATCTTATGGTTTTGGTCTCAAAATAACGTTTTGGCACTATTTGGGTAGGATGTCGAGCAATTTCAGTCTACCTGGCCTTATCCTGTCAAGATATGGTCAAATTTCCACTTTCTAGTTGAGATTAGGGTAAACCCTACCTCCTGAACACACTGGTCAACTCAAAATCCCAAAATTCCTCCCAGATTAGCCTGTAGACATCCTATGCGTAGGATGTCTCCTGGCTTAAAATTAAAGTTTTTTCTAACATGAATGCTCCTGATGCTCTGTAGGTCTATCAGAAACACTCACAGTAATTTTTGGACTTCAATTAGGCTTTTAACCACACTTTTGCATCTTTTTGCGTCTTTTACAAACTTGTAATGATTCTACCAAGCAAGTGTACATGCATGAAATGCTCTAGATCCTGAATCATGATGTCTTACTTACTCTACTCCTACCTATCATGTGAAATGGTGATAATGGTGGTTTTGGTTGCTTTTTGGCCTCTCCAGACTCTCAAGCTCTCCTCTCACCGCTTCTACCACTCCGACTCCTACTCTAGAACTCGACTACTACCTAAAACTACCTAAGTCTACCTCCTCTACCTAAGTCGAAAGATCTAGGCCAGACACACGCTTCCTAGACTCCCTCTAAGACCCAGAGAGTCCTCCACCCTCTGATTCTATCTAAATGTAAAGCAAGACTCTTGGAAAGCCAAAAATCCCAATCCTCAAGGATTAGTCTCGGTCACCTACCTAAGGTTTTCGTCCCCGGCAGCGGCGCCAATGTTGGACGGATACTTCGTGACGGACGTCAGCACAGCGAGAACTCACCTAACATGTAATGTCAGCGAAGGACGAAGCTCGACCCGCAGGCGTGTGGAAGCAAGCATAAGGTGTCAACCTACACTCGACCGACTCCTAACTAATTCCTACATAGGTCTCTACCAATTGTCTAAGTCACAGTCTTCAAGAGTGCAAAAGAGGAAACTTCCTACAACGCTTTCTAGAGTCGAACACCCATCAAACAATCTCGAAACACCATAGAACTTGAAGGAGACCCTACTAATACCAATAGGCCCCTCTCCCTAAGGTCTATGAACCAAAATCACGACCCAAAACACCCGGTGCAGAAACACGTAGGATGTCTGGCCAAAATCTGCAGGTCTTCGTTTCCGAAATCTAAAGTGCCTAATGTGTAGTTCTACTCAATGTGAATGCGTGGATATGCTGCAATGCAAAATCGGACAACGTATGCTCACCCAAACAACCGATGAAGCTCGTAGAAGGAGCTCACAAAGCCGGACCGTACGCGTGCAATGTTGGTATCGGCGTGTAGCTCTAGTCGGGGGCAACACTCTGCACTTCTCTGCACTCGATTCCTACCACCGTAGCACTCGTAGCGTCATGACGAAGCTCACTCTCTCTCTCTCTCTCTCTCTCTCTCTCGTACATAGTACGCTCACTCACAGACTTCAAACTTGTTTTTAAAATGACAAAAGGTTTTTTTTCATTAAGGTCAAAAAGTGGTATATATACCTTACAACTTCTCAAACCCTAAAGTTCCAAAATCAACCATCTACTCAATCTAACTATCAAAATTGGGATACAATCCGGAAACTTCTGTAAGTCCCAATATTTACAAGGTGAAAGATCGGGTTTTCCTCAATGAATGAATAATTACAAAGATAATAGTCCGCCGAGTAGTTAGATGCCGTGGGGTGTGTCCAGCTTCTAACAGCTTGTTAGGTTAAACCCTCACTTCATCCTATGTATTGGCTTCTCTTTCTCTCTCTCTCTCTCTCTCTCTCTCTCTCTCATCATTGTGGGAAAGAGGCCTACACCTAGCACTTCATTTACATGCCACATGGAGCATACACTTGTCCTAAATCTCCTCATGCACAAAACACCTATACACCTATATGGACGCACTAGCATCTGCCACCTCTACTACTTGCATGTATCACTCCATGAATAAATGGAGTTCCACTGTACAAACTCAATCTCTCGATAAATTATAATTATGCATCCTTTTGTATAGTATTATCGAGTGTTGTCCTAACTTAGGAAAAGTTGCTTATTATTATGAACGCGAGAAATAATTATTCGCCATAATCAATTGAGCCTTACGATATCCAAGCAAACATGTCTTTGAATTCCTTGAGGAGTATGGAATCTTCAATCTCAATAAGGTCTTGGGCAATAAAACTTGGTTTAGACTCCTCATTGTAGTTTGCCAATTTTATCTCCTTAACTACCGTCGAACCATCATAGACTCCATTGCTTCCATCGGTAGGCGTTCGTTGGGCTTTGGTGTACATAACCTTTTGCTCTCCCATGGTGTAATCTTTGAAATGTTTAGGTTTAGGATGTAATTCTATACGATCTTGTTGTGTGAGGGTCTTTGCTTTAATTTTTGCTTCCTTTTTTTGTTGAGCTCACTCTCGATTTTGGTGTCTCCTTGTAGTACAACTCAGTTTTGGGTTTTCTGCGATCTCTAATTGTGTGATGTCAAGGGGTCATGGACTGCACCATGTGACACTTTAAAGGTATTCACCCCAATTGTCTACCAACTTTCAATGAGCATCACATGCAGCCACATAAAACTAAGCCATTTTGTAGTAGTGGATCTCTTTCTTTTATTGTAACATGTACCTTTTCTCGATATCATTGCTTTTTATATCTTTTACTCCTCTTGTCTAGTTTTTGGTTTTGGGTTGCTTTGGATATTGACTCACTAGATTCATATTTGTCCCTGTCCTCTTTATTCCAACAATTGTCATAGGATGTTGTACGAAGCCCTAAAAGTTTTGTTTCCAAACTTGAGCTTATGTTTGATTTGGACTCCCTATCAATCTCATAGTCAATTCTTGATGGTGATTCAGTCTCTAAGTTGCATCGGTCACAATTCCTTGTTATAGTACCAGTTTGGATGTTATTCAGGTCTTCACCTTTTCTGTCATCAAAGAGTATATGCATTGCACTTAACATGTTTACTTGTGCAAATTGTGGCAATTAGTCCCCTCAGGTGTTACCCAAGTTGCTCCTCTATTTCCCTAGGTGACAATGGTTGCTGCTTTAGGTGTACCCAGTCAACGTTGCGTGACTCAACCATTCTAGGAAAGACATCCATATAAGGCGAGTCCTCCATGTATGTCTCCTTCTTGCAAGTATAATAGTATTGTAGTGGGGTTGAGTGAATCATGGTGTCAGATCATTTGTTGATTATGAATCTGTTCCTCAAAGGATGTGCTCAACCATTCACAAGATTAACTTAAATGACAGAGTCTTGGAACTATAAGTAGACGTGGTTTTTAGACCATTATGCACCATTTTTGATTCCCTCATGAAAGGAAATCCTAAGATCATCTCATATGACATAGGATGCTTGGAGAAATCCATAACAATGAAGGTATGTCTTACTTTGTGGACCTTGATCTTGAGATCTTTTAGGGTTCCAATAGGTTTTGCGTTAGTTCCATTGGCCATTTTCAGCACTATGTTTGTGACTTCTAGGTGAGGTATTCCCATATATTCCCAATAGTTTTTAGTTACAATCATGACCCTAGCACCACCATCAAGAATCCCCTACACGTAGTGATTGGTAGGGTAGAATTAGATTCATCACCTTCAAAGTATTGACCCAACTTTTTCAACTAGTATTTCAACAACAAAGCTTTCATCTAGTTTGGTATGTGGATCCAAGCATTTCTCCTCGATTTGTTGAGCCTATCCATTTGTGCAAATTGTGGTAACCCAACTTTCAATTCTCCATTGAGAAATGCCCGAAGAGGAAAGAATAGCTCAGGATCTCTGTACAACTTAGACATGATAGTGGTTCTTACTTCAAAATCTATGAAATTTGTTAACTTGGAAATATTCAATGGCACTTTTTGAGGTTCTGTTTTGTGACCTAAGGTTGGTGAAGATGGGATCTCTAGTTCTTTGAAAGGATCAGGTATTCCCTCACTAACTATTCTCTCGAATAGATAATGTGTATGCCCAAGTTGTGATGTCTTGCACTCACTTTCTTCTTGAATGATGCTAGGTATGGCTAATGGTTTGTGGTCTTTGTGAGGTTGAGGTTGTGTACAAAACATTGTGTTTGTGAACTGGATTTGCTTAGGTTTTGGCTCAAGTTCACTTTAGGTCTCCTCTACTAGGCTTCTTAAGTGCTTGACTCGCTCAATCTCCTCTACAAGGTTTGGGTAGGTCCCAATCTTCCTTGTGGCTTCATTGGGTTTTGGCCCTTGTGGCTCCTCTTGGAGGTTATCATTCCTTTTGGTTAGCCTTGAAGACACATGTTGAATTGTTGGTGGTATGGGAGTGGTTTCCTTATGCCCTCCCTTAGTTGTGTTTTTGCGTGACTTCCTCTGAAGATGATCCCCACTAGATTTTTCCCTCATGATGTTGTCTTAGTTTCCATGGTCTCAATCAAATCCGAATCATCTTCAAGGTTGTTTATATACATATGGTCATCGCTAGTTCCTATGCTAGTTTTTGAACTAGGTTTTGGATTGATAGCATTTAGTGATCTCTTTTTCCATACTTTCTTCTTACTCACTTAGCATCTCTCTCCCTGAGGGTATAATTTCAATTTTGGAGCATCAATCGTGTGAGTACATTTACTAGTACCACAGAAGGTGTAGTTTGTGGTGTCCCATTGGTAATCTCAATTAAGGGGAATTTCAAACTCTAAGCAAACCTTTCCGAGCAATCATAAAAACGAGAAAAACCCAACAAGATACATATGAACTTAAAACATAATAGGAAACATTTAGCATCAAACTACATATTATCTATCTATCATTGTCCCTAAACACCTCCTCCAAAGCACGGCTCCTGGTCATAGATAATCAAGCCATGGTAGATGCTTGGGCAAGTGTGTGTGAAGGTGAGTGCCGCATAAGTCCATCTACCAATTTACTTAGTTATCAATGGCCCAGCTTGAAGAAATGGAAGAGTGCCACATTTGTTGTGAATGCTGCAGGAAGGTTTTGATCTACTACAAAAGTGAACGAAGAGGCCCTCCAACAGTAGCGACACAAGCGCACATACAATGCGTGCGATCAAAAGGTTCAATGAGCTAGATGCAGTAGCATCTACGGTAATTCGATCGACACATTCACCATCATCAACATCTCTACCTTCTCGACCGTAGCATAATATGCCATGCCCATAGGGCTTCAACATCTTCCCCTCCCTTCACGTGCGACACTTACAAGATTGTGATCCCCTTATATGCAACAACTAGGATCCACTCCTCAGCTTCCTTTAACATGTCTGTTGTCCTCATGCTGGAGCCTCTC
The DNA here is from genome assembly GCF_014529385.1 of Adiantum capillus-veneris. NCBI lineage: Eukaryota > Viridiplantae > Streptophyta > Polypodiopsida > Polypodiales > Pteridaceae > Adiantum > Adiantum capillus-veneris. The sequence goes on along the minus strand of NC_140947.1, from coordinate 54,069,208 downwards.
CACTACCTTGTAGAGTTGTCCCACCCCTATTAGGTTTTACTCTATTTTGAAAAATTTGAACAAAGTGAAATCCTACTGCGCACTTGTCTGAGCACCCCACAGGGTACCCCCCTCCAAGGGGTGACTGGTTGTTGACTGCTACAACGTACAGCTTTGACACAACATTGTTGGCTAGGAAAGGAAAATATGAGTGTCTCCATTCATTGGATTTGGTTGGGCAAGCCACATCTATAAGTGATATGGGGGCGGAGTAAAGGGATCAACAAATGTGCCTCAATCTGCAAGACAAGCGGGATTCAAGATGTTGGATCGC
>NC_140947.1:53901395-54063895 GCF_014529385.1 Adiantum capillus-veneris | reverse complement strand
CACTCTTAGAGGAGTAGGGTATATATATAACATTAATGTGTACTTGTTATCGTAAGACCAAGACCAACACCAAGACCAAGACCAAGACCGTGCTCGATTGACGAGGATGGGGACAATTAAGGGGTTTTGTTTTCAATATTTTTCTAACAAAAAATAACCCGATTCAAATTCACTAGCAATTTGTGTGAGCGATTTTTTCTTTTTTAATTCATTTTTTGATTTTTTGGAATTAACAAAAATATAATTTTTAAAATTTGCAAAGACACAAATTCACAAAAATTTGAAAGAAATATATAGAAATTTATGAATTTAAGGAAAATATCAATTTTCAAAAATGAGGAAAAACCAGAGTTGTATGCATGTGACTACATCCCCTTCTTCCTACTGTGCCGACAAATCAAGTGAACAAACTGTTGTAGACACACAAGCAAAAATAAAAAATCTATACTGTCGACAACCATGTCACACAGACAATAAACAAAAAATGCAAGATATGAATTGCAGAAGAATCTATGTAAACAACAATTGAAAACACCAAATTGGAACTATCAACAATAGATCTTTGTAGACAAAAACTAATAATAAACGCCGTTCCCAGCCTTTTCTACACAATTGTAGAAAAACCTCAAAAAACATTAGCACAACTGCACCTAAAGCTTGACACATAGTGCTCCTTGGTAATGGTGCCAAAAAATGTCAAAATGCACGGGCCTGGCTATGCATTTTGCGTGAGCAATTGGGGCAGCAAACACACAATCGAGATGCAAGCAAGCTCAATAAATGCAATTGGTGTGTCACTCACCCCTGTATAGTTGTCGATGAGGGAAACTTGTGCATGCAAAGAGGAAAATTCCCGTCTCGCTGCTCCACCATCTCCTCACTATTGTACCGCTATTATTGCTCAGCCACCACATCCTCTCTCTCATGCTCACACACACTCATGCTCACATGTAGCAAGAAGATACTGTAGGAGAGAAGGAGAGTAAGAGTAGTGTTAGTACATTGGTGAATGAGCAAAACTAGGTTACATGCCTTTTATGTGGTCGTCCCATTCACATATAGGCACCCACACTTGGCCAGTCAACAACAAATTCTTATATAAATAAGCATGTGTGCACCTCTCCTTGGCGATCACCCAATCCCTGACCCTGCATCTACAAGATCGACAAGCCCGGCCCACGACTCAATATAAAAAATAATAGAAATTCCATCTTAAGTTAGCATGAAGTTAACAAATAGGAAGTACCAGCACCTACCAAGAAATTTACAACTTGGTGCAAAGAGCTTTGAAGTTAGAGTAGCAAGCTAAGAAGGAAAAAGGGCATAAAATGACTCTATGTGACTTCACGTGAAAGTGACTCAATGTCAAGAGAGTCTAGCTCTAGTTCTATAGGAAGAAGGAATTCAGATGAAAGTGAATCAATGTCGAGAGAGTCTATCTCTAGTTTTAGTTCTAGCTCTTCAAAAAGCGACACTAAACAAATGCCTGGGTATCCACAAAGCATCTTCTACTACTTAGTAGAGCCATTGTGACAGTCAAAATGGCTCCAAATTTGGTCATTTTGGGTATTTAAAGTGTATTTATGCAATTTAAAGCATATGTACATGATTTTAAGCGTATCTAGGTACATAGCAAAAAGTTGGAGCTATGGTGGATTGGATTGGAGTGCTAGAGGAGACCCATGATATGTTAAAGTGGATTTTTTGCAGACCGACATCCTCTCTGTTATACACAGCCCATTTGCAAGCGAGCACCTCCATGCAGATGACATGGGTGGCTTCATTGTAGAATGGCAATTGAGTGCCAATGCACTAAAGATCATGTTTGATGTATGTGGGGTGTCAATACCAAGTATTTATGTCTATATTGCATGGAAAGCACTAGAACAAGAGATTGGAAAACCACCATCTAGGAATAATGTGAATGTTGTCATCTACCCATCTTCTCTTATGATTTGCGATCCAATTCTACTAATAGACTTAAAAAATATACATATATGTACAGTGCATGCAAACTTAAGAAATGTACATATATGTACAGTTCATGCAGAGATTAGAATCTTGGACAAATTGCTTCGACTGCATCTTGATTATGCATACTCTAATAATCCGACTAAACTTGCAGATGAGTGCATAGAAAAATGTGAAGCCTTACCCTTGCAAATGGGTTTTCATGGTGGCCAAGTGCATCTGAAAAAGGATCCTACTCTTTCTAAAGGAACATGTGATGTTTTTCAAGATGTTCCAATGTAAGGGGAAAAAGCAAGAAGATTCTTGAGAACCATGATAAAAAACAAGTCAACGCAATGTGGAACTACTAGAAGGATCTCTGTGCCATGACTACAAATGTCAAAAGCAGGCCAGATGTAGCCAACAAATGCATGGAAGTGTGGAAGAATCTTGACAATTTCTTGAAGGTCCTAAGACAAACAAGGTAGCTCAAATACTTATGCAGATGACTTCAAAATGCCAATAAAACTTTTAAGAAATTCTATCACATATACTTGGGGAGAAAAAGACATCACTCATTACTTGGTGAGTGTTCAAACACTTTTGAGTGGCCAATTTAGTTCTTAAAGTTGCACATTGTATCCATGAATTCTAATAACAAACATGTGTGTTTGTAGCATATTCTCTACTTGCATGGACCATATTTTGCAAAAGAAGGACCCCCCACAACATACACACAAAGAATGGAAAAGTCCCATTATCAAGCAAGAATTTCATTTTGTAGATGTACGAGATAATGAGGTGGGCAAAGAATAAGCAATGCACTAAAAGAATTATTCAATTGGTTCTACACGAGACAATTACAAAGGATGAGAACAAACAACCAACAACAACCATGCTGCTCAACCACACAAACACCTCAAGATTCACTAACTCCTTTGTACCTCTTTTTCAATGGGTCAAAATTTATAAAATATGTCATTGCACAATACAATCGGTTTTACATTAGGTTTTGATTCTTTCAGCATCACTTGACATGTTACCCCTATCTTAGAAATTTTCTCCTTCTATAACCTTCAAGAGGCTGGCATTTGTCTCTTGGGCTACAACTGCATACCTAGAGTAGCATAGAAAGTATCCCGCTCTTGAGGCATTGAAGCCTACACCATACCCAAATATTCTAAGTACAGTAGCTCTCTCAAGAAGTAGGACCTTGTTAGCATTGATTTGAAGGGGATTATATCCCATGAATAGTAACAACACCTTCAGGGAAAATATTGGCAATTGAGGATCTTCAAAATACTACATGTGAAAGGCACACAAGGTGGACTTGTCCAATGTAGGCAAGTAGTGCATGAGTGAGGAGGCATCCCTTCTGGAACTAGTCTCTGTTGCTTTCACTCTAAAGACTTTAGCTGTCACAAGAAAATTATCCCTTGCCAAGAAGTTTGATCTGCAAAACAAGAAGCTATACTTTACAAAAGACTGAATATAAAAAAGATTGTGGGAGGAGAGATTAGACGGAAATCACTTCCGTTCTCCTCATCAAAAAAAAAAATTCTTCCTCCTCTAGATATTGACTTTTTCAAGTTGTAAGACTATGGTAACATTAGCATTTGTTCTCACTTTGTCATCATGTTTGCCTGCATCCTAGTCTTTATCTTGCATTTCAGCTTTAGAAATAGGAAGAAAAGAAAGGCAACTTCCTTTGGAACTAGGTTACAAGGCTTCAAATGGATAGCACAAGAAATGGTTGGTGGGCAAATGAAATAAGACTTCTTTGAAAATCTTCCTATCCTCTTTGTAACTTTGCTCTTCTCAATTGGGTTTTTCAGTGAGATGACAATAATCCTTGGCCTCCAGCAGAAAGCACTAGCCCTCAACTACCTCTTCAAATTCTTTCACCTCCTCTATCAAACTATCTTTTGACTTATTCAGCATGATTGCAAGATCAAACTTGGGATTGAAAATTCAACTGCCTCTGTGTAGACTCCCATGTCACCACCATCCTTCAAAATAGCATCCAAAAGTTTTCACTTGGGTTGTCTTTAACAATATCCTCTCAACCTTGGGGAATTTTATTCATCGCATTGTATAGAAAGTGGAGATATAGGTATGTGGCCAGATGAGAACCTTAATGATGTGATAGGAAGGGGGTGAGAATATATAAAGAGCTCCTATTGCGTTGTGTGTGTATGTCAAAGAAATGTAGTAAGAGAGCTTGAAAAAATCAATATAAGGAGTTGTAATGATTTCACTATCAAGACAATCTCGTGGTGTGGGACGTGGAAGCAATGCAGTGAACAAGCCCGAACGAAGTGATATAAGGGGGTGTGAGAATGCTACAAGGGCTCCTATCATGTGGTGTAGAACGTGGAGGAATCCATAGCACTTTAGGGTTGAAACATGCAGGTGGAGGTGGCAGGGGCTTATAAACATATTGAAAAAATGACCATTGATGCCACTTGGCACCAATGGATGTATGTCATGTGGCACCAATGGTCATGTGCATGGTATGTAAAATTTGAGCGTGTGTTCATTTTCCAGGATTGCAAAAGTCTACCCATTGCTTTTTGTGCTTTCCTAAAATCTCTCACCCTCATCCGGCACAATGTGATAGCATAGCCTTGAAATTTTTAGAAAACCCCTCCCCCTTGCTTCATTTCGGTTACCTTATTCATCTAGGTTTCACCCTGCACGACGCGATAGCAGTTGTTTGGAAATTCAATAATGCCTCCCCTCACTTTGTTTGGGCTACTGGCTTCTTTCAGGTGTCATCATCCATGATGAGATAGTAGTGTATAAGATAGTCAAGAAACCCCCCTCCTTTCTTTGGGCAATCCTCAACCCCCCATCCCCCCCCCCCCCCCCCCCCCCCCCCCCCTGCCCCCCCTTCACATGATGTGGTAGGATCTTGACTTGCAGTCTTGAACCCCCCCTTGCACCGTGTGGGCTCCTTTCTTGTCTTGCAATCTTGAACCCCACCTCTCGCGAGCAAGGCAGCCTCTTACTTTCTAGCTTGCAGCCTCACGCACCAATTGGGAGTCTCACCTTGCCCCCATGAACTTTGTTTTCTACAAGCTCTTGTTTTGCTTCCTTTTCTCTCACATGGCTAAAACAAAACAAATGGCAAGGAAGGTATATAATGCACCAGAAGAGTTAGAGAAGCAAGAAGACAATAAAGAGAAACCACCTCCAAAGCCTCGTGCCAAGCCCAGTGCTAGGAAGAGGCTGCTTATGTGAAGTCTCTTAGAAATAAGAAAAGCACAAAAGTCAACTTGTCTACTTATTTGCAGGTTTCCCTTTATGAGGGTTGTCAAGGAGGTCTTAGATAGGTTGATCAGCATGATGAGAAGTAGCACCCTAATCAAAGTGAGGTGGAAATACTAGGCTTATGAGCAAAGGCTTGGTGCTTGTGTTAAGGCTCAGGTACAAGTTTGACAAGGTTCTTGAACCTATTCCTCGTAAAGAATTTAGGCCTTAGTAGATTTTGAATATTCCTCCTACAAGACAACCAAAGCCATCTCTTGTCATCGAAGATATTGCACACTAGTAATACAACACAAGGAAGGCCCGTGATAACAAAGAAGGCAAGGAGCAAGAGAAGATATCAGAAGATGCTATCTTGACAAAGCAAGTCGACATTCTAAGGGCTTCCAACTCCCTCCTTCTTGAAAATGTGACAAGCCAAATGGTTATGGATGTCTGCATGCATGGGCAAGATGAGGTGTACTATGACATAGTCCTTGAATCCACAAGTATGCTTGTGAACCACAACATTGATATTTTTGACATTGTGTTGTTTGTATGTCTTAGATATGTCCCTTGAATATTTGTTAGTGCATGCCTGCATGGGCCTCATTAGGAGATGTAATGCCTTTGTCTCCAGGTGTCTTATGAGGAATCTTCTTGAGCCTATGGCTATGCAAGTATCCATATTTGATCCTCTAGTGACACATTGCCTATTCAACAAGATGGGGGAACTTTCAAGTTTTTTGAAGAGTTTGACATGATGACATGGAATTTTATAGTATACCCCTATGTTGATGTGTAAGTCTTACGCCCAACATTTTTTAAATATATTGTGGTGTTATTCTTGGCTAATTGCTCTTTTCTTGTAGAGTCCGTTGGAGTCTAATTCTCTTCAATCTATTGAATAGAAATATTCATGAATTCACTTCCAAGCATTCACAAGAGAAGTAAATTGTAAGCATGAATCATGTGGTCTATGTTTAGTGCCCCCTTCCAATTTTTATTTCCAGCTTTATTTGACTTCTGTTGCAGGAGCGAATCACACCACACATAAAGTGCATGTAGGACAACCTAGATCAACATAATGTCAATCGAGGACACAGATGACACGATAGGCACAGGGATGAAATCTCTTTAGCTTCTCAGGCTGAGACCATCCTACACAGACAACACTGTGGAAGGCCAACTAAATCACAATCTAGAGTCTCACTACTCTGAACTACACCACCTACCCACATACACACAAACGGAAGGAAACTCACTAGATCATACCATAATCGTACGAAACTTAAGGAACACCATCCCTGACTAGGATACACCTGTCCTAAAGCCCCTACACTCAAAATCCTAGCTCTAGACCCATTTGCAAAAAACGCGTATAAAGATAGAGCAGTATTTTGAAAGTGCCCGAAACTGAAATCTTTGAGTACGTGTGTGTAGCTTATGTTGCTACGATTCTAATGACTACTTGCAGGTAGAAAATAGACGTCATTTGCTATACTTACAGCTGCACATAGCTCATAGATGCACAAGCGCGTTCCCTCCTTTTTGCGAGGAATGCTTGGTGTTGTCGCGTAGCTCTTGCTGAGGGGAGTGCGATGGTGTTGTCGGTTCTCCAATGTGATGAGAGAGCGGGGAGCAGCATCAGGATGAAGCTCACACTCTCTCTTTTCCTCTCTCACACACAGTAGACGGAAGCGCTAAACTTTATTATGATTAAGTTGTGTTGACAAAAGTGACCTAGGTACCTTATATACTAAGGCTACCATAGGTTAACCAAAAATAGAGTTTGAGGGTTCAAATGGCTTGGTATTTACAATCTGGAAGTCCCATTGCACCCCGGCTTCTGCAACTAGACTACCTACTTATTACAAATGATGTTTATAACCATAATCCTCAGCATTTCATAGATCTTAGAGAATAAGGTTTTGTTGAGCTATGTCGTGTTGTTGACCCAGCATCACAACACTCCTCCCCTCTGTGTTCATGTCGTCCCTCATATGACCTGGTTGTTGATGTCGGTGCGGTCTTTGTTGTCACTTTGCTGATGTAAAGAAAGTATAGGCTGTAGCCTTTGCACGAGCTCGTCCTACTCATCCAATCCGACGTTCATAGTCTTCACATGATTCAAGAAAATCATAATTGATGAAAAACTTTATGTCCTTCATATCCATGGTTAGATACAGTATTTGTTTCTGTCATTATAAGTCTATTGCCAGACCTAAATTCTAAAAGAACCCAATATCGTTTAGCTTGACTCTTATCATCATGGATAGAGAAAGCTCCATACATCACTTGCTCCAACAAATCTATCAATTTTGAGTATTTGTGATTCTCAAAAACAACTTCTACAATCTGTAGAATTGAGTGATTCGCTTTCAGATCTTGTGAGCCAATGACAACTTTGTAAGGATTCTGCAGAAATTGTATGGCTAAACCTTCAACTTCTTTAGGCCAAGTTGCACTCCAATGCAAAATCTGTATGTTATGCCGAATCTGGGAGAAAATTTTTCCTCACTTGATGTTCAAAACCCATGTCTAGCATTCGATCCGCCTCATCAAGGAATATCTTTGGACATCCTCTGATTGCTTTTGTGTTTGCTCATCTTCATTGGGGACTTCTTTGTTCCTACATCAAAGTGATCAAAGCCGCATTTTCCATTGTTAGCTTTGTGTGATTTGTAAATCATTATATTGCTTCCACTTGACACATGACTTAATAAAAGCCTCTCAAACCCCAGTTAATTCCCCAAGTTAGTAACTTGCTTCAAAAGGGCTTTATCTGACATCATTCGTGATAGATGATCATCTTTGAGCTATCATTGTCCATTTGTTTCCAAAACTCATATACATTATGTACAGGGTATGTAGGTGGCTATCATGGCTTAAAATTTGAAAAAATTACATCTTTGGCTGAGGGTTATACTTTTTTCTTTTTTTGGTTAAAACCCTTAGCTTGTATCCTCTATGCTTAGCCTCCTGGCAAAGTTTGGATTGATTTGAACTTGTATTTGGCTTTCCAAGATTTTTTAAATTAATTTTATTCTCAAGAATGACTAATGGGCATCTCTGGCACCTTCTGGCTACCAAACACATGTAGAACCAATGATGATGATCAAAATTGGGCTTGATCCCTGGTTTCTCCTGCAGACATCTATCATAAAAGATGACTAAGTTGTCATTTTTTCCCCTTTTGTTCTTGTCAGTGTTGTTAGTCCCTTTTGTTTGTTAGGCTTCATTAAGTCACATACAAGATAAAAGATTACAATATAGAGATCTACTTTCTGTGTACGGCCTTGTCGTCACGTGAAATGTCTAATGGCAACTTTACACTTGATGGGTGCTCTCGTTTAGTCGCATCACCAACTTCCTTTGTCCTTGAAGTCCATCTTGAGTCATTCATTTTTGGCCTCATGTTGTTGTTGAAGGTTGATCAACATTCTTTCTTACCTCTGACATTCTAGCCTTGTGCATATGGCTTTTGTGACATGCTTCGTGAAGTGTCATCATTTTCTTGGACCTTCTTTGCTTTGTACGGCTTGACATCTGTTCAGTATTTTCTTCATATGGATTATGGATTTTAATAAAATTTTCAAGAAAATATCAAAAAACGAATAAATAAAACCAAAAAACAACTCAGCTAAAAAAGCAAAATCATTCTAATAGAAATTTAAACACTATGTACACTGTATAATGTCCCTAGGGGCTCATATATGGCTTTTGTCCCCGTACTCCTCTTGTAACTCTACTATGAGGGAATATACTCTAAACTTTGTCAAAAATTATCACAATCAAACGCAAAAATTCAATACAACTCACAAAACATTGCCCTCTAATATTCATATATTAGGTCTGCATTTAGAATGCCTCCCCTCCTCCTATTTGGAGTCTTCCTTGATGACAAGGTATCACCAAGGGTATGTGTTGTGCTTGGGCAATCAAAAATTGTGCCTACGCAGGCCTTGTACTATAGCCCTATTATGCATACACAATAAATGCATGGAAAAGATTTATGTTGTGCAAGATGTGGGTATAAGCAATTTGCTTATTGGCATTTGCTGCAAAGCTTCGTATTCTAAGCAATGTGATATTTTTTTGAATCTCCTTTGCAGTTTGCTTGATTGAAGGTTGTAGAGATTTTTGGAAGGCTTACTTGTCTGTTTGATGCTTCTCTGGGATCCATTTTAGCCTTGTGGTTGGTTGTCGTATTTGGCATTGTTCCTCAGAGTGCTCTTCTAACTGTAATGTAATCGTAGGAGGAATTGAAAGAATTCAAGTGGTGGTATAGTAACATTTGTTTTTTTTAAAACCTTTGGGACCCACTTCTTCGTGATTACTGGTTGTTTTGTTGATGATGCTCGTTTGGGAACCCATACTTGTCCCTTCTTCGTTTGTGTTTGAAGAGACTTCTTTGGGATCCACCTCGTCTTTGTGTGAGTCTTCAGCGATCTTTGCTTTAGCTTTTGTACTCTTGAGTGAGGGCGAGGATTCAGACTTTTGGAGTTGACAATTTGACCGTTTTGGAATCCAAATGAACTCATGACCTCTTTGTTCTTGAGTCAACTTCTTTGCAAAATTGAAATTTGATTTGTGAAAGCTTCTGAATTTGGGATTTTTTGAGATGTTCTTACAGGCTTCGACTGTTTTTTTGTTGGCATTGGATCTTGTGATTTTTTATCAAAGATCTTGGTCTTCTTGATCCATACCTGCTTTTGGCCAATCTGGCTCTTTGCTAACCAGATTTGTCAAACTTTGTGGTTCTCACCTATTGTTCTTTTCTTTTGGCCTTCTTTGCTTGTCATGGAAGCTGCTAGTGATGGTGATGACTTGAGTTTCTGTTAAGGAATGTCATAAGAATCATCACTATTGCTGCTATCCTCAGCAAGGTTGCATTCTAGCACTTTCTCTTTGTGGTTTGGCTGGTTATGGAAAGTTATTGTTTGCTTGCTCTTTGTTTGTTGTTTTTAGCTCGTTGACATGGCTGTGTTCTTCTTTGTTGAGCCTTTTCTGTTGTGTCGTCCGGATTTTTGTTGTTTGCATCTTCTTGAATCTCCAAGTGTTCTACAGAGTCGTAGAACTCATCTTCTTCTTTGTCTTCATTTTCTTGGATTACACTTGCTTCAAAGTAAGGAACAACCTCATAGCCATTTTCATCACAAAACTGCATTGTTGGATCTTCTAGAATAGCGCACACATCCAAAGTAGCCAAGATGTTTTCCCATCCAAGGGGCTCTAAATCTTCCGCCTCAGGAAAGGGTTTTGTGATGTAATTTGTATCTTCAATTGCCCTTTCTAGGATGCCTTCCTCTTGTGTTAAGCTTCCACATTGCGAAGCTCCACACATCCATAGTTCTTAGTCTTACCCAACCATGTTGGAAGTTCTGATCCTGCTATAATAGTGGAATCAAACTCTTCCATAGTTGTTCTTGCCACATCCCTGTAACTAGGGTCCTTCAGATTTATCCTTGTCGTGGTTTCCATATGTCTCAGGTAGATAAAGTCATATTCCTAGTCCTGGACCATTTTTAGTTGCTGCATGAATGGTCTTCCTAGGATGATATCATAGTTGTTCTTCTTGCCAAAGTCAACAATAACAAAGGTTTTCTCATATTCAATTCCACAAGAAGTAACAACTGCTTTTTCTAGCAGTCCTATGGGCCTTTCCATGTGTTTGTCTGCAAGCTGCAATTTCATCCTTGTAGCCCTCTTTGCTAGTTTTCCCCATGTTTTCCATACCTCTTTTGTTGCACAGGCTCCGTTGTTAAGGATTTCCATGGTTTAAGAAACTCGGCAAACGTTATTGTACAGGTGATTGGTGTTGATAATATATTGATCAGTCCTTTTAAATCGATGACCTTGTTGGGAGACAGCCTTTGTGATGGGACTATAATAACATCAGATTTGGCCTCGTACTCTCCCGTATAGGATAATAGTGTTCTTAGCGAATGGGGTTGATTGTTCATAGAATGTACAGATCCTTTGTCCCCCCAATACAATTCCACTTCTAAGTTCATTTGAGATCCAGCCTCAAATTCCTCTATTTGTGGAAGAGACACTCCTCTTCCATCACTCGTTTGGTTTACTCATCTGCTTATCTCACTTGCTTCGTTGGCCTCTCTGACTTGTTTCCATAATTTGTCAAGACCATCTATTTCTTTACAACTCTCAGCTCTCGTAACTACTTGAACTGGTACGACGTTTTCATTTTCCGAGCTATTGGGTAGCTGAACAATTCCTGAGACATTCATTGTGATCTTTCTGACTTGGTTTGGATTTTTTGGATAGTTGGGGATCAAGTGAATGACACCACAGTCAAGACAATAGGCATTTACTTGTGTAATCTCCATCTGAGGACATTGTTTGAACAAGTGGTTGTCATGGCCTTTGTGACAATCTGCCTCTCATTGAGGAGCTTCTTCTTGCAATTCCTCTTGGCTGTAAACAGGCTTTGACCTAGCTAAGCCTCTATTCACAATGAACTGCAATGTCCTTTTGTCCATCTCATACCTTCTTTCTTTAGGTTGGAACACGGGACGTGGAGGTTATACATACCTCATCACTCCATTTGTTTCTCTCATCTTTTGTCGCTTTGAAAGGCCATACCTGCTTTGGTGATTATAATATATTGTAGCCAGTACTAGCGCTTGTTTATTGGATGGTTCCATCATTTGTGTGTATCTCATGTTTATAGGCATTCTTGCATCTCGCAACAGAGGTTGTTGTCCTAAGACAAGCTGTGGTCTCGCAACTCCTATAGGACCTGGTGCATTCCCCATAACGAATCTAGGTGGAGTAGGTGCTCCTGGAACAGGTTGTACATACCTCTCCTTAGCATATTCCATGCTATAGCAACACTTTTCTCTAGTATGGTTTGTCCATTTTCTCTCAGTTTTGCACCATAGAGGTTCTTGGAGGTCAAATTTGACTCGAGGAGCAAGTCTTTGAGCTAATCCTTCTATAAGCTTTATTTGCTCACTAGATACCTTTGGCTTTATAGTGGGTTGGGTTCTTGGTGAATCACTCCTCTAAGAAGATGTGCCACTCTCACTCTCAATATCATATCTTCTCAAGGTTCTGCTCTAATTTGGATACAAGTAAGTTATAAGGGGTGGTGATGGTACATATGGTCCTTGAGAAGGCATGTCTACCCTCTCTGTGATAATTCTATCTCTTGTTATTGCTCTAGAAGGAAATCCAGGTGGCTCCTTCTTTGGAATTCTTGTAGGAATTCTCGTGTTTGGTGGAGGAATTTGTGGTCCTTCATTGACCAAATGTCCACCTCTATAAAAGTCATGTTCTATGGTTGCATCTGGGTACAGCCATGGTGGCAATGTAGCTAGGCTTGTGTCAAAATGTGGATAGATTGGCATTTCAACACTTCTAACTTGGCTTGCCATACCTCTCATCATATCTACAAAAGTATTGGTAGATTGGATTTCCATCCTAATGTTCTTATCTTTCTTAATGTCAGGCCCACTCAACACTCTTAAGATAGTCCTTAATAAGCACCTTTGCTTAGTGCAACTTATCCCTTTTTGCCCTTGATCAGGTCTCTAAAAATCAAGAATTTGTGACTCTTTTGGTCTCTGGATACTGGTTCTGGGTACCCTAAAAGTTTGGATTTAGGAAACCTGGGAAAGTTCAGCTCTAGGTGTGTCCTATTGCCTACAAGCTTTTTTCCTGGCTATACCTGACTCAATTTGGAGTTGTTTATTAAAAGTTAGAGCAGTTTTGGTGAACTGCACTTGAAACAACACTCAAAACCGTTTCAGGATCAAGGATTTTTGCTTGTATCTTGACCAAATGTGACCCAAATTTGTTGAAACTTGGTCACTAGGCTTATTTTATGTTGGCAAACACTTATGTGAGCTGAGATGTAACTTTTGGCCTCTAATTTGGCACTTGAGACATCATACATGTATAACGTCTTTTGTGTCAAAATGAAGTGACTTTTGTTCCAGCGATTCCTTATCACTCAAGAAACTCTCAACAACTTTCAAAATTCAATTTGGACATTTTTTGGGCAAGTTATGATAATCACAAGCATGAATATGTCCAAATATGTCTTCAGGCATGTACAAGCTCAAATGAGCTCCAAATTCAATGAAATTTTGGAGAGGGACTTCTTTTATGCTCTAGGACACTAGGGTATACTCAATGTTTGATTTGACCCAAATCTGACCAATGAGACATCATACGCGTATAAAGTCCTTTGGCTCAGAATTCACTTAGATTTCTACCCAAGCCTTGATGCATACAACAAGAATATGTGATTATATCAAATTTTGGATGTCCAAATTGCTCAAAATCACCAATTTTCACCTTTACATTCTTGTATCTGCAAAGTCTTTGTACATACCAAAATAGGTGTCCAAATGAGATGAAAATTTGCACGCAAGCTTAACACATCATTTCCGAACCCCCTATGTGGTCAAAAGTGAAATTTGACTTTCAGATTTGGCCTTGAGATATCATATATGTATGATGTCTATGTTCTCAGAATTGGACAAAATTTGGTATGTGAGCTTGTCTTGTGGTGCTTAACACCCTGGTATGCTCAAATTTCAATTTTGGTCTCTAAAAGTGCCCTTTAGACATCATATGCGTATGATGTCTAACTGATCAGAATGAAGTAAATCTCACTTCAGAGGTTTCTCTCTATATTGGCAACTCACACCAAGTTTCAGAATTGAATTTTGACACTTTTTGAGCAAGTTATGTCCATCACAAGCATTCACTTGCCTAGATGCGTCTTATGGTCTTTGAAAGCTCAAAATTGCTTCAATTTGGATGAAATTTGACCAATATGCTTCCTAAATGCTATAGATCACAAGGGTGCACTCAGTTGTAACTTTTGACCTCAGATCTGGCCTTGAAGACATCATACGCGTATAATGTCTTTTGCTCACATTTTAGTTATGTTTCTACCAAAGGTGCCTCTTAGTGTGTGGATGGAACAAGAACATGTGCTCACAACAGATTTTGGATGTCAAAATTGCACAAAATCATCAATTTTACAAGGAAATTCCCTGAAAGAGTAAAATCCCCTTAACTCTCAACCTATAAGCCCAAATGACATGAAATTTGGCGTATGTGCTCAACACAACATGCAGAAGATAGGTATAATGTCAAAAGTTCAAAATTGTTGCCAGAATCACCCCTTAGACATCATACGTGTATGATGTCTGCTGATGAATGTAGGGAGGCGTTGTAGCACGACCTAATTGCAACCCACAAAATTGTCAAATCGTGGATTGGCAACCCGGCTAGGGCATGGAAGCACGAGCCTAGAATGTATAGACATAGAGGATTCAAGGGATCCTTCTACTCATCATAGAGAGAAGCCATGGAATGGGCTTCCTCTAATCAACAACACATTCCTACTTACTAATCACTTGCACACAATCATGTGGTTGAAATTAACCTCTCACATCAATCACTCTTATTCTAAACTCTTAATCACATAACTACACAATTAGCATGCAATTAACTTACCTACTCCGCATTAGTGTGTCCATTCCGGCACAACCCCTCAATGCGACTACGTATGCACACACACTAACCGCACACTTTGTAGAGAGAGATGAAGAGAAGGAAGGCATAGCCCTCACACACCATGGCCAATGGTGTGGATAGAATAGCTTAACTCAAAAAAGGGATTATGAGATCTACCATCACACTAATACCATCCGGGTTACACAAATTGGCGAGCGGGTATTTCCGAGCAATGAAATAATTGAGCAAGTCCCTTCAGACAAGCTAGATTAAAGAAGTTTATAAATTATACGATTTCTTGAGCTTGAAGACCACGCGGTGACGGTGCATATCTTCAAGACAATCTATCCTAATGGCTCAAATCCACACATTCCTGACATATGATTAATGCCAGACTCCCACAACAACTCGGGCAATCATATGAGTGTCTAGAGAAGTGTAGCCATGAAAATTTAAAAACTTGCATGTCTTCTTGCATAATTCAAGACTACACATGCTTGATGCATGGTGCCACGACCCCTTGGCTTTACGCGCTCCCTCCTTGTCTGCCCCCCACCTCACCCATACTACTTGTCTGCATAGACTGGCCTTCTCCTTCACATTTAATTGGTGCTGAACTGCTAGTATCCCGTTCGATTCTTTAAGGTTTTTTTTAAAAAAATCATTGGCCCCTCGTTTGTTGATGCTTTCAATTTTTTATTGAAATCATTGGCCTCTTCTTACGTAATGGGTATACATAAACACACACACACATTTATTCAGCTAACAATAGAGCAATTGTATTCCGCAAAGAACGAAAGTCAAGTGAACTAACACCTTTGAGGAATCAAATGCAATTGGCAAGTTCAAGAGATATTGCCGAGATGTTGCTATTTCCACCTCCTCTTCACTTAGAAGTTTATAGTTACTTTTTTCCATAATCTGAGAACAAATCTAAGTCTCTCTCTCTCTCTCTCTCTCTCTCTCTCTCTCTCTCTTTGGAGATGATCATTGATATTGAATATTCCAAAACCTGTCCAACAGAGCTGGCTATCACAAACACAAAAGTACAAATCCAAAATTTCTTAAACTATCTCACCCTTAATGCTGTCATCATTAGGACTGGCAACACCTACTCATCCTCCTAACTATGAAGCGTCGATAGAACCATTGGTAATGGCAACGTTGAGTTGAGTGGCTCGCTCCACAATTGATTTCCGCTTCAAAGTGGAAACACAATGACCAATCTCAGCATAAAACTTCTTGTTGTGCATCATAAGAAGGTCCGGTTCAGTAAAATTGTGCACCAAAAACTTTGGGAAACCATTGGGTAGCACATGCATTATCTTCTTGTTTGAGCAATACCTAAGGTTAGGCATCAAAATGCACCCTTTGAATTTCCTCCTGACACGTGAATCAATACCCTTTGGTGTGAGCCTCACCATGCAGCCCCCTGCGCTAGTACAACTCTGGGCAACGAACTTCCTCATGGTTCTTCTGGCAGCCCTCAAGCTAGCCTGCCATGCCCTCAACGTCGGAGCCTTACCTTGTCTCCTACGCAGATCCACTCCACAGTCTTTGCAGACACTGAAGGTGCTGACGCCTCTTGCCAATGATGCTAGCGCCAACACAATCAATGAGGCGCTTCGAGCCACGCTCCCTACGCCGGTGGTGAAACCCACTCAAGCATAGCTTGTTGCAGGTGAGGCAAGCCATGGCGAGTCCCTACCTACTCCGCACCATCCAGGCTATGGTTACCATGCCGC
This sequence comes from Adiantum capillus-veneris, assembly GCF_014529385.1. Classification (NCBI taxonomy): domain Eukaryota; kingdom Viridiplantae; phylum Streptophyta; class Polypodiopsida; order Polypodiales; family Pteridaceae; genus Adiantum; species Adiantum capillus-veneris. The sequence goes on along the minus strand of NC_140947.1, from coordinate 54,047,453 downwards.
ATGCAAAACTCCAGACGAGACCCTTGACATTCCTGTAGGCAACTTGGTCGAATCAGTTGCAATTGAAGCTGACACCGCCATCATGGAAGCAATTATTGCTCCACTAGAAGCCCCTTGCTCAGCGGTGCTGCTACCCTTGCAGACTCTCGCCTCCCACCTCTCACACTTATGCCATGGTCTGCTGCTCCCTGGTCTCCTGCTCGTCTGCTACTGCCGCTCTCGCCTCCCACCTCTCACACCTACGCCTTGGTCTGTAGCTCAATGGTTTGCTGTTGCAACCATTCCGCGCCGGCGCGGATTGGTTGCAGTAGCAAACCAATGCGGGTAGGGTCATTTACAAAAAGGGAAAATTACCAAAATACCCCTCCTAAGTTGCCTTCAAATTTCAAAAGTTCCCAAAGTAACCCCCATATTTTGTCCTAAATTCCCATTTAATGCCCTTCAGATTTTCCAAAATTCTCAATTTACACCGATTTTGAGATTAAATTTCGTCAAAGATAAAAAAAATTGTAGCTTTCATAAGAACACTTATTGTCTATCAATACAAGATGCTAAAACTAGAATTTGAGTTGGTTATGTAGGCTTTGCAAACGAATTGCTTCATTATTTTTGAACATAATTGCCCTTTTTGTGAGGTAATTTGTGACAAATTACATGCTAAGCACTCAAAAACGGATCTCAATTGTCAGAAAGGAATAAAGATTAGAAAATCTTGAAGAATCCAGCCAAAATAGGTACAAGGGTTTTTGGGAATTTCTAAAATTTGAGGGTATTTTGAGAATTTCCACAAATTAGAGGGGTACATTGATAGTTTTCCCTTGAAAAAAATAGCATTTGTCAAAATGAGTTGGATTCCAAGCTTTTGTGAATGATTTATTTTCTGTTGTCGTTTGTCTCACTTGCACCTACAATTACTGACTTTTGCCCATTTGCTGCTTCCTGTCCATAGAATCACGCCCACACAATCTGGCTCTTGCTAAATTTCAGACTCTCAACAATATGGGATCCTTGAGATCCTGCCATGTAGCCGCGGGAACAACCTGCTTAGTAGATTAACCAGTCAGCAATTCTTTCCACCAAACATGTTTGAACATAGGCTACAAATGAGCACGAACTCTGTTCAACATAGCTCGGAATCCGAACTAGGGTGGGCTACGAATGAGCACGAACTCTGTTCAACACAAGTCAGGATCCGAGCCAGCACTCTCTATTCATTCCAACATGATATACCCCATAGCACTAATGATGTTCGCTTACATTCCGATATATATCATAAGTCACATACGACAATACTGTGATAGATTGGAGGGACATTGGATTGTAGCCATAGACGTCGGCATGTAGAAGAAACATTTCTATTGTACCTCTGTTCCTGTGATGGTTGCTCTTGTTTACCTGTTGTTGCAAAAGATCTGGCAGGCTTTGGAAGTTGTAAATCACCATTCTTTGACCTAGGACTAAAAGATTCTTTCAATCTTGCTGGATATCCTAGGATTAGACAATTCTCTAGTTGTGCCATGGCCTTCGGGCGTTTTTAACAATGAGAGCACTCACATTATAGAAGCTTTTAAGGAATTGTTGCTTCATGACTTTATCTTTGCATCCCATAGGAAAATGCACCTGAGACTTTGTCCTTTCTTGTGTAGAAGAACTTGCATTTGGCCTTGGGTCGTATCGTTTTTGTCTACTGATCTCACAATAGACTCGTTAGGCAAGAAATTTTCTCAAGAAAAGTGGTTCCAAAAGCAAAATGATTCGATAAAGCAGCAATTTGGAGGTCTTGCAAGGCACCTCTTAAAGCTTTATTTTATCCTTAAATTTTCAATTAGGAGGGCTCAGAGAAATAAGAGGCATCTTAGAAGCCAATGCTGCACAAGCTGCCAACAAACTTAAGCGAGACAAGAAGTTTTGACTTGAAATTTTGGTAATTAGTAAAATGGAGCTTGCCAAATTTTTTACAACCTATTTTGAGAGGAGATATGCCACATGGAATTGAATTGTATACCTTTAAAGTATGAAGAGATTGCTTGTGCCTTGTGTATTCAATTTTTATATTGGTTCTAAAATCTCATTTTTTGTCGATTGAGTGTTAGATTTGTGTAGTGAAAGTAATGTGCATGGCATAATGTTTTCCTTTCACCATTGTTGCTATTGTATCAATTTGCTCGAATTTGTCTTTGCTCTGTTTTTTTTGCTCGGTGATTAGAAACCCCCATACCATCTCACTCCACATAATCAAACAAAGAGACTAATAAGAAAGAAGGTGTAATTGATTATTAGAAATCAAGAGCTACATGGGCATGGAAAGCCCATGAGCCTCATGACCATCCACTCTACAAAGAGGAGAACTCACCCAAGAACCACTTCTCATTAAGCATAGGGCTCTTTTATAGCTTTGGGCCTCAAACCCTTCTACTATGGGATAAAGTTGAACTCTCTAGCTTAGACTCATACAACTTTGTAACTCCTACATGAGCCCAATCCCTATACAATGAAAGGAAATATTGTGCACTATGACACATCCACAACTTGGTGCATAATTGGTGTAGCCTTTGTTAGCCGCTGCTAACCTTCCCCCCTTTCTAATTTGACGCACGTCCTCGTGTGCCGGTGAAGCAAGACATGGTGACATGGTAGAAAGCAAATCTATGGAAGAAATGTTGAGCTGCAAAACATAAGAACAAGTAATGAGCATCAAAGACCACCAAGAATAAATAAAACATGAAGCAAAAATGAACAATCATGCAAAGTGAAATTTTTGCTTCTAAAAGATGGGTCAATCATAGTAAAACATTAGACAGCATAAAGCAAAAAAACACCTATACTATTGTGAAGATTAAACCACTTGAAATTTCAGTTTTATGCATGAAACACAAGCAATCAATTATGAACCCTAGGCTAATGCAAGTTCATAAACCTACTAGCTTAAAAACTATGTGAACAATCTTAATAAATCATTCAAGTCTATCATGTCTATGGGCTATAAAAAAGCTCCTAATCTATTAGTACATCGTCAAAGCTTTTTGAAGCTCATGGAAGTTTTGTTTTTGTCATTCATTGAAAAAATTAAAGCACAATCACAAGGCTACCACCCCAAGGCAAGTCTAGGTGCGACTCTCGGCTCCTTGAACACTCAAGAAGGTGTTCCAAAAGCCTACTAGCCTACCAAGGTGTTCCAAAAGCCTACTAGCCTACCAAGGCGACGGCTAACCCCTATCAGCCCAGGGCATCGGTTTAGGGCCTTGACCAAGTGAGCCAAGGTGATTCCTGCCAAGTGTCAATAAGGTGCTAGGCCTCACATAGACACAACATAACATATAAATTTTGATTTTCATGTGTCTAGTAGCATTCTTGCTACCTTTTCTTGATACTTTTTTGCTTCATTGATTTATTTTTTAGCACTTTTTTTATTGCTTCCAACTTGAGATGCTAATGGCAATTGGACTAAAGGACTAAAGCCTAATCATATCCCTAGGTCATGCTAAAAATGAATGGAGTATTAAGACCATCACTAAGAGTCTAGGACTAGCAAGAAATGAACCTATATTAACCTAAGGTCAAGGCCAATTACCTATGGTTCGCAGACATAAAACCTAGTTTTTTGATGAGTTAATATTCCCAAAGCGAAGTGTTCAAACTTTAGGATGCTTAGCTTTTGAACATGAAAAAACCATAGCTTAGAAGAAAAATTTCACTTAATCCAAGCATAGAGAATGAAGAGATGAACAAAATCATGGAAGGATTACACCTATTCATGCTCTTTGTGCATCCTTGAGCAAGCATCCTTTGTGTAGAGAAGTCTCTTGATCTTTTATTACAATCCAAGCTTTTTGAAGCTAAGTGTAAACACAAGCTACCAAAGCCAATTATTGAAAGCCAAAAGCACACAAAAAACATTATTGAAAAACCTAAAGCTAGGGTCTTGCATACCTGAATTTGCCAAAGGGAAAAAAACCCAAGGGAAAAAAATGCCTTTGGTTATGCACATGATACTCTAAAGTAGCAAATTTATGCATACGTATCAACAATGAGAGAGAATGAGCTTCTTCATAAGCAAATTTTGGAATTTAGAGTCTCTCATGCATGATTCAAAGGTTGGATTAATTTCTAGCTTAATAAAATATGGAAAAACAAGATAAGAGCTAAAAACAATGCAACTTTTGAATGAAATGAAGTGGCTCTTGAAAACTGAATTTTACAATTCAAAGATTTCCAAAAAGTTGGCTAACAACTAGCTCAATAAATTTTAGAATTTTAGAGCAATCTATGAGCTAGAGATGACTGCAACTTAATGAAATGGAAATGAGTGGCTCTCAATAGCTAAATTTTTCAATTTGAAAGCTTCAAAAAAGTTGGCTAAACACTAGCTCAAATGAAAAAATTCACTTTTGACCAAGCTACGAGCTAGCATGTATACAACTTTAATCCAAACATTTGGAATGGCTCTAATCAGCCAAATTTTTCAATATATTTGCAATGATGATCCCTTCTTGGATCATTTGACATCACACACCTGTCACATCCCTTCAAAATGAAGCTCAATTGTTAGTACATGAAAGCATTTGTCATTTAAAGTAAGCACTAAAAAATGCATGATCAACCACAACCCCGAAATTTACTGCCCTCTCCTTGCCATAAAAAAAGATCAATTTTAGTACTTTGCATGATTTTCACATTCAAATCAAGCACTAAAATGTAGCAAACAATGCCAAGCCCAAGTTTAATACAGACTCTTTGACCAAGCATCGGTTTACTTCAATGTACCTCAAGATGAAGCTCACATGTAGCTGATATGATATATATAACATTGCAGAGGAAAAGCATAAGGTAAACTTTTGTTTTCCCAGCTCTTTTGAGTAAATCAAATTGAATGCTCGTGTCGCAAAATAGCCCAATAATTAATGTACAAAAGCCGGTACTCAAAATGAGCACAAGAGTTGTCTAGGACAAGCAAAACCTCCATAATCCATGCATAAACTTATCAATGGGTATAACAAGCTCTTATGTAGCTCATTTAGCAGACAATACAAGTTATTCAGTTTCGGCTTCTAAAAATTGGCAATTTTTGAGAGCGCGAAATACTGAATACAACAGATAAGCATTTGTGCAACTTTGAAGTTGCTTGTCTCCAGCTCTTTTCACAAGACCAAAGCAACAAGCTCTGCTTATGAATTCGAGCAAGGCCCGAGCACTTGCAGTTCAAGCCATCAAAATTTTAGCTTGAGGGTGGGAATTTCCCCTTAATTTTTTTTAAAAAAAAATGAGTTAATGGCGAGACGCTGCAGCCTGCGGTGTGTGTGTGTGTGTGGAGTGGAAACGCGTGTGTGTAGGTAGCGAGTCAATCATCTCTGCAGAAGATTGTGTGTGTGTGGGAAAGGTCCAAAGATTCAGTCATTGAACCAGCACAACGGGTGTGTATGTTTGTGTGTTGGTGTGGGCCAAGCTAGGCAGAGACCAGCATTTGTGAGAGAAAACGGGGGTGTTTGTGTGTGTGTGGTGAGTGCCATTCCAGCTATCCAGGCAACTGGGCATCGTGGGTGTTTATGTGTATTTGCAAGCGTCAATCCAGACCGGGTTCATGAGCCAAAAATGGCAGGGAGTGCGTGCGTGATTTGCTTTTGTTGACGATGGCCATGGCAAGACCAACCGAGCCCGAGAGATAGTGAGGATTGAGCATGCGGTAAAAAATGCAATGATGATAATTCTGAGCCAATTGTGAGTGCGACAAACTCAAAAAAGTTTGGTGTGTGTAGGAGTTGTTTCCTTTGCACCTTTTCAGGCTCGAAGTTTGGAGAGCCTTTTTTATACTTTTTTTTTTGAAATTTCCACTTGGGGCTTGTTCCCACGGTAGGCCATAGGCAATTAGGGGGACACTTTCATGCAATATGGCATGCACAATAGTTTCCATGCTTAACACCATTTTGACAATTTGATCACATAAATTTATGTTCAAGGCATTGAGACCTCACGCATCAAAGAGTCATAAAAAATAAGTGAATATTCTCATAAAAAATCATTCGGTTATTCACTAGTACGAATAAATAGCCGTGCACCAAAATTTTCTATATATCTTTATGTATCTATCACTCTCCACTTCAATTGGAATTTGCAATTCGAATTTCAAAATCGAATCAATTTATAATCGATTGGGAGATTCCCTCATGCTTGATTAGTGCGTAATTTTTCTTTCAACCGCCAATTCAATCAAACTTATCAATCATTGCAACTCAAGTTGCTCATATCTTTATCCATAAATACGCGTACCAATTTGGTACAAAACATTGGTCAATTTAAACCCTATTTTTAATCATTGCAAATTTAATTGCTCATATCTCATGGCCCTAATCTCATACACATCAACTTTTTAGGTCTTTAATCATTATGACTAGTGATCAACACCAATCATTCATTCCAAATCGGATATCAGGCACCATTGCATAGACACACACATTAAATATTTGGCCAAATTAATCATCATAATTGGTAAAAAATACCAATTATTCATTCAAGCACCGGATTGCACATGCCATTGAGTAGGCACACACACCCAAATTTAGGCCAAAATTTTATGCAAAAATTACATCAATTCCACATTGAAATGCACAAATTGCAAACTCAATGAAGAATAATTGAATGCATGCATGCTCAATTTTCAAAATTAACACTATTTTGACCCAATCAAGCAATGCACACATTCAAAAATTAAGCACAAATGATTGTTTTTTTCTCAATTGGCAATGAATTTAGGCTTATACCTAATGATTTCACATACTTTTCATGAACATTTCACAATCAAAAACCATTTAGGTGTCCCAATTGACCATCAATCATTAAAAATCAAGTGGTCATGGATGGGCACACACACTCAATGTTTGCCCAATTTTTTTGGCAATTAGGCTTATCCAATGATTGAATTAGCCTAACATACACATCATTTACATGATTGCATACTCATGTATCATCAATTCCATCAATTTTTATGTATGCACACATTCGGGATTAGGTGCACACACACAATGATTTTATGCACACACATGAATTCTTGATGAGAATTAAGCATTATTTGGATACACACAAAGTTCATTAGTCACAATTTGAATATTAATTTTATTCCAAGTGTATCAAAATTAGGTACAAAGTGTAGGTCAATTTGTGTTACACACCTAATTTTAGAAAATAATTAGCAAATTGAATCACATTGATCAATAAAAAATTGACATAATAAGTGAGTGCACTTACATCGTAATTACACTCCAAGTGATTCCTTTGCTCCACGTGAAGTCGCATCATTGCACACACAAGTGTGTGCACCATCAAATTGGCTCCAAAATTGACCATTTGTAGGTCAAAATCACACACTCAAATCATCAAATTAAGCATAAATTAGCACAATTAACTTGATTAGAGTGATGATTCCACCTCTTGCAAGGGGATTTCACATGCTGTATACTTCAAATGTTAGTGGTTAGGTTACCAAGGTTAGTCAAACTTAGTAGAAATTAGCATGAAATTAGTAAAATTAGCATGGAAAGAAGCGAATTATCAAGGGTTAGCATGAAATTAGTGAAATTGGGGGTTTGGGGTATTCATAACTCAACATTAACATCAATTTTTTACACAACATCATCAAATTAAACCAAAAAATGAGTTACACACACTCAAAAACCAACAAAATTAGTATGAAACTACTCTATTCTACACATCCTAAACTCACTAGCTTAGGTTATCGATCCCCGCCAACGGAGCCAAATGTAGGGAGACGTTGTAGCACGACCTAATCGCAACCCACAAAATTGTCAAATCGTGGATCGGCAACCCGGCTAGGGCATGGAAGCACGAGCTTAGAATGTATAGACATAGAGGATTCAAGGGATCCTTCTACTCATCATAGAGAGAAGCCATGGAATGGGCTTCCTCTAATCAACAACACATTCCTACTTACTAATCACTTGCACACAACCATATGGTTGAAATTAACCTCTCACATCAATCACTCTTATTCACAACTCTTAATCACATAACTACACAAGCATGCAATTAACATACCTACTCCACATTAGTGTGACCATTCCGGCACAACCCCTCAATGAAACTACGTATGCACATACACTAACCGCACAATTTTTAGATAGAGATGAAGAGAAGGAAGGCATAGCCCTCACACACCATGGCCAATGGTGTGGATAGAATAGATTAACTCAAAAAAGGGATTATGAGATCTACCATCACATTAATACAATCTCACTCCACATAATCAAACAAAGAGACTAATAAGAAAGAAGGTGTAATTGATTATTAGAAATCAAGAGCTACATGGGCATGGAAAGCCCATGAGCCTCATGACCATCCACTCTACAAAGAGGAGAACTCACCCAAGAATGAATTCTCATTAAGCATAGGGCTCTTTTATAGCTTTGGGCCTGAAACCCTTCAACTATGGGATAAAGTTGAGCTCTTTAGCTTAGACTCATACAACTTTGGAACTCCTACATGAGCCCAATCCCTATACAATGAAAAGGAAATATTGTGCACTATGGCACATCCACAACTTGTGCATAATTGGTGTAGCCTGTGTTAGCCGCTACTAACAATGAATTTTTGGACAGAATTCATACACAAGCATCCCCAAGTCTGTAGCACTGGTTTTCAAACACTTCTATGAATTTTCATGGAGAACTGTGCTCAGAATCTCAAGTTTCTCCTTTTTCCGTTTTCGACACTTCGTCTTTTATCTTTCGGGTGTCAAGAGTTGGTCAAAACTCTAGTTTCAATGTATACTTAGGGTAAAACCCCCCTTCTGAACACACTGGTGCAGATAGATTTTTCAAATTTGGTCTCTAGATGCCCCTTGAGACTTTATACACGTATAAAGTATAAGTTTTTAGAATTATAGTTTTTGTACACAAAACCCTTGCACATACCCTCTTATTTGCTCAACACCATTCAATCATGCAAAAATGTCAATAGAACTCTTTTTGTTGCATTTTCTCCTCAAAAGCATACTTTTTAGAGTTTTAAAAAGAAAAAAACTTAGCGAGAAAAATTTGCTTAGGCAACATGATGGAAGAAGAAAAAGATATGTGGGTCTGTGTGTGTGTGTGGGGGGGGGGGGGGGAGAAGGAAAAGGGACAAGTTTACACCAAAGTTTTGAAAAGCAAAAAACTTAGTGAGAAAATTTTGCTTAGGCAAAACGATGGAAGAAGACAAAGCTATGTGGGTTTGTTGTTGGGGGGGGGGGGGGGGGGGGGAGAAGGAAAAGGAGACAAGTTTACACCAAAGTTTTAAAAAGCAAAAAACTTAGCGAACCAATTTTGCTTAGGCAACACGATGGAAGAAGACAAAGCTATGTAGGTTTGGGGTGGGGTGGGTGTGTGGGGGGGGGGGGGGGGGGGGGGGAAGGAGACAAATTTAAACCAAACACGTTTCACTTAATTAGGTCATCAGTGGTGTAAACAATAGAAGAATATGGAGGGGGTATAAATAGTGAGGTGTGGCTCAAAAAGATGTACTAGGTACCATATTGAAGAGGGATAGACCTACTGAAAGATAGATTATGACCAATATTAAGTGGATACTTACAAAAAAAAGGGAGGGAAAGGAAGAGAGTTAATAGGGTAATAAAGCTTGTGAAGGGGGTATTTAAAGGAGTGGCCAAAAATGTACAGAAAAGGGACTAGTCAAAGGAGGTTGACTCATCTAGGGAATGGGTGAAGTTTAGAAGGGTTGCATATATCCAAGAGGCTGAAGTTTATCGAAGTAAGCTGAGGTAGGGTTTAGTCAATAGGGGGTGGAATTCTTTGAGGTGGGATGGGGGGGGGGGGGGGGGGACTGGGGAGAAGTGGCTTAGAGAGAAAAGTGCCGAGATTGGGTGCATTCATCCAACATATCAAAAGTCTAAGTAAGTGTGTGAGGTCGGTATTGGATTTAAGAAGATTAGTGAGGGTTTTGATAATGGAACGGGATAAGTTGAGATGGTGGATTAGAGGCGAGAAAGGAATCTTGATGATGGTTGGAGAGGGTTTGGTTTTAGACAAATTTTGGAGGAGAGAGGGTCTCAGATTGTAGGAAAGGTAGAGAAAGCAAGCTTCCAAAAGGGGAGAGGGATATCCCTTTGCAATAGCCTAGTAAAGAAAAGGTTACGAATAGAGATAAAGCCCGAAAGAGAGCTTTCTCTAATGATGTACCTCCTAAGCTCTGAGAGAATAAAGGTGATCTTTTGGTGTGTAGGGTGCCAAGATTGCCAAGGGATGTAGTTGTAGGAATTAAGGCTTTTTTGGTAACAATGGGTATCCAGGATCCCATAAGTGGCAAAAGAGGGTCCCTTGAAAAAATGAATATCTAGAACAAAATCTTCTTGCGAGGAGATTGAAAGAGAGATTTTGATATGTTCTTGGAGAGGGTGCCCATACTTTTGGAGGAGATTGTTTAAGCTAGAGAGAGGACCATCCCAAATTCCAAAGGCATCATCTAAAAATCTCTTGAAATAGAGAAGGGAAGGGGACGATAGGAGATTCATGCCTTCCTCTAAAAAACAAAGAAAAAGGAAAGCATACACAACTGCAAAGTTAGACCCCATAGCAGTGCCCTTAATTTGGTGCCAAAACTCTCCATTGAAATGGTGGTTGAGGATAAAAGAGCCTAAGGATAAAATTAAGTGGACCTTAGGGGAGGGGAAGAACCCTTTGATGGAATGTTTAAGGGCAAAGAGGGCATCGTGGATGGCGATACTAAGATAGAGAGATTCCACATCAAAGGTGAAGAGGATAATGTTGGGAGAAAAAGAAATAGAAGCTAGGTCTAAAACCAGAGAGTGAGAGTCTTTTAGGTGTTGAGTTTTGGACAAAAGAATGGGGTAGAGTTGTGCATGGAGCCATTTAGAGGCGTTCTCCAAAATGTAACCTTTGTAAGAACAAGTGGGACGGCCAACGAGGATGAGTTTGTGGATCTTAGGTAAAAGAAAGAAGGGGCAAGGTTTAGGGTTTTCAAGCGAGGAGGAGAGGATAAAGGATCTTTTGTTGCCAAGAAGAAGAGGATAATTGGTGACAATAGAGGAAAGGAGGGAGTGTACAAAGGGTAAGAGCAAGCTTTTCTACCTGACTCAATTTGGAGTTGTCTATCAAAAGTTAGAGCAGTTTTGGTGAATTGCACTTAAAACATCACTCAAAACAGTTTTAGGATCAAGGATTTTTGCTTGTATCTTGACCAAATGTAACCCAAATTTGTTGAAACTTGGTCACTATGCTTCTTTTATGGTGGCAAAGACTTCTGTGAGCTCAGATGTAACTTTTGATCTCTAATTTGGCACTTGAGACATCATACACATATAAAGTCTTTTGTGTCAAAATGAAGCGACTTTTGTTCCTTATCACTCAAGCAACTCTCAACAACTTTCAAAATTCAATTTGGACATTTTTTGTGCAAGTTATGATCATCACAAGCATAATTCTATCCAGATCTGTCTTCTGGTCAATACAAGCTCAAATGAGCTCCAATCAATGAAATTTTGGCTAGGGACTTCTTTTATGCACTAGGACATTAGGGTATACTCAAATGTTTGATTTGACCCAAATCTGACAAATGAGACTTGATACGCGTATAAAGTCCTTTGGCTCAGAATTCACTTAGATTTCAAGGTACTCCTTGATGCATACAACAAGAATATGTGATTACATCAAATTTTGGATGTCAAAATTGCTCAAAATCACCACTTTTTAACCTTTACAGTCTTGTATCTGCAAAGTCTTTGTACAGACAAAAGTAGGGTTCCAAATGAGATGAAAATTTGCACGCAAGCTTAACACATCATTTCCCAACCCTCTATGTGTGTTTTGACTTTCAGATCCTTGAGATATCATACACGTATGATGTCTATGTGCTCAAAATTGGACAAAATTTGGTCTGTGAGCTTGTCTTGTGGTGCTTAACACCCTGGTATGCTCAGATTTCAATTTTGGTCTCTAAAAGTACCCTTTAGACATCATATACGTATGATATCTAACTGATCAGAATGAAGTAAATTTCACTCCAGAGGTTCCTCTCTATACTGGCAACTCAGAGAAAGTTTTAGGATTGAATTTTGATACGTTTTGAGCAAGTTATGGCCATTACAAGCATTCACTTGCCTAGATGCGTCTTATGGTCTTTGAAAGCTCAAAATTGCTTTAAATTGGATGAAATTTGGCCCATATGCTTCCTAAATGCTGTAGATTACAAGAATGCACTCAGTTGTAACTTTTGACCTCAGATCTGGCCTTGAAGACATCATACGTGTATAATGTCTTTTGCTCATATTTTAGTTCTGTTTCTACGAAAGGTGCCCCTTAGTGTGTGGAACAAGAATATGTGCTCATAACAGATTTTGGATGTCAAAATTGCACAAAATCATCAATTTTACAAGGAAATCCCCTGAAAGAGAAAAATCCCCTTAACTCGCAATCTATAAGCTCACATGACATGAACTTTGGTGTATGTGCTCAACACAACATACATAAGATGGGTATATGTCAAAAGTTCGAAATTGATGCCAGAATCACCCCTTAGACATCATACACGTATGATGCCTACCGATGAATTGTTGGATAGAATTCATACACAAGCATCCCCAAGTCTCTAGCATTGGTTTTCAAGCACTTCTACCAATTTTCATGGAAAACTGTGCTCAGAATCTCAAGTTTCTCTTTTTTCCATTTTCGACACTCCGTCTTTTGGTCAAAACTCTAGTTTCAATGTATACTTAGAGTAAAACCCCCTTCTGAACACACTGGTGTAGTCAAATTTTTTGATTTGGTCTCCAGATGCTCCTTGAGACTTTATATGCGTATAAAGTCTAAGTTTACAAAATTGCAATTTTTGTACACAAAAACCCTTGCACAAGCCCTCTTATATGCTCATCACAATTCAGTCATGCAAAAACGCCAATAGAATTCTTTTTATTGCATTTTCCCCTCAAAAGCAGACTTTTTAGAGATCATGAATGCAAACAAGCACTTTAGCAAATAATTCAGTGATGAATAGCTCTATATCAAAATCAGATCACTTACCTAAAGCTACTTCTACAAATCATATGGGGTTTTGCATCTATGAGTAAAAAAACGCTTCAATGTCACACACGGACTAGCAAACGCTTTTATCACCTCACAAATCACTCAACCACCAACAACTACTCTATTCTACAAATCCTAACTAAATCTAACTAGTCGTCGACCCTCGGCAAGACACACACTTCCTGGCTATCCACTTGATCTCGAAATAACCTCTTCCAGATCCACTTAAGAAAAATGCTTTCTTTAGCCAAAACTAAAGCAAGCAACCATCACACGAGTGTTAGTAGGAACACCTACCTAAGTCCTTGTATCCCCGGCAGTGGCGCCAATGTTGCGGGAGCGAATCACACCACCCATAAAGTGCATGTAACACAACCTAGATCAACATAATGTCAATTGAGGACACGGATACACGATAGGTACACGAAGGAAATCTCTTTAGCTTGTCATGCTGAGACCATCCTACACATACAACACTGTGGAAGGACAACTAAACCACAATCTAGAGTCTTACTACTCTCAACTACACCACCTACCCCACATACACACAAATGGAAGGAAACTCACCAAATCATACTAGAATCATACGAAACTTAAGGAACACCATCCCCTCACTAGGATACACTTGTTCTAAAGCCCCTACACTCAAAATCCTAGCTCTAGACCCATCTGCAAAAAAGCTTATAAAGACAGAGCAGTATTCTGAAAGTGCCCAAAACTGAAATCTATGAATACCTATGCGTAGCTTATGTCACTACGATTCTAATGACTACTTGCAAGCAGAAAACATACATCGCTTGCTATACTTACAGCCGCAAATAGCTCGTAGATGCGCAAGCGTGTTCACTCCGTTTTGCGAGGAATGCTCGGCATTGTTGCGTAGCTCTTGTCGAGACTAGCATGATGGTGTTGTCGGTTCTCGAATGTATGAGCGAGCGGGGAGTAGCGTAAGGATGAAGCACACGTTCTCTCTCTCTTCCTCTCTCACACATAGTAGATAGAAGCACTAAACTTTATTATGATTAAGTTGTGTTTACAAAAGTGACCTAGGTACCTTATATACTGTCATAATAACTAATATCTAATTCTCCTAAATGATTTTCTCATGTTAAATTGATCATTTAATATGGGGAAGTACCAGGGGAGAAAAAGCTAGATTATTAGTAAGGCTAGCAGATTGGTCACAGTAGGGATCCAAAGGAGGGAAAATAGGGATCCAAAGGGGGCTGCAAAAGAGAAATGTGCAACAATGGGCTCCAAATACCTTAGGGTTCAGCCCATTAAGACTTCCAAAATGCTAAGGTTCCAAAAATTCAAAGGTAAGTCCAAATGGTCAAGCTTAGTGGAATTGGATACTTATGTGATGACCAAAAAGTCTTCAAGTGGTCCTAGATAGGAGGGGGCAAGCCCTAAAGGTAGGGGAAGAGAGAGAAACACACACACTCTAAAGCTTCCCTTTACACAAAGGGCATAATGGACACATGTCAGCTCCCTAGCCCAATTGCCCACAAGGTGCACTCAAATCCTATTGGATGGCCATAGAGGTGGACCAATGAGAATTAGGCTAGAGTAAATCTAGTTTAATTCATTTAAAAACACTTAATAAAAAAACCAATAAGAATTAAGCTCTCTAGAATACTATTGGCCAGTCTCCCAAGGGGTCCAATGAGCATTCAGCAGCCCAATGGCTTGCCTGATTCCTATTGGCCAGAAGACAAAGGCGTCCAATGAGAGTTTAATTGCATTATTTAATTACATAAAGCTCTCACAAAAGAGGAAAGGGGGACACTTGTCACAAGGCTATCACTTATGCCTCTCAATTATGATCGGTAAGCTTTGCAGGGTAAATTGCAAGAGGGGTCGACCAAAAGAGAGAGAGAGAAAGGGCTGATTTTGGCAAGGCATTATCACACACACACTCACACAATCTACTGTGTGAAGCAAAGAAGACTCTCTCTCCTTCTCAAGCTTTAATGGAAAGCTCATCACCTACTCCAAGCATTATCACAGACACACTCACACAATCTGATGTGTGAAGCAAAGAAGACTCTATCTCCTTCTCAAGCTTTAATGGAAAGCTCATCACCTACTCCAAGCTTGTGAGAAGGGAGGCCTACACCAACAAATCTTGGCTTTGTGATGCAAATCCAACCAAGAGCCAAGCTCCAATGCATGCTCATCTCCTCTACCATGCTAATTACTAAGCTATGCTAAGATATTATGAGTGATTAGGTGAGGAGATATACTTATTTCTTGTAAGACTACTGCTTCTTCCTCTCAATCTACTCTCATACCCTGCTAGCTCTCACCATCTTCAAAGGTGTGTGAGGTCTTGGGTCTGAGATCGTGAGGGAATTGATGTTGTGTTTTATAAGTGTTTGCTTAGTGCTTGAAGTTTTCATCTTCATTGCACTAGCTAGTTATTGAAGGAACACAAAGAATTGTATTGTAAAATGTCTCCCTTGATGGGAAAACCTGTAATATAAAGCCTTTTGGAGGGGCGACCGGCTCCATGTAAATCCGATCCTCAACTATTGTCAATAGCTTAATTTCTCTCTTTTTTGAAGTATTGTTCATGCCTATCTAACTAGGTGTTATGCTTTGTGTTTCTCTCTCCATCCAAGAACTCTTGCTATGCTCAATAGGAATTTATTCTAATGAAATGCTCACTATGTCGATGCTATTTTCCGCTACACACAAGTTACTAGGCCATTAAATGTTACATTGGTATCATAGCACAAGGTTTCTCTTTTCTTGCTCAAGAAGGGAGGTCCTCAAGCTAGCTATAGATGGTTGGTATTATTAATTGCAATTGAGTAAGTAGAATAGGGATTTTTCAGCCTTGCAGTGCGCTTGCCTTCGTGTAGATAACGGGTCATCGTCGAGAGCTGTGGTCTTAATAGTGGAGTCCTACGGGGCTTGCCTACGGCTTGACCACTATTGAGCTATTAGAAGCTTGACAGGAGCCGATACTATTTTGGTGTTGAAAGACAATCTCTTCTATTCCTTGCAATTAATGATATTTGAGCCATGGGTACAATAGCTTGAGTGCTTTTCTAAAGGGGTAAAGAGGAGCAACAACTAGGGCTTGAAGTGCCAAAGTACACCTAAAAATATTACACCTAAAACAATTGTTAGAATGGATGATAATAGTAAAGAGACTAAAATTAATGGTGATAGCTTTGATTTTGCTAATAAGAAAGCTACTAATGATGCCCCTATGCTTGTTAACTACCTTGTTTCTAGGCTTCAACAAGCCATGGACAATCCATCCCTCCAAAGTGAAGTGCAACGGTAGCTTCATGCTCATGGGATTCTCCAGGCTCCCCACCCTGATGAGAGAGTATCTAGGAAGGCTCCTTGTGAGTCTCTCAAAAGAGGCCTCTCTCGTATTCGGGAAGAAGAAGAGGATCCATACGAAGGGATCAAAATTTTACTTCTTGATGACTCATCTCCTTCTCAAAGGAGAACTCAAGAGCCCCCACCAAAAGAACGAGAAAGAAGTGAGTCTTCTGCCACCTTGGTGGAGATGGCTCCACGAAGACGACGGGCAAAACACTCTCCTTCACCTGCTAAATGGAGAAGACCATCGCGCACTTCTCCACACCATGATTCAAAGAGGGATGACAGAAAACAAGAGAATAAAAAGGCGAGAAAGAGGTCACCCTCTTCTCCATCTTCTTCATCCTCTTCCTCTTATGAAGAAAGTGATGGTGCCGACAAGGAAGACAAGGCAAGAAAAAGGCGAGAAGGAGGTCACCTCTTCTCCATCTTCCTCAAATTCTTCATCTTCTGAAGAAAGTGATGGTGCAACTTTTGAACCATAAAAAAGAAGAGGCCATAGGAAATCCTATACCGCATGGAAGAGGTCCCAAACTCAAGAATTTCAAAGAGGGAGGAAAGAACATCTCTTTCCTTACCTATGATGGCACCTTTGGTGCTACAGACAAAGTCTTGGCTTTCATCCAACAATTCGATGTGGCATTTGGAGATGAGGGCTTCACACTACACTATGTAGCTATGAATTTTCAAAAGTCCGCCAGGCAATGGTGGTTTAGCCTACGCGCAAACGGTGAAGCTCCACAAACATGGAAAGCTTTAAGAGCTTTTATCATGAAGTAGTTTTTGGCTACCAATGCCAAAGACAAAGTACTCACCGAATGGCGAAGCTTGAAGCTCTTCCTACGAATCCATTCACAAATATGTAGACCAGTTTTGGGACTTACATCTCAAAGCCACTGTCTTCAAAAGAATGGATTTTGGAGAGCAAAATCAACAATTATGTGCGGGTCTAACCAAAGATATGGCGGAGTATGTCAACTCCCAAAGTCCATGCACCATATCTGTGGTTATACACCATACCATGGTGGCTTCACAAATCAATTTCCAACAAGAAGCTAAGAGAAATCCTAAGCCCACAGAAAACAAGGGTTCCAATGAGGCTAAGGGGAAGGACAATGTCCAAAAGTCTCTTAAGGGCAATTCCAATAACAACAAAGCTAAGGAGAATGGACTTTACAAAGGTGAAAACAAACTCTCTCTTGAAGAGCTTGAGCGTTATTGCAAGGATAACCGTTGTTTCAAGTGCGGAGAGCAAGGGCATGTGTACCGTGCTTGCCCCCAAAAGAACACCCGCCATGAGCCTCCTAGAGCTACCTTGTTCACAATCCAAGAAGAGGATGCTCACCACAAAGGATCTCCTCTATGTCATTCTTGGGGAAAGTTAAGAGAACATGATGCTTTTATTCTCTTTGACCCTAGTTCTACTCACAATTTCATATCCACAGAGTTGGCCACCAAGCTAGGCATCCAAGCCTATGAGATGGGAGATGTCCAACCCACCAATGGTGCTTTCAAGGGGCAAGAAGCTTCAGTCACTCCCTTAATTGGGAAATTGAGGCTCCATGTCCAAAGCTATGTGGACAAAGAGGACTTCTTTATCTCTCCTCTCAAGCACGCGGATGTAATCCTAGAGGCACCATGGTTTGATCGCATGGATGCCAATGTTAAATTCCCTGAAAGGAGAATCTACTTTAGGTTCAGGGAAAACGATATGTACATAGATCCCAAAGAGTTGGGTAACACCATACCCATTGTACATATGCAAGCTTTCAATAAGTCAATAAAGAGCTCTATTTTTGTGTACATGATTTTTGTTAAAGATTCTCAAAATGAACTTAATGCTTTAGCAAAAGAAAATATAAACAATCACATTTAGAATTAGAGTTATTCAATTTTCTCAAGGGATTTCAAGATGTTTTTATTGACGACATCCCTTGTGAACTACCTCCTAAACGAGGCAATGATGACCATGCAATTGAACTTCTTCCAGGAAGTTCACCCCCTAATAAACCTCCTTATAGAGTTTCTCTAGTTCAACAAGAGGAGATTATGCGGCAAGTGCATGAGTTAGTTGAGAAGGGCATGGTTAGGCCTAGCTCATCTCCATTTTGTTCACCCGTGCTATTAGTGCAAAAGAAATATGGCACATATCGTATGTGTGTCGACTATAGAGCACTAAATAGGATCACTATCAAAAATAGGTTTCCCGTTCCACGGGTAGAAGACCTATTTGATAAGCTACAAGGTTCGACCTACTTCAATAGAATTGACCTAAAAAGTGGCTATCATCAAATAAGGATAGTTGATCAAGGCATTGTAAAGACCGCATTTTGCACTACGTTTGGTCTTTACAAATACATTGTCACGCCTTTTGGCTTGACCAATGCACTAGCCACATTCAACCGCTTGATGGAGAAGCTATTCAGGCCTCACCGAACCTTTACTAGAGAGTTCTTTGATAATATCATCATCTACTCTAATTCACTAGACAAACATAAGCAACATCTTTAGGTAATATTTCAAGTTTTACGAGAGAATAAACTTTACGTTAATCGAAAGAAAAGTAATTTTTTCTTACAAGAGGTTTAGTATTTAGGTCACATTATCTCTCAAGATGGCATCCAAATGGATCCATCAAAGCTAGAGGTAATAAAAGGATGGCCTAATCCAAGGAATCTTCATGAACTAAGAATCTTTATAGGTATGTGCGCATACTATAAACGCTTCATAGAAAAGTTCTCACTAATAACAGGACCATTACATGATCTAACAAAGAAAAATGTTAGGTATACATGGTCTGCCAAGGAGAACAATGCTTTTGAAAAGCTTATCTCTCAACATGTGCTTACATTGCCAGATCTCTCAAAGCCATTTGAGGTCCAATGTGACGCTTGTGGTGATTGCCTTGGAGCTGTTTTGCTCCAAAAATGGCACGCCATAGCCTATGAAAGTTGAAGGCTCGACCTTGTTGAGCAAGCTCTAGGCATATATGAAAAGGAACTCCTCGCAGTTCTACATGCCTTAGACTCATGGAAGCACTATATACTCGGGACTCATTTCATCCTGCAGAGACGGATCACCAAAGCCTTAAGTACTTCATGACGCAGACCAAGATCTCGAACAAACAAATGAGGTGGGCAAATTTCCTTTCGCAATTTCATTTTCATATTGCTCACATTGCTGGCAAGCATAATCAAGTAGCCAAAGTACTCTCAAGACGGCTGAGAGTGAATGCGGTTTCATAGCAACTCACAATGATCTATCTTCTATGATAGATGAGTACGCTATTGATCGCAATTTTAGAGATGTGATTTCAGCCCTTGCACTAGGGAAGAAAGAGGAACCATTTACTTTACAAGATGGTTATCTTCTCTATGGCAATATACTATGTGTTACTAACTCACTACGTGAGAAAGTAATGTATGAATCTCATGCTCCTCCTTATGCGGGGCATAAAGGGATTCAGCCTACCCTAAAAGGGATTGAAACATATTTCTATTGGCCTATCATGAAAGCAAACATATAAGTGTATGTTTCTAAATGTGTGGTATGCCAAAAGACGAAGTTTGATAGAGGGAAGCAACCTGGATTGCTTCAACCTTTGCCAATCCCTAATTCAGCATGGGAGAGCATATCCATGGATTGCTTAAGTCTATCCATGGGAATATGGGAATATGGACGATAGTAGACAGGTTCAGCAAACAAGCTCATTTTATACGAGTCTCACCACGCACCGAGCGAGTTTTTTCGAGCAAAGACAAACCCGAGCGAGTGTTTGTACGCAATATAGTAAATTTTATCATCAACATACTAGTGCAAGCTCGTGTTCATACCTCCTTCTTCTTCCCAATATCGGATGGCCAATTAGCTCTCGCTTCCTAATTGCACCTGCATGATTTACTACTTGACTTCCCCTGCAATGCTGCTGCATTTTCTTGGAGCTACATCACATTAACCAATTCTTGTGGACACCATATTTTGCATTGAATCGGTCATGAGAGATGTTTTTGTTTGTCTGAAGATCGTTACAAAATGCTTGCCTCATCAAATTCTCAAATAGGTTATCAACAGAGCTGGACGAGGAGTGTGATTGAAGTCAAAGGCTCATCAGACCATGACTTGCACTAGTGGCAATATTCCCCAATGCCTTTCCCTCGACATTGAGCTGCCTGCCACTGATCCCCTCACACATTATGTTAAAAGTGCAAGCAGCTAGCTGCATTGAAGCCGCTGGCTTAATTACTTGAGGATCATAACCATCATAATATTTTCTGTCCTCATGTCCACTTTGACTTTTACTCATTATTTTTCTTTGCCCTTTGCCGTCTGCATCGCCAACAACCTGATAGCATCATCAGAAAAATGTGTTGACAAGTGGAGACTCAAGTACTTGAGCACTTCTGACACCTTAACATTGTCTCGTCCAAATGCCTTCTTAAGGGGAGGATCACATAAGATCTACGATTTCTTAGTACTACTCTAGAGCTTGTGAGCCTTGATGTAGTCCCATACTCTCTTGAGGGCATCATGCCTCGTGGTCTCCGAAGTTTGCAAGATGGGAGCCAGGCTGGAGGAGACCATATAGAGAATCTTAGCACCACCTGTGGGCTCGGGAGTGGTTTTGAGTTCGGCCTTGGAAACTTTCTTGCTCGTCTACTCGTCAACTCATGCAAAACACAGAGCAGTCATACACTAGACCAGGGACAAGATTCCGATCGATGGCAAGACAAAGGATCATGATCGGTGGCAAGAAGACGGATTGGAATTGGCTGGGATTGAGTGATCAAAGCTGGCACTTGCACGTACAACACCCCATATTGTAGTAGTAAGCCTGCATGATACAACCGAGCATTGGATGGCCTGTACCGAAAAGCACCTGCATGGACGAGAAGAGAGAGGTAGAGGTGATGGCGAGGCAACTTTACATAGCTTGCCGGTGAGAGAGGAAATTGTTGACGAGATGGTATGGCTGCAACAGCATACACAGAAACCCACACTTCTCTCTGTGTGTGTGTGTGTGTGTTTTTGTTGGGGCGTGCCAATTTCCTACATGAATTGAAATGGGCTAAAAAGTTCAACCGTAAGACAAAAATCCACAACCAACAAGTATCAAGTTGCCTAAATGAAGGCAAGATCGAACCACTCAAATGCTTGAGAGACCACAGTTCTCAAATATTTCAATATAAACATATGACAAAAAGCCATAGTTACAAGGTCCAAAGAATTGCAAGCATTCGGGTACTTTAATGATTCGGGTACTTTAATGTGTAAATTTTGCACAAAACTCATGAAGGTTTTACCAATTATGAGAGCTCTGCCTTCATCTCACCGCTTGATTTTAGGTCCAGAATGATGTCGCACCCTCCTATTAGTTCACCATTGTGATAAAGCCATGGATAAGTTGGCCAGTTGGCATACTTCTTCAGACCTTCTCAAACTTCATTGTTACTAAGAATATCAAAGGTAGCAAAAGATATACCCTAGTATGCTCACCACCTTCGAGTTGAAGCCACAACGTGGCGCATCAGGAGAACCTTTAATGAAAAGCGTAGTGGGTGATGAATTTATCAAACTCTTCAGTCTACTTTCAAGACTTTCTTTATGGACCACGCCTTTCTCCACCAGTAATTCCTTCAGTTCCCCGCTCTTATACATCTCAGTGACAATATCACAAGCATCGATGAATTCACCAGCAATATACAACTGAGGGTATGTTGGCCAGTAATAGAAAGATTTAAGACCTTGCCTGGCTGCCTCATTGCTAGAAAATCAAAGCTTCCAATTTCGACGCCAAGATCTTTCAAAATCTCTACAACCTTGCGACTGAATCGGCCACACTTTGGCTCATTGGGTGAGCCTTTCATGAACAACATCACTGGCTTGGAGGCAACAATACTCTTCAGATTTTCCTGCAAAAGCTCACCCTTGCTTGCCTCTGAGTCATTTGCAGACACAACAGAACCATTCATCTTACTTGCATTTGTAATTTCCTCTATTTCTGATGTCTTCTTCTGACCATCTCCAGGGCCTGTAAGCTCAGATACCTTTTGAGCCAATTCAGCTGGGTTGGCGCCCTCCAATTTATTTACCAAGACGCCATTCTCACAGTACACGCGAAGGGGGAGGGAGAAATTGCCGGCATGGCACCCACACGTAAGGCAAGGCGAGAGCAGCAAAAATTTTATCTCGTTTGATTGCAACAAAAAAAGAAAGAATCTCATTAAGATTTTGACCAACTCAATTTTTTCCCAAATTGACTAGACATACTCGTTAACAAAAGAACGTTAATATGCAACTAAACAAACAAAAAGATAGCCAAGCATTGACAAGAAGGTCCCCATGTCTCGAGCACACAAATCTGCCAATTTTTCTCATAAACAACTCTGAGTATGTATGGCCGATCTTGAACAATTGGTTAAATTGAGGAATGGCCGATTTTGAACAATTGGTTAAATTGAGGAATCTGGAAAGGATGCCTTACAGGCGGCGGAGAAAAGGGTCTTCAATGCTCTCTTTAGAACCTCAGCGGGCGGCTAGCAGACGGCTATCGCTCTGTGTCTCGAGCTTTCTGGAACTCTCTCATCTCTCCCCAGTATGGCGGCGGGCGGCTTTTTGCCGAGCTTCTTCTCTATAATAGAGTGTGCGGCAGAGGAGTGGCGGAGGCGTGTCGTCAGTGGGGGGAGGGTGGAATAGGCACATCTCTCTCTCTCTCTCTCTCTCTCTCTCTCCCCCCTGAGAGCAGCTAGGCAACCACTCATGGCTCTTGCAAGTCAGCGCGAGGTGAAGGACTGAGGTGGGGTCGTGGCTAGAGCGTCCCACACCTCCAAGCAATAAAGCCTTCTCTCTCTCTCTGTCTCCAGGTTGTGGGGCAACTGCCTGTGGTAGGGTTGTGTGTGCGTATCCCTTCCATCACTGCTAATTGATTAGTTTATTGGGTCTGTGAATATGTACATCGTAGTCCTTGGGGTTGGAGTTTGCCGCCTCCTCTGCGAGCACCCATATAAGTGAGTGATTGGGCTGTGTGTGTGAGAGAGAGAGAGAGAGCCTCGCAGCACAAAAACAGCGGCAGATGCGTGCACGTGAGTGGCGACAATAGCAGCAACGTCTGGGATTTGTGTGGCGCAGTGATCGGCCTAAGTGAATAGCCGAAAAATTAACGTCAGCAAACGTCAGCGGCACTCTCTGAAGAAACTCTCTCAAAGAGTGCGCGCCGGCGCGCGCTCTTTGAGAGAGAGAGAGAGAGAGAGAGAGAGAGAGAGAGAGAGAGGAGAAGTCCGTGGAACTCACAGATTGGATGTCAGGCTTAATTTTTGAAGGCTTCGGAGGACTTTTATTCTTCAATGAAGGGCAAAAATATTTTTACCCTTCGAAAGAAGGATAAAATATTGAAAATCTTTGAATAGTCCTTCTAATTTTTGCCTAAATACAGCTTAATGAAGTATAGGTAAAAATTTACTTTTCAAATGAATGATGAGGGTCACTCTTCAAAAATGAGCTTTGATGTAGATATCATGACGCTTGCCATCGTGGCAAGCAACCTCTCCCAGTTCCCCAGTCAACTTCAACGGGTCAGAACCGGTTGACCAAAAGGAAAGTCAACATGCAACCAACACGATAACGAGCTCAGAACCTGGCCTGTGAGAGACAGTGCCTCTACCACTGCGTTGAACGCTCGTCCATGCTTGCAAGATGCGAGCAGTTGTATCTAGCTTAGCTTGATGCACTAGCCACCCCATAAACTGTGTGACCGGCTGTGCCCATTACCTCCACCTATACGGGGGCAAACACCCCAATACTTAAACCATTGCCCAGGCAGGTGTGGCAACAGCTTCCAGTTGAAGGCGTCTTTGTCCTTTTTGTCAACTCGCTCGCCCCATCCGAGTGGCTCTTCCTCTCCTTCCTTTTAGTGACTCGACTTGCCTCCATTAGCTTTCTGGATTGTTGCTTTGCTCTAGTTCTCCATGGTTTCTCAGACAGAGGTCACAACTTCCAGGATACAAAAGGAGCATGCATGGCATCATAGCAGCACGAAAGAGGAGTTTTCCTCTCATGGGAACGTAGCCTTTTGCCAGAGATCTCCTCTTTATGCTTCTTGGGAAGAATCGGCTGCCTCCACACTTGCAACTCTCACTGAAGAAGCAAAACTTGCAACTGTTGAAGTCAAGGCTCTAGGAGATAAAGCACTGGCCATTTGCAAGTCTCTCATTGTTGGAGGTGTGGTTGGTAGAGTTTCACGTAGTGTTGTGGCTCCACTTGAACGATTGAAGATTCTCCTTCAAGCTCAAAATCCATTGAAGACTAAATGTAATGGCACGGTGCAAGGCTTGAAGTACATTTGGTCAACCGAAGGCTTATGTGGAATTTTCAAAGGGAATGGAACAAACTGTGCTCGAATAATTCCTAACGATGATGTGAAGTTTTACATTTATGAACAGGCTTCAAGTGCAATCTTGTGGTTGTACAGGAGAGAGACTGGGCAAGAGGATGCTGAGATTACACCATTACTAAGAATTGGAGTTGGTGCATGTGCCACAATGTCTGCCAGGTATCCTATGGACATGGTTCGGGGTAGGCTTATAGTGCAGACAGAGGATTCAACAGTGCATTGTCGACGAATGTTCCATGAAGCATCAACGATAATGAAAGAGGAAGGACCATTAGCGGTCTACAAAGGTTGGTTGCCATCTATTATTGGTATGATCCCATACATGGGTTTGGATTTTGTGGTATATGAATCACTCAAAGACTGGCTGGTGAAGAGGAACATAGAAAGCAAGCCAGAAGAGAATGTTGATTTGAGCGTCCTTACAAAACTTGGATGTGGAGCATCAGCAGCAGGTATAGTGGGCCAGACCATGGCATATCCACTTGATGTGGCACTAAGGAGAATGCAGATGGTAGGATGGAAGGGCGCCTTCTTTGTCATTACTGCAGATGATCAGATGAAGGCACCGGTTCAATAAATTGGGATTATTGATGCTTAGACTGTTTGCAATGAAGGCTTTGGAGCCTTGTACAAAGGCCCGATTCCCAATTCTGTCAAGGTTGTTCCTTCTATTGCTTTGGCGTTTGTGACATACGAGGGATGAAGGATCTTCTTGGAGTCGAATTCCAAATATCAGATCAAGTGAATCTGCAATTAGCAATAGCAATAAGGTAGAAGAGATTGTACATGGACAAACGATTTGAAAGCACATCGGCCACATTACTGATTTGTAAGAGTCTCTAATTTTTTAAATAAGGGAAATCTAAATGAAAAGTCTCGGTGTGTGCTAGTAGGGGGGCCCAATCACTTTTACTCTTTTATTACCGAGAATCAAGAAAGATACCTCCAATTGAAGGAGCTACCATTTGCTGAAGCCGTTAGGGCTGCCAATTGCAGGAGCCGGTAGCTGCTAGGAGAACAGGTAAAGAGGCGGTAGCAAAGACATGCGTAGAGGAGCTTTTGCAGCCCTTGGTGAATAGATCTCAAAGTGTGGTTGTGCTCTGTAAGGACAAATCCACAGGTGCTCTTATGGTCTGCAAGACGAACAAGGTCCATGCCTCCGCGAGCAGACGACTGAAGAGTACAAAGGCTGCGATGAAACCAGCTCACGATCATGCCGCACTCACTGAAGGAGAAGGCTGGTCCTCGTTGGGGGCATTAAGCCTCAGGTAGCAAGTTGCGGATGGTGGGACGGTTAGCCCATGCTTCTTGGTTTTGGTCGAGGCAGGCAGAGATCGATTCTTGTGTAGTTTTTCTTTGTGTCACGAGGTAGTACCGCTTTGATTATTCTGGCTGGAATAATTTGCGAAGTATCTACCTAATAAAAAGAGAAACGGCCCAATAGATAAGTCTGGGTGTGCGTTAGTCTGATGCTTTCATATCAAAAAAAAGAGGGAGAGGGAGAGAGAGAATTGCGATTTAGCAGCAGCACCTCTCCGGAGGTCTCCTTTTGCTACGACGTCTACCCGTCCCCAAAAGAAGTTCTGAACTCTTGCCTCGCAGGAGTGCGTGCTCTCCCTCCCCTTCCTCGCTTAGTCCAACAATCACCACGATTCTTCACATTGGATGCTTGATTGGGTTGGGAAAAACCTACTCAAGCCGCAACACCAGAAACGATGGTGCGACAAGAGATTAGGTCGGGCTACGTCAACATGCAGAAGCTCTCCTTGTGACAAAGTACAAGGTCGCATGACGCATATCAACAGAGATATGTTGATCCTACAACATGCACGATCTCCACCTCCCAACCTCTTCCCTTCCAGCCTTCCCTACCCATATATGATCCCCTCCTCTCTCTCTCTCTCTCTCTCTCTCTCTCTCTCTCTCTCTCTCTCTCTCTCTCTCTCTCTCTCTCTCTCTCTCTCTCTCTCTCTCTCTCTCTCTCAATCTCTTTAAAAAAAAAAATCCACACCGGTGCGGGCTCTTTCAGAGACTTTTTTTAAAAAGAGATTGAGAGAGAGCGAGGAGAGAGAGAGAGGGGGGGAGGGGTTGAAACAAAAAACCTAGGTTTAGTGTAATCTCACCTGCAAATTTTGAGATTTACCTCTAAATTTTAAATTTGAAAGTGAGAAAATCTACAAAATTTAGAGAAATTTAGCGTCATTTGGTGTAAAAACCTTCAAATTAAATTTAGTAAACTTACAACTAAAATTCTCATAGATAGGCTTGCCAAGTTTTCAGAACAAAGTTTTTTTCGAGCACTGGTCCTTGCCCATACGTGAAAGAGTCCGCGTCGCTTTTAAAGAGATTTTTTGAAGGGTTTTGTTTATACTATATAGTTGTTGAAAATGACGACGGCGGTTGAACTTGAAGACCTTCTTGCCTCATCTATTGTGAGTTTCCTTGCCCAAGTCCTTCAAAACCAAATTTGTCAATGATTAGGGACCCTGAGAGTTACCTTTGCTAGCCAACACAGTTGTCTGAACATGGCACAATGTTGTTTGTTGTAGCACAACCAACCTCCCAGTTACCCCTTGGAGGGGATTACCTTATGCCACATCATTCTGCAAGAGGATAGATGCAATGCTAGACTACCATCCATTTGAATGGCTACAAGGCATTGATGGACGTACAACTCCCAAACTGTAGATAGAGTACAAACTTTAATATATACCATGATGTGGATTTTCTCAAAAGAATAGCCTCATTGCAATAATAGAAGTATTTTCAAATTTCCAGATTTTCTCTCGAGTAACTTAATATGCATAGTATGTTATCGTACATCAACCCACTGATGGGGGCTTTTCACAAGCCAAGCTCCCATACCCCTCTTCTCTCGTCCCCACCCCATGAAAACCCCCTCTTAGGGAGGGAGTGATAAAAGGCATTGGAAAAAGTAAGAAAAAAATAAAGTATGATTATGTAAATATATAAGAAAGGTAAAATAGGCCACCTCATGCCTGCGGGGTAGCCCATCCCCACCTTGCCTCCTTTTTCTTCACTGTTGCCCCGCCGGGTGTCCTTTTTCCTCTCCTCCACTCAAAAGGTCAACCCCCTCTCTCTTCCCCTTGTCCTTTCTCCTTTCTCTCTCCCCTCAAGCTACCCCACCTCTCACCAATAATGCATTATAACTCACCAATAATGCACCCTAACTCACATGCAACTTACCCTATCTTCCAAAATAGTACACCCCACCCCCTCTTTCTCTCTCCTATCATATCCCATGACCCAAATACCCCCCTCTCTCTCTAAAGGGCGCCATGTCTCTTGTCTTGTAGCTAAATAACCTCCCCCACACTCACACACACTCAGTTTCACTGAAAAAGGTGCCCACAGACCCATCCCCACCCGGTGGTTACCTGATTTTTCTTGTGTTCACATACATCTGCACACAGGTTCACCTCTGAACACACTCCCCTCTCTCCCCTCTTGTAATTACTTTATTCTCCATGTCACCTCTCACTTTTTTTCATCGACCCATCTCTCTCTCTTAGTCTCTCTCTCATGAGACTGCTGTTCTGGCACATATACACACAGCCAGACAAGTGGGGCCCACAGTCACATGGCCTATGTAGATAATGATTTCTTCATTTCTAAATTCTAGAATTTCTCCCCCCTCCTCCCCTATATAAAGAGGGGTCACCATCACACTAAGGACACACACCATCACCAAAGAGTACACTATGCACTGTGTGTGCCTAGTGCACACACACACACCCACACCATCACCATCACCGCAATCACCATGCTTGTCTTGAGCATGACCTCTACACCCTTGGCTATGGAAGATGAAGGGCAGCTAAATGAAGGATGATGGCCATAAACCTCGTGCGAGTCTTCACCATCAACTCCCACCTATCCGCCATGTGCTCTACCACTCTCTCCCTTCTCATTCCCCTACCCTATGCTCCCCATTTCATTGCCTTATTCTCTAAATAAAGCTTGAGGTTTTGTGAGTATGTTTTCCTGCAATTTTTTGCCCAGGTGAGGTGTGCGGAATCGCCACCTAGTCTTGTGTTTGGAGTGAGCTTGTGTATGTGTGAAGGGTGTGCAGATTCGCCATCCTTTTGTGGTGCCTAAGTACTAAGCCGCTATACCCCCTCCCTCACTCTCTCTCTCTCTCTCTCTCTCTCTCTCACTTGATCTCATTCCCTTTCCTCTTCATCATTACTCCCAAGCATCCATCTCTCTTGGATGAAAACTTTGTTATGGTGGTGTGTTTTTTGCGTCCTAGCCGCTGAAGCTAGGTGGTGCCCCCTGTTTGCTTTACCATGAGAGGCTCGAGGCGCGCCATTCGGTCCCCGGCGTTTTAGATGCCGTCGGGGTTCGCTTTGCTCCCGTCACCACAATAACTTGAGGTAGAGCAAGAGAGAAGAGGAGAAGAAGAAGAAGTGAAGAGAAGCTCAAGCTCCTAGACTCTCCTTATTCATGAGATTTGTTCAAGTGGCAACAACCTTACTCTTTTAGTGTAAGTCCCGTGGTCCTACATGTAGGGAGGTAGGAATAGGAGATTTATATCCATTGGAATCATGGTGCCACTATTACCAGCAAGGATCAATGGTGGTAGAATTGAGCTTCCAATATCTGAGGGTAACTAGTTTCAAGAAGAGGAATATCAACATGCCATTGTGTGGGTTCCAATTGTTCTAGCCCATCAAAGGAAACATTCTACCAAACCCTTGTTCAAGGAGTTTTTTTTGTCAAAAATTTGTGGTCGTTCTACCATTAAAATTAGATGTAATCTTGTTTTAGTTTTTTTTTCCCCTTGAAGTAACCTAAAAATCCTATTTGGGTTTTTTTTTGCATAGTGTGCCTTGGCCAATCTTGCTCGTTTTAGGGATTGCTTGGAAAATCTTGCTCGAGATCTGAGATTCCTCATTTTATACCTGTCAAAAAGACTATCAAAGCCCATCAAATGGCAACCCTATTCATATCACAAATCTTCAAGTACCATGGCTTGCTGATGTCCATAGTGTCGGATAGAGATCCTAGAATGACCAGTAATTTTTGGAAGGGTCTCTTTGAGAATTTAGGGACAAGGATAAACTTCTCTTCGGCCTGTCACCCCCAAACGGATGGCCAAAGTGAAATAGCTAACCTAACAATTCTTGATCTACTAAAAGCCTATGTAACGGAAGTAGATCAAAGGTCCCAATGGGAGAAGTACTTACCCTTAGTGGAGTATGCCTACAATAACACTGTACATACTTCCACGGGAAAAGCATCTTTTGAGGTAATTGAGGGAAGATCAAAAAGTCCCCTGTTACTTAAAGTACACGGGAAGATCTTCGCTGCAGATGACTATAGCCGAGGCCTACAAGAATGTTTGCAAAATATTAAGGATACTCACAACAAAGGCAAAAGGCTGCCGCTGATAAGCACAGAAGACCCCACTCCTTTAAAGAAAATGATTGGGTCTTGCTTAAATTTCCCAAGGCTCCATTAAGACACATGACGAGCTAGAATCCTACAGGACACCAAAAGTACTATTCTAAATTAGCAAAAAGGTACTATTGTCCCTTGCAGATTCTTTGACCAATCAATGAAATGGCCTATCAACTCAAGTTGCCCAGCCATTGGCTCATACACAATGCTTTTCATGTGAGCCTACTAAAGCCTTACAAAGGAGAGCCACCTCAAGAACCAACTATTGAAGACCCACCGGAGATTGAGGACCAAGAAGAGGTCCTGCAGCCAGAGTCCATTCTCCGACATGAAAACAAGGTATTAAGAGGCGGTAAGACTATTCGATGGTATCTTATTAAGTTTAAGAATTATCTTTTTGAAGATGCTAGATGGATGCAAGGACCTAAACCTTGTTAATGCTTCCCTACAGTAAGAAAATGTACAGATGGTTAAAATGAACAAAGTTTTTGTCTTATGAGACTCTCTTTTTCTTTATTGTGCACAAATGTTAAGTAGTATGCATGCTTAGAATCTTTGTGGAGACGACGTCTTCCAAACACCAAGTAGAGCTTGTCACTCTACTATGGACGATTGATCTAGGACTAATGCGTAGACATGCTTGTGACAGCCTTAGGCTCTCAAACGCCAAATGGATCCATTCTGGAACGATGTCGTAGGGTAAGATAGCGATTCTCTACCTGCTAGAAAAAGGACTAATGAATAAGCTTTATCTTCTCTACCCCATAGTCGAGTACGACTATGATTTCAAGAGAGAGATAATGTCATAATAACTAATATCTAATTCTCCTAAATGATTTTCCCATGTTAAACTGATCATTTAATATGGGGAGGTACCAGGGGAGAAAAAGCTAGATTATTGGTAAGGCTAGCAGATTGGTCACAGTAGGGATCTAAAGGAGGAAAATAGGGATCCAAATGGGGGCCATCTACAAAAGAGCAATGTGCAACAATGGGCTCCAAATACCTTAGGGTTCAGCCCATTAAGACTTCCAAAATGCTAAGGTTCCAAAAATTCAAAGGTAAGTCCAAATGGTCAAGCTTAGTGGAATTGGATACTTATGTGATGACCAAAAAGTCTTCAAGTGGTCCTAGATAGGAGGGGGCAAGCCCTAAAGGTAGGGGAAGAGAGAGAAACACACACACTCTAAAGCTTCCCTTTACACAAAGGGCATAATGGACACATGTCAGCTCCCTAGCCCAATTGCCCACAAGGTGCACTCAAATCCTATTGGATGGCCATAGAGGTGGACCAATGAGAATTAGGCTAGAGTAAATCTAGTTTAGTTCATTTAAAAACACTTAATAAAAGAACCAATAAGAATTAAGCTCTCTAGAAGACCATTTGCTAGTCTCCCAAGGGGTCCAATGAGCATTTAGCAGCCCAATGGCTTGCCTGATTCCTATTGGCCAGAAGACAAAGGGGTCCAATAAGAGTTTAATTGCATTATTTAATTACCTAAAGTTCTCACAAAAGGGTAAAGGGGGACACTTGTCACAAGGCTATCACTTATGCTTCTCAATTATGATTGGCTAAGCTTTGCAGGGTCCAATGGGGTGTCAACATGAGTAAATTGCAAGAGGGGTCGACCAAGAAAGAGAGAGAGAGAGAGGGCTGATTTTGGCACGGAATTATCACACACACACTCACACAATTTGATGTGTGAAGCAAAGAATAATCTCTCTCCTTCTCAAGATTTAATGGAAAGCTCATCACCTACTCCAAGCTTGTGAGAAGGGAGGCCTACACCAACAACTCTTGGCTTTGTGATGCAAATCCAACCAAGAGCCAAGCTCCAATGCGTGCTCACTTCCTATACCATGCTAATTACTAAGCTGTGCTAAGATATTATGGGTGATTAGGTGAGGAGATATACTTATTTCTCGTAAGACTACTCCTTCTTCCTCTCAATCTAATCTCATACCCCGCTAGCTCTCACCATCTTCAAAGGATATCCTTTTGAGGGATCTTGGAAGACTTTGCAGTCAGTTGGAGTAACTGATATCCACGGAGCTGGACCTTCCACTATCCCATACAAAAATTGAATCTTTGCATTTCTGTCTGTAGGTTTGGGACAATGTTCTTTTTTAGGGCATCCGTTACCAGTGATTGCCAGGCTTTCCATTCCATAGTGGCTCGCTCATACCAGTCCTGGAGCTGATTAGTGATACTGAAATAGGTGAACCGATCTACTGGTTCTAGATGATGAAGATACATGGATGGAAAGAGTTTGGGTAGTTCAGCCTCCTTGGCAGGCAATGCATACAAGAGAACTGGGGAATCAGGGAAAAACTCCTGAAAATTGGGAACAGCCTGGTTCTCCTGCTGCATCATCTTCCTAATAATTCGGACCAGTTGAAAGAGCTTTTGGAGAGTAGTTTCCTGTTCTCCTACTGTCATTTGGGTTTGGGGTCCTTTACTACTGGAAGAATGATATTCAATGATGGCCTACACTCTTTGATCCAGGACACCTCTGGCTATTTTCATTTGAAGTAAAAATTCTTTCAGTTGAGATCTGACCTCCTTCATACATTTGTATCTAGGTTTGTTTCCCAGCAGCAGATCCAGTTCAAGCACTATGGAATGTCGATCTGCAGTGGACTACCTCTGCCAATGTGGATTTACTATCATATCATCAAAGGTCAGCACTCAGGTACCCTTTCCAGTACCTAGATATTGCTGGGATGCACAGGTAGCTGACACAGCTCTTGGTCATGAAAGGTAGCCAACTTCCATTGCTGAATCATTTGTCTGGCTGCTACATACAGCCTTTGAAAGCGCTCCAGATCAAAGATAAGAGTATCATCCTCCAAATATTGTTGTGTAATAGGAGCTTGCTGATATCTTAATCTCTTGTTCAATGTGATGAAATGTAAGGAGTTTTTCCCATAAGTTTTGAAGAACTTAGTCTCAGCTTTGGCTTTTCCTTTACTATTTGGATTGTGCCATGATTGTTGTACTGGAGGATCTCCAATGTTGCCCTGATTGTACTGGCCATTCTCTTGCTGATGATCATCAGACTGCCGGTCCTCTGACTGCTGGTCTGGCTGGTCTTGTGCTGGTCTGACTGATCTGTGTTGGGTGCAGTATCCCCTGCTGCTGATGATCCTCCAGATCCAGAGCCTGAGCGTGGGGAAGGTGGAAAATCATCATCATCAGGCTTTTCCTCTGGCTTGTCCTCCCCTTCCTCATCCTGCTCTTCTTTCCTCTCAGACTCCTTGTTTGTATCATTCAGCTTGCTGATATAATCCATAATGGCCTGGTTTGTCAAGGCTGTATTATAGTCAGAGATCTTATCGTGCAGATCACTCTGCATAGTGTCCATGAGTGCCTTCAGATTGTCCATATTCTAGGTTATAGTGCCTTGTGGACTCAGGATATCAGCAAGGTTATTATAGATGTATCTTTCTGTAAGGGAATCCTTTAATGCAGTGTGGGCTAGTAGTAGCTCTTTGAAGTCTGACTGCTTCACTCGCAGCAGGGTCTGAAATCTGTTAGCATCTCTCAAAGCTACTGCCTTGTCTTCATTTAGTTGCCAATTTTCTCTTTCTAGTTTTATCAGCTTTGTATTCAGCTCATTATTCGTTCGAATCGACTGATTCTTCAAGAACAAAATGTTGAGCTTCTATGCAATCATATCCTACTGAAGTTGCTGAATCTGCTGCTGGCTGCTTCCCAGCTCTTCTTTCAGCTTAACTAGTTCTTCATTGGAGGTTGACGCATCCATCATCTGTCCTAAGGAATGGACAATGGTGTTCCATGATGATTGGATGAGCGTCGAGCATCCATCAACTATTGTAGCCTGGTCAGATTGAATTGGCTCATAAACCATTACTGGAGCCATGTATGGTACTATTGCCATGTCTGCCTTTTGAAGTATCAATCTGCCTCTGAGAGGGTTTCACTGCAACTATTGTAGCCAATTTTTCTTAGCTACTGATAAGGCTTGGTCACCAAAAAGAGTACTGGTGGCTGGGCTGGCATATCAGCTGCCACCCTTCATCCTCTTTCTCTTTGCCCATATCAGCTGCCACCCTGTTCAGTATAGGTCGTTTCTTATGGCTTTTCCCAGTGCTGATTGCTGTCGGAGTC
Source organism: Adiantum capillus-veneris (assembly GCF_014529385.1). NCBI lineage: Eukaryota > Viridiplantae > Streptophyta > Polypodiopsida > Polypodiales > Pteridaceae > Adiantum > Adiantum capillus-veneris. The sequence continues at coordinate 54,013,126 of NC_140947.1, read as the reverse complement.
TGCTCTTTGGGCGCTTCTGAAGTTTAGCATGCTGAGAATTTTTCAGTGCACAGGAACTGGACCTGACTCTCCAGTTGCTTCAGTAGAGTAGAGCGCTTGGTCAACAAAATCCTTGGTTTCTTTGAACCACTGGCCTCTACCTATATGGCCTTCCTCTTATGTCCAGTAAGGGCCATCTGAAGAAAGCTCTACATTGTTATCTACTGGAATGGGCTTCGGACTCCAAGCCATATTTACGTGGGGATACGCTTCTGGAGCAGTAGCCCAGTATAAAAACTGCCAGACATACCAAGCCTTGACAGTCTGTGACTTCATCTTGGCAGTCTGTTGTAAAACATTGTGTGATAGGATCTAATAGAGATTCATCTTAGCTTTATCATTCAACAGTTTTGCCAGCAGCATGGCAAACACTTTTTCTGATACATATGTTGGGTTATTCTTCAGACTGACAGCCTCAACAAACCTGTAGGCTGCGGGTGCATCCAGTCCTGCTGGAACCCCTTGTGCACTGGCTTTTCTTTTCTTTTTGTCCGCTTCATCCTCTTTCAGAGCCAGACTTATCTGCTCTGTAGATGCTATGGTCGGATTTTCCTCATTGGGCATTTTGAAGGCGTAGGCAATGTCTTCTGGGGTTGCTATTATTTTTATACCATTCACAATGGCACTGCCTGCCTCAACATCAAATGAATCAAGAACCTGTTTGATGATGGCTGCATCAAAATCCAACTTCGTTCGTAGCCTATATGACCACATAAAATCCCATAATTATAGTAGCAGCGACTCCACCTGCTCGGTAAACACATATGTTGCTATTTTGTTGTGTGGGATAAGCGATAGTGAAGCGTGAATGGAGTGGATGACTGCTGCATTTCCAACCATTGTATCTTCCATCTTCTCCGACACTTTCTTTCTACCCATGCACTGTAAGGATGGCAAGTCTGTAGAGGAAGATGACTTACTTGTATACTCAAATCCACAACAAGGTGTGTCGGGCAGTGATAGATATGGACCAGCAGATTTGTCTCACATGTGTTACCATATACATGTGGTAGTGATGTGTATGAACACGCTAGGACCGCCGGGACATTTTTTCCCTCTTTGGGAGGTTTTTCCCCCCGTGCATTGTATATACGCCCATCACTCTAGGGCTATCTATCTTTCCATTACACACTAAGTAACACACTCTCTATTGTGTGCCTTGAGCTTCCTTCGTCTTCTCCAAGCTGTGTGTGTTTCTCTGCAACCCTAATTCCAACAATTGGTATCAGAGCAGGTCACGTCCTCCCGTGCTTAGTCACCAGCTGCTCCAGCACACGCCTGCTCACTTTCTTTGATTTTGGCGAGCGTTCACAGGTCGACAAATATTTTGGGAAGGCTCAAAGAGCTTGGTCTGCTCAAAATTTTGATTTGGGCTCATTTCGGCCTCCGTTTCCACTACAGGCAGTACTGCACAGGCTATTTCGTCATTTTGTGCAGAATTTCTGTCAGTGCCGTTTTCTGCATAATAGGTGCCTTATAGTCTTCTACGGTTTGTGCTATATAGCACAGGTTGTTCTCGCTCCGTTTCTCCTATTTTCGAGCAGTTTTCACATTAGGTGCAACATTTACCATGGCTGACAACAACAACACAGATGTGTTCAAGATGTTTGCTATTGAGGATAGGTTGGATAGGGACAACTACCCTATGTGGGCTTATATGATGCAACATGTTCTTGTGTCAAAAGGTGTCTAGAACATTGTGCAGGGCATTGATGTACATCCTGGTTCTGAGGATGTAGGCGATGTTGAGGATGTTGCAGGTCTTGCTGCAAGGATTGCAGCTTTTAGAGTTGTTTTGCCTACGGTAGAACAAGCTCGTTGGGATGTTAAGGATGCGCAGGCTCATGCATTGATTGCGTTGTCTCTAAAGCGCACCATTGTTCCTCACATCCGTTCAGCAAAATCTGCAAAACAGGCTTGGGATATTCTAGCAGGTCTTTATGCAAGCCGCAATGAGGCTAAAATTGCTTTGCTGCGTAAAGAGCTGGAGTCGAAGATTATGCATGAGGAAGATGATATGGACACTTTCCTTGCTAGTGTCAAGGATATCAATGAGCAACTTATTTCTACAGGTGAAGTTATTTCAGACAGTTCCCTTGTGCAGACTGTTCTTGATGCCTTACCAGATTCTTACCAGACCTTTGCTAGTACTTGGAGACTTATGACCCAAGGAAATCCAGAAGTTGTCAAGTTTGATGCTTTATGCACATTGCTGTTGCAAGAGTCACTTTCCAGAAAAAACAGGACTAGACAGCGTGCAGTTGAATAGGCTTTTATTGCTTCTCAAAGAAAGGGTGGTAACAGCAATGTAGCCACTTCTTATGGTTCTGCTACGAGTGGCAAAAATTCTGTTCCTAATGCTTCTGCTGGAAGTAATTCATCTGGAAATTCTGATGATAAGGGAAAAAAAAGATGCGTTGCCATTATTGTAAAGCTAATGATCACTTGATCAAGTCGTGTCCTAAGTTGAAGGCCAAAAAGGCTAAGAAGAAAGAGGGTGGTTCCATTGCAAATGCTGGTTCCACTACAAATGCAGCCATTGTTGAGTCTTCTGTGAAAGGAGACTGTGATGCTGATGTTGATGCAGAATGGGCTTTTAGCGCAGAGTGCACTTACAATCATGCTGTCCATGATGCATGCTTGTCAGTTGCTACAGATTCACATGTGTGGTATTTTGACAGTGGTGCTACAAAGCACATTACCTCACATCGTGAATTGTTTACCTCTCTCGAGTCTGTCCCTCATGGGAATTCAGTCACTTGTGCCAAAAACGCCTCTTATTCAGTTTAAGGAGTTGGAAAGATTGTGCTCACTGCTGCGAATGGCAGTTTCTTCACACTTGTTGATGCACTTTATGTACCTGAGATCAAGAAGAATCTCTTGTCTGTATCCGCACTTGCTAGAATTGGACTTGTAGTCAAATATGTGGATGACAGATGTACAATTCATGATCTCAGTTTTGGTGATGAAATTGTTGCATCTGGGCTTTTGTGCCGTGGGCTGTATAAGCTCACTTTGTATGACAAGTTGTTGAAAGGACGCCCTTTCAACAACGTTTCCATAAAGATTCCAATAAAGATTCCTCAAAGATTCCACATGAAGATGGTGATGAAGTAATGAAGATGAAGATGGATGCTGCAACATGAAGATACAAGTTCATGGACGTCATCGAATATCCGGTTATTATTATTTTGAGCCATTACGGCCACTTTTGTAATGTTTATGGGAACCTCATATTTTAAATCGGCACTTGTATTTTGGCCGCAGATGCTTGTATAATGAGTAAAGCCAACTCAGTTTCTTGTAATTAAGCTCTGTAGAAGCCTAGGGACAATTCAGGTCATTTGGCCGAACATTAGGTTTGAAGGCTTGGTATATAAGCTAAAACCTAAGGCTTTGTAAAACACATTACGTTATCTCAAATAATATACAGTCGTGGGTTCTGCAGCACACAGTAGTGAGCTTCACGCACACACACCATCGCGCACACTAATCACATTGCAGATATGAGAGTAGGAGCGTGTTAGCATCGAGGAGCTCTCCGCATCGAGGCAAGCAATGCAAGCCGAGGACCACATCGCAAGCCCGCTTGCTACGAGCTATATTTGGTCGTAAGTACCTCAAACGACATCCGTTCTGAATGATTGAGTAGTCGTTAGAATCAGGGCGAGAAGCTCTTCGTGTTGATGTCTTTGTAGATCAGTTTCGGACACTTTGGAAATTGCTGTTTTGAGTCTATCGCGACAGCGATTAGAGGTCTTACAGTTATGATTTTCAGGGTTTAGGTGTTTGGCCATATAGGATATGTCCTTGTGAGTCTTGCCCTCCGATTTCGAGTCATTCTGATATGATTTGAGACTGTTTTGAGCTTGTAGTGTTTCGTAGGATGCGTTGTCTGTTTCTTTGATTTATGGTAGTGTTGTGGTAGGATTAGTGACTGTAGAGTGTTGTTCGTGTCTAGCTCAGGGTTGACAACCCAGAGATTGCCTCCATGCCCTAGTCGGGTCAGCTACGTCCTCGGATTGACAGTTTGTTGGTCTGTGTTCTCGCTGTGCTCCATCGTCCGTCGCGGCGTACGCGCTAACATTGGCGTCGCTGCCAAGGACGAAGCGCCTAAACTAGCGTAGACCGCATCACTTGTGTTTGATAGTATAGCGTTTCTCTAGAGTTTTCTAGAGTGTTGTCACCATTTGCCTTCTTAGTGGGAAGTCAGAGAGCGGATCTTTTGACTGAGGGATAGCCAGGGAGCCTGCGTCTCGCCGAGGTGGTCCACCATGAGGTTGAGGTATGGTTATATTATTTTGTTGTGTGTTGAGATTAGGTTTTATGGTTTGTGTGTTTGGTTGTGACTTATGGTTGTGAAGAACTTGAAAGAGAAAAAAAAACGCAAAGAAAAACGCAAAAGGTAAGTAGGAGGCTGTTTGCTTGCCAGAAAGCAAAAACAACCATTCAACCATCCAAAGTAGGACTTTAGGTAGTGTAGGACATCTGATGTTGATCTAGAGCAATTTTGACATGAAAATGTGCTTGAAAACACAAAAGGCGGAATTGTGCTGATTATGGTAAAAGTGCTCTAAAATGGTCGTTTGAAAGCCGATTTGAGTGCTTGTTTTTGCATTGGAGACCTTAAGGTAGGGATAAAACACAGATTTGGTCCAATCAAAAAAAAAAAAACCAAAAAAAAATTGAAACCAAATCTGCAATTTTCAAAAAACAAAAAGTTTGACCTCAAGACCTTGTTTTGCATATGCTCTAGAGCTTGTATGTGAAATTTCAAAGCATTTGCATCAATGCTTGTGCATCTAAGTGGGAATTTGCTTTTTCTGAGTGTAAGGAGTATTTGGGTGAAATGATTGAATCCAAAGGAAAAGAAGTCCAAATTGAATGAAACTTTGGGGATAAGCTTCTAAGGGCATTGGGAACCAAACTGCCCAAAAACAGAGAAAAAAATACTTTCCAGTGGCTCTCTGCTTAGTCTATCGCGATAGACTGATGAATTGGAGATAGACTCACAATCAGGCAAAACCCCTCACGCCACATGTAAAACACAGCAATACAAGGCTGCTCCCAAAAATTGAGTGTACTTGGACACCTGCTTGATCACCAAACCTCAAGTCTGGTGTTTAGAGTCTAAGTTCACAGACACAGTGGTAAAAATACCTTGACCAATAGTCCAAACATTGCACAACTTTGTGTATTCACTATACAGAGGATAAGGAAACTAGTTGTGAAGAGAACTTTGTAAAAAGACCAAAACTGGGAAACTTTATGAGCTTATCGCGATAGGTTGGGGATATTTAGCTGTGGACCTTATTTTGCAAATCCCTCCTAGGGATAGCTTAAGCAGAGCCTACATAGCATACACACCAAATTTCAAGGTGTTTGGATCACTAGAAGTGAATCTAAAGCCCAGACAGAGATTCAGGTTCTGACAAAAACACTAAAAATGGCCCAAAACACAAACCAAGTGTCCAAATTGCATGAAATTTGAGGGATAGACACAAGAGAGTAAGGGGAATCTAAAAGTGAAGTCACAATTTTGAGTTGACTTTTCCTGCACAATCTGCCTAGTGTATCGCGATAGACTCATGACATTTTGAGTGGGACAGTTTTTGGAAATTGTGACTAGATAGCTTGAATCCACTCCTCACCTAGACCTTAACCATCATTTCAAATTTGAAATTGGACATCAAGAAGACCACCAAAGCACTTGTCTGGTGTTTTGAGTCAGACTTCATAGACAAATTGGGTAAAGGGACTTGACCAAATTTCCAAACCTTGTGAAACTTGGTATACATGATCTACAGAGGGTAGGGAACACATCTGTGAAGAGAAAATTTGAAAAAAATGTCATTTTAGCATACTTGGTTAGTATATCGCGATAGACTAAGAACCCAGTGATAGAAACTGAATTTTTCAAAAACCTCTGTGGCATAGCTTGGAAAGGTGCTATCAAGGACACATAAAAATTTTGAAGTCATTTGGACATCAGAAAGTGGGTCTAAGACCATTTGAGAGGATTCACCTTGTAGAAAACACCAAATCTGGTCTAACTGACAAAGTAAAAGTCCAAACCACTTGAAAATTGGTAGGAGGACTAAGGAGAGGTGTTGGAACACAGTGGTATAGTCAAAGTTCAAGTTTGACCTATAAAAGGGGTACTTGCTGAGTCTATCGCGATAGACTCAAAGCAGGGCCAAAGAAACCGAATTTTTCAAAACCCTCTGAAGCATAGCTTGTTTAGCCTCTCAGGAGGTTACACACAAAATTTGGTCGATTTTGGATATTGGGAAGTCATCCTAAGTCTATTTTCTTGTGATCAGATAGACTCAAAATTCTAGAGTTGGAGTTAGAGACCTAAGAAAAAGTCCAAAACAAGTGAAAATTGGTGAGCAAGGTGTACAGAGCATAGGGAACACAGTGGTAAAGAGAAATCTGGAAAATTTTCAAAACTGAAGAATCTGCTGAGTCTATCGCGATAGACTCAGGCTTTTTCCCAAAAATTGGAATTTTTGAAAACTGACCTTAGGGCCTTGTTCTACATGTTGTTGTGAACCTATGGTTAAAATTTGAGTAAATTTGGAGCATTGGAAGTGCATCTAAGAGGATTACTTCATAAGATCTGAAAAGAGACTGTTGTTTGATGCAAGTTACAAAGGAAAAGTATTCCAAATTGCTTGAAACTTGATGAGTAGTATCTCAAGAGAAGGAGGAACTCAAATCTGTAAAAACAGTTGAAAAACTGTATCCCAGTAACTCTAGTGAGTCTATCGCGATAGACTTGGGAATTCACTGTAGAAAAATCAAAATTCAAATCTGACTTCATATTTGGGTTCAGAAGGCCCATTATACCCTGTACACAAAGTTTGAGTGCATTTGGACATTTGCAAGGGGTACTTGGTGAGTCTATCGCGATAGACAAGTGCGGAAAAAATTTTGAGAAATTTTTTGAAACCAAGTATACCACTGGGTTTATCATTGCCTAAGGAGTGCACACACCAATTTTGGGCTCAAACTGACCACTTGCAAAAACATCAGATAGAGCAACTTTCCAAATTACATCTCACTGTTTTGGTCATAACTTTCACATACGGACTCCGATTCCAAAACTTTTTTTATCAAAACGTAGCTTGAGAGCAGCACTACAGATCTTAGAGTGAATTGACCAAAATGGTTGCCAATGGCATCCATTTTGGTCAGTTTTCAAAAAAACGCTGTTTAAGGCCTCAAAATGCATCCGAAAGTCAGGGGTGTCTGAAACCGACTATTTGAGAGAATTGTGAGAAAACGCTCACGGTTTTGGACATAGTTTTGGATTTTCCCCGACCAAAACACTTGAACACACTGAGAGAGGTATTACTACACCAAGCTAGAGTTGTTAAGCTTAGAAGTCATGTCTACATCAGACTCAGACTCAGCTTATACAAGCACATGGATTGCAGGGATAGATGAGCACCCGCCCAGAATAGATCTTCCAAACCTACAGTACATAAAGACCAATTTTGTGGAGAGAGTCTGGACGTATAACCATGAAAGTGAAGGACTATATAGGTATATTAATGGAGATCAATTCAACCTTTATAGTTGCTTAGAGCCCTACCCAGATGAGCTGACAGAATACAAGCTCTTATATGTCTATATATACGAGGTCGACCGACAATGGACATCTTTATTTGTTGACAAGTATGGACGAGAATATAGAGCTGTAGAAAGCACAAATCCGCGAACCAAATTAGAGATGAGTGGATATTTGGTCAATGAAGGACCTCAGATACATCCACCAAACACAGGAACCGCTAAGAGAATTCCAAAGAGGGGACCACCACGTGGATTTCCTCCTAGAGAGATAACGAGAGATGAAACAATACCAGAGAGGAGTATGGTTCCATACTTTGCACCCCAAAGTATAAGACCATCTCAGCTAAGAAATGGGTAAATAGAAAGTACAATGGCATAGGAGACCCATATGCCCATGTCTCGGCTTTCAAGCAAGTCCTACGAGCAGAACGAGTAGAGGACTTCCACACGCAGTAAGAGGTTTTGGACTTACATTGGAGGACAATGCACAAGCATGGTTTGAACTATTGAACCGGAGAGAGTTCACAACCATTGAGAAAATGTTGGATGAATTTGTTCAAGAATTCACCAAGAGGGGCATAAACATAACACCCTTCCTAAGATTCAGGAATTTAAACAAGGCGAAACAGAAACATTACGACATGCAATACTGCGTTTCAAGCAATATGTTGCTAGATGTCCTACCCAGGAGTTACCCACGCTAGAACGTCAGATCCTATGCTTCATCAGAGGGCTTAGGAATGAGAATCTCCAAAAGGACCTACACATGAAAAGATACCAAACCTTAGAAGAGGTGACCAAAGCGGCAGTTGACCTAGTTGACAATTGCGAATTCTATGAAGAGGGTCAGAAGAAAATGAATGATGCGAGTGAGGAAAAGAAAACCGCTGATCTTGAGGATCAAAGAGGGAATCTAGAACAAAACCAAGTAAACGTTGAGGAGCAAATCATAGAGAATGTGATGCAACGCATCAACAACTCTGAAAGAGTACCAGCCTATAGAGTTCCTCAACAACGCAGGTGCATGACATGTGGAGGGGACCATCCGACGCAGCATTGTCTTGACTATAGACCTAAGACTCCACCAGGGTTTGAGCATGTTATGTCTCAACCGCCTAGATATCATCTTGTAGTGGAACAAGTGTTCTTAAGTGAAAGACCCATAGCTGCTAGAAATGCATATGTGAGTCATGAGATTCAAATAGAAAGAAATGTGGTAGATCAGAGGTCACTTCAAGGTCAATATCAAGTATTGCCACAACAACCAATACATCCATGTGACAGATGTGGTAGTAGTGATCACTTGATTAAGGATTGTCCACACCATGATATCATGATAAATGTATATTGTAATGAGTGTGCAATCACACATATGATTTTGGATTGTCCTAAGAATCCAAGAAAGAAAGGTAAAATGCAACCACATGTTACCTTTCCTTCTACTAACAAATCAGAGAAAGAACGAGCCGCAACAAAAGGAGAGACGACAACAACAACAGAGCAAGAAACAATTGCAAAAGAACAGGTGCTTAAACAACAAGAAGATGAAAGTAAGCAAGTTGCTCCAGTAAACGTTGTCACAAGAGCACAAGCAAAAGTGCAAGAGCAGAAGCCTACAGATGGAGAGACTAGTAAGAGTTCCAAAAGCCGTAGAAACTCTAGACGAGCAAGAAGGACTAGAATGAAAGCGAGACTAGAAAGGGAGAAAGGAGAAGAAAAGGCTGTTACAGCTGAGTTGGAAACAACTCAAGAGCAACAGACACAGCAAAGGGAAGCTGAAACCCTTAAACCAGCTGAAGCACCCAAGAGTGCTAGTTCAGGAGGATCTGTCCTAGTGGACAAAGTGAATGAGCCTTTAGACGCGATTTACAGGCTTATGAGGCTAGATTGGCAAATAGACAGACCTTAGAACAAAGATGGATGACTTATCCTTATCCTGAACTAGAGAAGCAGAGGCTAGAAATGTGTAAGCAGCTCATTAAAACTGCTCAAGCATTGCTAGAACCTCCTCCACCAGAAGTGAAGGATAGGATAGTCACCCCAGTGCACAAAGATGAGAGCATTAAAGTAGACGAATTGCCTAGAGAAGAGGTAGATCATAGGGAAGAACAACTGCCAAGGTCGCAAGACTCGAGGGTAGTCCAAAATACAACAGATGAATCAATGAGGGATTTCCCACCCTATGTTCCTATAGTTGAGTGGCCAGAGGAGTTATGGAAGGCTGTCCGAGATGCTCAAAAAAGAGAATAGGATGCTGGACCAGCACCATTTCCTGAAATCACATTAGATAGACCACAAATGAGTGTTGATGCGAGGTCATATCATGGTGACGTAGGATCGATAGCCTCCGAAGACAGTAGACCTGCATTGTTAAGAACTTTGCCACAGTACATGGGAGATTTTGAGGCAAAGTCTGAGATTGTGAGAGTTCCATCACAGAGGCTAGGAGGGACAAAATAATTGGACACAAAAATTTTGACTGACTTGCTATCCACGCCAGTGAAGTGCACAATTACGTTGGCAGAACTTTTGAAAATCTGGCCAAGTATGTGGACGGATATAGGAAAATTCTTGGAAAAAATTGGGATCAAAAGCCCATTAAGGTTCCTGGAAAAAGAGCTAGATGAGATCGAGAAGCCTAGCTCAAATGTAAGACCGGTACCTCTGAACAAAGTAGGAGAGTACTGTGAAGGAGAAGATGGTAATGCCACTTTTCCTGTCGAGTATAATGGGTTTGAAACGAAAGCTATACTTGACAGCGGAGTAGGAATTTCCATAGCAACAAAACGAATATGGGAGAATGGGGTAGGCCCGCCTTTAGAACAACCAAAATAAAATTACAGTTAGCTGATGGGCATGTGGAAAGACCCATGGGATTGCTAGAAGCGATAGTGGTGTCTTCTTGTGGTATAGAGTATGCACATACTTTTGCCATAGTTGACTTTGGCAAGAAAAATAACTATGAAATCATCCTTGGAAGACCATTCATGAGGAAACTCAAGATGGTACAAGATTGGGGTTATGATTATCTATACTTGAGACATGTTGAAACCACAACACGTGTAAATATGAGAAATCATAGTTACCAAGATGTAACTAGAACGCCCGTGGAAGATTTTGATTCTGCAACACAAAGTGGATCAACAGACCATCCGTGGATGGGCAAAAAGAAAGAAATCTGGATGTGCCGAGCATCGGAATGTAGCGACTTTGGGAGAAATGAGAATGCCTTAGAGAGGGTCTTAGAAGATGATGCTTACATCAAAGAACCTTTTCCGGAAGAGGCGTTAGAACTGCTAGAGTGGACTCAGATATTGGCTACTTTGGATGTATGTGTTAATGAGACCACACCAACAAAATTTTGCGATGAAAATGGGTATGACATAGTCCCCTACTACATGCTAAGGGTTATGGGTGAGACAGATGACGAATCTGAGTATGAGTTCGAAATAGGGTTATCAGCTATGGGGATAACACAAAACCAGATACCTAGCTTGAATACTGGTCATATAGAAATAGGTGCTCTTTACGATCTGTGTGTGATAACACACTTGATTACAAACTGTCCAACTCGAATGCATAGTACAAAGGAGGAGCCGCAATACAATGAAGCAAAGTTGCAGGAAGAAGGGCTAAGATCCAAAGAAGATGCTTCAGGTCCAGCGCCTACAAACGAGCAATATGAAGACTTGGAATCAATCAAAGAAGACGTGCAGCAAGTGACAAGAAGTTCAGACACTATTGGTGACATTTCAACAGCTGAAGTCGAGGAAGAAGAGCCTATGACTGTACAGGAACCAAATGCTGATTTTGTCTTTCCAAAAGACATATCAGAGGAAATAGTGGTCAAGCACGAGCTAGAACACACAAATGAACTCAGAAGTGTGAACAATGAAGAAGAAGACGACAAGGAGTCCAGGCCAAAGATTGTTCAAGTCACTCAAGAGAACACATGCAATCTAGTACCAAAGAAGATCAACTTTTTGCTAAGTGCACAAGACGGAGTCAAGATGAATTTTATGGCAGAAATTGATACAAATTCCACGACTAATGTCATGTCATATGGCATGTGGTTACTTCTAGGTAAGCCGAAGCTTTATGATATTCAGATAAAGGTAAATCTCTCACCTGAAGTGGATGTTATAAGTATGGGGATTGCAGAAGCTACTCTCCAACTACACTCACAGAATGTCAAAGAACAATTCTTGGCGGTAGATTCTCGAAAAATGGGAACACACTTGATTTTGTCCAAGCCATGGGCACAAGTCTTTGAAGACGAGCCTGAATCTTCAACAATGGTCATCATGACAAGCTATCAAGTGGCAACAGAGGTCAAGCCTAAAACAGCTCAAAGATTCTTGGCTATTGAAATAGGCAAAGCTAAAGTAAGCCCACAGTCTCTAGCACAGCCAATGCAAGTGCAAGACAAAGCCTCTACACCAAAAGCCAAACCATCAACAAAACAATGGAAACCCAAGCAAAAAGTCTATCAACCGAAGTTTCCATCGCCCGAAAGTCTCCAAAGGAAGTCAAAACACGTCAACCAAGTGTTATATCCAAAGCACAGATTAAAGTTAATGATCCAATTTGGATACAATCACAGGAACAACCTCAACAAGCAAAGGTACAGGATGGATCACATCAAGCGAGTCAATTATTGCACAAGGCTACAAGAAAGGAAATTCAGATGTTTGGGTCAACAAGCCCAAGATAAAAGCCTGGCGATATCCATCCCATGCCAACCACTCAGTCAGGAATCAACAAAGCTGTCAACAACGTCAATCACATAACTCAACCAAGAGAAAGGACAGGTACAAAAAGCAAAAGAGAAGATCTTCCACTGGACAAACCATATGACAAGTCTGGGTAATGAAATCAGAATTCTACGAGACTACCCAACAAAGTCAAGTGAAGATCACCTCCAAGCAAGTCCAAAGATTCATTCCAGTCGAGTTACTCAAAGCACAATGATTCTATGAGGGTAACTTTCAAATCAGGTTACCTAAGGTAGTAGCTTATCAAGGAATCACCCAGGAAAATCAAGAAACATCAAGAAATGAAGAGCAGCCAACCGCTACACCCAAGAGTACTACAACCTATAGATGGATCCCTCGCCAATTACTACAAGAGCAAGGATTTTACAAAAGTAACAGCCATAATTGGAAATTAAAGACAAGGTACCATCAAGTCAAAGAAGAAACAAGGCAAGTGTCAAAGGAGATCACACCAGGCCCAAGAACAATGTGGGTTCCAAAATCCACGATTGAGGCTCAACAACAAGAAAGATACACAACTCCTTTACAACCTCTTAACAACAAAAAGAAAGCAACAGTAAATGCGGAGGTCACAGTTTTGAAGAACACTATCTGGAAGAAGAAGACTTCATCAACCATTGCTTCAACATCAATACCTGTCTCATCAAGCAACCACAATTTTCTACCAAGAAATGAAGAGCAGATATATGCAATTGTATTGGACAACATGGCATCTCAAACAGAAACTAACGAGAAAGGCCTAAACATCAAAAGCATATGGAATTGGATTTCAGGCCGCGATCAGGTAAGTCCAAGTCGCCATTTAGCTTACATGGTATAAGAGTCGGGAAGCTAAGCCACTAAATGAGCAAAGTGTCAGACCCAAGCTTCGAGTTAATATTTTTCTGTGGTCTATGTGTCTAGCTAATAGGTATAAGCTCAAGCTGGAGAGTTGAGCATACATAAAGTCATGTCGCTCATGTTGGAAGAGGTGAGCATAAGAGTCAAAATCCATTTAATATATAAGGTGGAGAAGGCGGAGTAGTCCAAAAAAAAAAAAACACACTCACGCACTTGACACAGTGAGGAAGAGTGGAGAAACCTCGACAGCAAAGACCCTTCTTGTGAGTAGTGGAAGCTTTTGAAGCACTCATGCTATATGTTTTGCTCTCTACACTAACTCCATGAAGAACCCATCAATACTCTTCTTTCGCACCGCATCTTGTTTAACATGCATAACTCTGTGCAAGCATATAGATGTCCTATCATTGGACATATGCATTAGGCACTCTTTTTTATTCCACCCATGCACTTACAAAAACAAATGACGATGACCAAGCGGAAACAGGTTTTATGAGCCTTTGCTCAACAACAATGACTCTGACTTCAAGCTACTAACACTTATTCATGTATATCAAGCCCATACTAGTAGCCATATAGCCATATGTACTTTAACTCAGCATAACTCTATAACATCAGAACCTAAGTATATATAGCCTCGCATTTAATTATGACTAAAGACATTTTTTCCCACTGGGTTTTTCCCTTTAGTCTTATCCAGGTATCCAAGACCTTCATTTTGTATATACGCTACATTTTACTTTTACTCTTTTATTTTTTATATATAAAAAAAAAACAAGAAGAACCACGATATCCCCACACTACTAATTGCAAATCTACTGACAAGTCAAAAGGGAGAGGCCAAAAAACAGTTTGACAAAGCTTCAAGTGAACTTACAGGTACGACTTCCAGATAACAACCACAGGACAAGAAAACTAGAGCTACAATGACAACGACCTGCTGCACCAACAAGTCGATACAACCTCATGCAATTCAAGATACAACAACCAATCGGAGGGGGAGAGTTCCAGGATTCAAATACACTACAGGTATAACTTCAAGACAGCTTTAACATCACGCAAAGCGACCAATTACAGAAGAGGTTGCCACAACAACTTCAATCAACACCAACACATCAAGAACTCGTCAAGGCCAGCAAAGACATAGGGTCTTGTCTGGGACGACAAGAATTCGGAGGGGAAGAGTGTTGAAAGGACGCCCTTTCAACAACGTTTCCATAAAGATTCCATTAAAGATTCCTCAAAGATTCTATAAAGATTCCACATGAAGATGGTGATGAAGTAATGAAGATGAAGAGGGATGCTGCAACATGAAGATACAAGTTCATGGACGTCATCGAATATCCCGTTATTATTATTTTGAGCCATTACGACCACTTTTGTAATGTTTATGGGAACCTCATATTTTAAATCGGCACTTGTATTTTGGCCGCAGATGCTTGTATAATGAGTAAAGCCAACTCAGTTTCTTGTAATTAAGCTTTGTAGAAGCCTAGGGACAATTCAGGTCATTTGGCTGGACATTAGGTTTGAAGGCTTGGTATATAAGCTAAAACCTAAGGCTTTGTAAAACACATTTACGTTATCTCAAATAATATACAGTCGTGGGTTCTGCAGCACACAATAGTGAGCTTCACGCACACACACCGTCGCGCACACTAATCACATTGCAGATATGAGAGTAGGAGCGTGTTAGCATCGAGGAGCTCTCCGCGTCGACGCAAGCAATGCAAGCCGAGGACCACATCGCGAGCCCGCCTGCTACGAGCTATATTTGGTCGTAAGTACCTCAAACGACATCCGTTCTGAATGATCGAGTAGTCATTAGAATCAGGGCAAGAAGCTCTTCGTGTTGATGTCTTTGTAGATCAGTTTCGGACACTTTGGAAATTGCTGTTTTGAGTCTATCGGGACAACGATTAGAGGTCTTACAATTATGGTTTTCAGGGTTTAGGTGTTTGTCCACATAGGATATGTCCTTGTGAGTCTTACCCTCCTATTTCGAGTCATTCTGATATGATTTGAGACTGTTTCGAGCTTGTAGTGTTTCGTAGGATGCGTTGTCTGTTTCTTTGCTTTATGGTAGTGTTGTGGTAGGATTAGTGACTGTAGAGTGTTGTTCGTGTCTAGCTCAGGGTTGACAACCCAGAGATTGCCTCCATGCCCTAGTCGGGTCAGCTACGTCCTCGGATTGACAGTTTGTTGGTCTGTGTTCTCGCTGTGCTCCATCGTCCGTCGCGGCGTACCCGCTAACACAAGTGTGGACAAAATTTTGCGAATGCTTTAGCAGATTCAAGGGCTATTTAAGATGCAAAACTTTTGCATGCACGTTTTGGTCATCTGAATTTTGCCAGTTTGCTGCGTTTGCAGAAATCTGATATGGTTGCTTCTTTGCCACCTCTTGAAGCACCTATCAAACATGTTTGTGAAGGCTGTATTTTGGGTAAGATGCAGCGTTCTAAATTTCCAAAGGATGGTTCAGTTCGGGCCACATGCAGGTTGCAGCTTGTGCATAGTGATGTTTGTGGGCCCATGCAAACTCCGTCCTTGGGCAATTACCTGTACTTCGTGACTTTCATTGATGACTACTCCAGTCATGCATGGGTATTTCCGCTTAAAGCGAAGTCCGAAGTTTTTATGTGCTTCAAACAATTTCTGGCTATGGCTGAAAATGTCTCGAAATGTACTATGGGCACCCTCCGTTCCGATCGAGGGGGGGAGTATATGTCTCATGAATTTAATGCATTTCTGGCTAGTCGTGGGAGAAAACACCAATGTACAGTGCCTTATACACCTCAGCAAAATGGTGCTGCTGAGAGGAAAAACAGGTCACTAACGGAAATGGCACGATGTATGGTCAAAAGTCAAGCTTTACCGCATTTTTTTTGGCTTGAGGCCATCATGTGTGCCACTTATGTACTAAACAGGTGTCCTATGAAAGCTTTGCAGTCTATTACTCCATGTGAAGCATGGCATGATAGAAAGCCTTCTATTGAGCACATGCGTGTTTTTGGCTGTTTGGCATATGCTTTGGTGCCACAATTGCAGTGCGGAAAATTGGATGATAAGGGTGTCAAATGTATTTTTGTTGGTTATAGTGCTGAAAGCAAAGGTTACATGTTGTATCATCCGCAAACAAAACGTATTTTGGTTTTTCGGGATGTAGTGTTTGTGGAAGATTCTATTCAGCCCTTGCTATCATGTACTAGAGACAGTAATGTAAACTCAATGGACATTTATCACACTTTGTTGCCTCTTTTCAGTGGTGGAAATACGAATGTAAGTTCCAATGAGGCAAATGTACAGCCTATGGGGGTTTCTAAAAATGTTACAGATCAGCCTATTACTGATGCAGATGTACATGATGTACTTGATCAGGAAAGGGCTGAAAATGAGCAGGCTAGAGGTATTCCAAAATGGCTGGTGCACACTTTGCGTGACAGTAAATTGGATGCACCTTTGTCTAATCGTACTCGTTCAGGATCTCGCCATGCATCTTATGTATCAGATTGTTATGCTTTGGCTGTGTCTAGTTTACATGATGTTGAGGAGCCTCTATCTTTTGATGAAGCACAGAATTCAGAAAATTGGATGGCTACCATGCAATCAGAATATGATGCACTTATAGAAAATGACACATGGACTTTATGTGATTTGCCTCCTGGCAAAAAGGCCATTGGTACGAAGTGGGTTTACAAGTTGAAACGCAAGCCGGATGGTGAGATCGATCGCCATAGGGCTCGACTTGTTGCAAAAGGTTATGCACAACAAAAAGGCATAGATTATGAAGAGACTTTTGCTCCCACTTGTCGTATGACTACTGTACGTTTTCTATGTGCATTGGCAGCTCATTTTGGTTGGGATGTACATCAATCAGACATTGTTACTGCTTTCTTGAATGGTGACATATTTGAGGAAGTTTATGTAACGCACCCTCGCGGTTTTGTCATAAAAGGACAAGAGGACAAAGTGTGCAGATGTAAGAAGGCTTTGTATGGGTTGAAGCAATCTCCTCGTGCTTGGTATGAGAGAGCTGACACTCATTTGGTTAAACGAGGCTTTCGTAATAGTCCAACAGAAAGCACATTGTATGTAAAGCGTGAGGATGATGTATTTCTCATTGTGGTTCTTTATGTTGATGATTTGCTGATCACTGGACCAAATGAGAGACATATTGCTGAATTTAAGGCTGATTTGAATGCTACTTTCAAGATGAAAGATTTGGGGCTGTTGCATCATTACTTGGGTATACAGTTTAAGCAGTGTGATGGTGGTATTGCCTTGTGTCAGAAAAGTTACATAGAGACATTGCTATGTAAGTTTGGACTTGAGGATTGCAAACCTATTGCCACTCCCATGGAAACAGGTTTGAAGTTGAGTCTACATGATGCTGGCGATCCTGCTGATGCCACTCTTTACCAAACTGCTGTTGGCTGCCTCATTTATGTATGCAACACGAGGCCGGATATTCAGTTTGCAGTCTCACAGGTCAGCAGATTTATGCATAGCCCAGGGTCTAAGCATTGGCAGGCTGTCAAGAGGATTTTCCGCTACCTTAGTGGAACTTTACATCTTGGCTTGCTTTATCCCAAGGGGGGATCATTGCCGCCAGACTTACATTCTTTTTTGGACTCAGATTGGGCTGGTTGTTTTGACACGCGAGTGTCCACAAGTGGTTTTTGTTTCATGCTTGGCAGTTCATGTATATCATGGTTGAGCAAGAAGCAACCTACTGTGGCCACTTCGAGTTGTGAGGCTGAGTACAGGGCATTCTTCACAGCTACGGTTGAGTGTGTATGGCTCAGACGCCTTATGGTTGATTTGGGTGTTGGACAGGACACTGCCAACACTATCTACACTGACAGTCAGAGCGCATTGGTAGTTGCAAGGAACCCAGTTTTTCATGCTCACACAAAGCACATTGAGGTGCATTACCACTATGTCAGGGAGAGGCTCTCAGCAGGAGAGATAAGATTGGCTTATGTGCCAACATAGGACAACTTTGCAGATCGTTTCACAAAGGCATTGTCTCGTGAGAAGCTTGAATCTTTCCGCAAAGCTTTGGGCTTACTCCCCTTTGTGGACTGATCGTGTCCTCAAGGCATGGCACTTCCCTTTACTCATGTGCCAGCTCTCGTTCACTGCATCACTCCAGGGGGGATTTGTTACCATATACATGTGGTAGTGATGTGTGTGAACACACTAGGACTGTCGGGGCATTTTTTCCCTCTTTAGGAGGTTTTTTCCCCCGTGCATTGTATATACGCCCATCACTCTAGGGCTATCTATCTTTCCATTGCACACTAAGTAACACACTCTCTATTGTGTGCCTTGAGCTTCCTTCATCTTCTCCAAGCTGTGTGTGTTTCTCTGCAACCCTAATTCCAACAACATGGAGGTTTTTGGTTGTAGTGAAGAATTCTCAGAGCTTGGCGATAGCGAGTGTGTAACAATATGTAGTCATTGCACAGGAGACTTGTGAGGAAGAATTTCCACACGCCTTACTGTTATACACATACATGCCATAAAAGCTCCACTACTTACTGTTCCTAGAGTTTTGTGCACCGTTGGCAACGTGGAACACATGCATTGGCCATTTTATTCCATAATCCCTTTCATGATTATCATATGCATTCCCATTGGCCCTTTTTCCCGTAGTAACTGGTACTGACTCTGAAACTTTATCGGCTTTGCTACTAGCATTGGTTTATCACATTGAAACCTTACTAGTTCTGGTACTGGTTCTGGTACTGGGCTTACATGGAACAGATTCAGAATGGTTGGCTCTGAAAATTCCTGGTTTTCAGTACCTAGAATGCCAGTATCATCCTATCTGGAGGTCTCTTTCTCATTTGAATAGTATAACTTGATCTTGGCCCCATTATACACACCTGGCAGCAGTAATCTAGATAAATCTTTCAACCTCACTGTGCCATTGGAAGATACCCAATCAAACTTCATATGGACCAGCCCAAGCTATCTTTAATATCTTAGGGCCCAATTTAGACTGATATATCAAAACCAAGTCTCCCTTATGGAACTCCCTAACTTTGATTCTTCTAGCATGCCAGTGCTTCCTTCATTGCTGAACAATCTCCTATTACAGCATGGCTCTTTGTCATAACTCATCCAACTGCACTAATTCCTCCAAACTCTGTTTGAGATTATGGCTAAAATATAAACCATATTCAACTGCCATTCTGAGACTGGGAATCACAAATTCGATAGGCACTACAAATTAAATACCATACACCATTCTGAAAGGTGTCATTTCAATGGTGACTTTAAAAGCTGTTTTGTAGGCCCATAGTGCAGTTTGGAGCTTAAGATCCCACTGGTGTGGCTCCTTCTGAGAATTCTTTGTTAGAATATTCTTGATGGTTTTGTTACTGCTCTTTGCTTGTCCATTGCACCTGGGATAATATATAGTTTATTTTTTGTGCTTAACTGAGAGCATCTCCATCAAAATTTCCATTGTAGCTTAATGAAGTGTGTCCCTTGATCAGACACAATCTCAATGGGGTATCCATAATGGCAGATAATGTTCTCAAACAGGAAAACAACAGTGGACTTGGCAGTATTGTCTAAAAGAGCCTTGGCCTCCACCCATTTAGTAACATAACAGGTAGCCATCAAAATATACCGGTTGTTACTTGGAGTGACCTTCTTGAATGGCCCCATGAAGTCCAGACTCCATTTCATAAATACTCCCAGTGGTTGTATTGGAGTAAGTGGAGTCATATCAGCTATTGTTGGTCTGCCCATTCTCTGGCATATATTAAAAAGCTTCCGACATCTGCTATCAGAGTTTGCCACCATAAACCAACTTGCAAAATCTTCTTGTAAGTAATATCAATCTTCTTATAAGTAATATCAATGGAGAAGTGTCCTCCAGAATCCCCATCGTGTGCTTCAGAGATAACTTGTGTTCGCCCTTCCATTGGCACACACCTTCAAAGAACACCATCTATGCCCAGTCTATAGAGCAATCCTCCTATTATGGTGAACTTCAGACTCTTTATGATCAGAGCTTTCTTCTAATTCTGAGTCCAATTGTCTGGGAATCCTCCTCTGGAAAGGAACTAATATACTTCATACCATTCAGGATCTGGTTTTTCCTCAGCTGTTACTTGAAACAGCTCTGCATCTACTGGCTCATCTCTGAAGGATATTTCAGAGTACCCTTCAGTACTTTTGGAAAGGAAATCAACACCACAATGAGATTTACCGGGCTTCTGGAATGCGGAACTCAAACTCCATCACGAACATCATCCATCTGATCAGTCTTCCTTGGATAATAACTTTGTTAGTAAAAAATAATAGTGCTTGACAATCCACATAAAAATTAAATAATTTTCCCAGCAAATAGAGTCAAAACTTGGTGGCACTGAAAACCATGCCCAGAGCTTCTCTCTCTGTGGTAGTATATCCTTGTTCAGCTGGAATGAATTTGCGACTAGCAAAATAGATTGGATAATCAATCCTCCCATCTGGTTGAGATAGTATCACTCCCATTGCCAGCCCCGATGCATTAACATGCACATGGAATATAACATCCCAGTCTGGTTGTCGGAGTACTGGCTTACTAATAATGGCTTTTTTAAGGCATTGAAAGCTCTCTTCACACTCAAAGTCCATATGAACTTACTGGTTTTCTCTGTAATCTCATACAAAGGTAATGCCTTGGAAGCAAAAATATGAACAAATCTTCCATAGAAATTTATGTATCCCAAGAATGAACTTAATTCTGATGTTGTGTGGGGTGTCTTGGCCTGCTGGACACACTGATTTTATCATTGGCCATCTCAATGCCATTTTTGGACACTATATATCCCAGTAGTTGTCCCTTCTAGACCAGAAAAACAGATTTGAATGGGTTCAAATAGATCATCTTCTCCTTACAGCGTCAAAACACCATTTCCAAAAATAGCAAATGCTTCTCCTCTGTTGAGATTACAGTGATATCATCCATAAATATGGCTAGAAATCGGTGCAAGAATTCACTGAATATCTCCATCATGCAACGTTGGAATGTTGCTAGAGCATTGCAGAGACCAAATGGCATGCCTAGATACATGAATGCACCCCATTCAGTAATAAAAGTGGTTCTTGCCCTATCTTCAGGGGAAATCTTTAGCTGGTTATAACCACTGTAGCCATCCATAAAGCTATACATATCATGGCCTGCAATCTCCTCAAGAAGCATGTCAGTAAAGGGTAATGGAAAAGGATCTTGATGGTTTGAACATTTAGCTTTCTGTAGTCCACACAGACTCTGAGTTTTCTATTCTTCTTTGGTACTACCACTATGGGGTATAGCCAGTCACTATTGGCGACTTCTGTGATGAGTCCAACTTTCAGAAGGTTGTCAATCTCCTCTTTGACCTTCTTAGCGTAGTTGGATTCATTCTATACCTTTGCAAATGTACTGGTCTGGCATCTGGTTTCAGAGGTATTTTGTGTTGGTAGATTTCTAGATCCACACCTTTTAAGTCAGTATGTTCCCAAGCAAATACGTCTTTGTATATCTAGAACATAAGTCGGGCTTTTTCTTTCATTGTTGCTGGGTTCAAATGCTTATTTACTTTGATCAATTGAGGAATTTCTTCAGAACCCAACTTCCATTCTTCAATTTCTTGATCATCTGGAAGTAGCCAATTCGGCCCACCTCCCTTCCTTTTGGTTGACTCCTCAGCATAATCCCAGGATGGACCTTGTAGTTCTGGATTTCCATTCAAAGTTCCAGTGGCCTCTTTAGTGTGTGCCTCTTCAGTGTTCATTGGTCTTCTGGAATCTGAATTCTCCTCTTTGGATCCGGCTGCTTCCTCTGGCCGTCCAGTCAGCTGAACTAGTCTCTCTCCAAGGTTTAATTCAGTGAGCAGATCTGGAAATTTCCTTTTCCGCTTGTTAGCTTGATCTTTGTCAAATAATACTGCATTCAAATCAATTTCTACTAATGGAAAAATGTTCATTGCTACCAGCATTCTTTCAATATTTTTAACCCCATACTTTCGGCAAAGCTTTTCTAGTCGTAGTGTCTTCTTCCATCTTTTGGTGTTATTGGTCTAGACCCAAATTCTTCTACTGGCCCCCTGAATTGTTAGGGTTTGATTTGCATAATCATGCATAGCCTAGGCTGTTTAAAGCCATGGCCATCCCAGTAGCATATCGTATGCTCCTTGAACATCCAGTACCAGGAAGCTGGTTTTGAAGTTTTCTTTGCCCACCCTTATCTGCATATTTTCAATCATACCAGTTGCCTGAACAACTCTATGATCGGCCATTTTGACCTTAAAGGGTGTTGGTTTCAATTTAATGATACCCAACCATTGCTGCATATGTGCCCCCAGAATGTTTACACCGGCCCCTCCATCTAGGATAACACCAGATAGCGGTTCCCATTGTTTTTTGACTTTGTAATCCACCTGGATTAAGGGAACTTCATCATCTCTGATACCTGCCAAGTCTATTGCTCTGGCATCTGCTTCAGCTTTTTTGCGTTGTCGGATGAACTTTGCCGCTTCAGGCAAGGTGTTCCTGATTTCTTCTAACTCAAATGTCAATCTTTGAATTCTTTCACAGATTTTTACATGGATTTATTCTCTCTCTTGGTCAGAGTTATTATCAAAACTCAAAGAATCAGGACTTTCTTTGCATTGCCAGTCCTCCGTTTTGATGTCAGTGTTGTTGATTTCAATCATCACTGCTGCTGATTTGTCGTGCCCTAGATCTTCCATTAGTCCTTGCACTGCAGCAAGCATAGTCTTAGGGATTCCAGATCCTGACTGATCTGGCTGCTTTTCTCAGAAGACTGGGCAGGTATCTTCTAAATAATTCAAGCCTCAGAACTTTCTGGCTGCTCTGGTAGCTTCTTATCTAGATCCTATGTGATCTTAGCTGCCCTACTCTTGCCATTCATCTCGACGACCTTCTCCTTGCCCTTAGCTTTCTAGACTTCTCTCTGCTGAGTCCATTTGCTGGTTTCAAGACATACTGGTTTGGCAGGCTCATCTGGGATTTCAATAACCACCCCCTTACTATAGGTGACTACCCATTACTAGGACTGGCTCTAGGGTTTTTGCCTTAGTAGCTGCAGTACTAGGTGTGTCTGGGCAATGGGCTGCAAAGTGGGTTGCAAAGTGTCCATACTTCTCGCAAGTATAGAAGTTAAGAGATCTCCTATGGAAATTCCCTCTTCCTTGACCTCGGTCAGTACCTCCTTGGTATCTATCGCACCTTGTACCAGTCCCACTAGCACCTAGATTTCCCTCTTGAGGTCCACTGGTTGTCTCTGCCTTAGCTGGTTCGACGTTTTTAAAGGCGACTAGAGACAGATCCTTGCCTCTCTTGAAATGATGAATTCAAATCCCACAGTTGTTCCACAGATGGCCAAACGCTTTGCAGTAGGTACACTGTGGGCATTCATTGGAAACATGATCTTTTGATTAGCATTTTGAGCACTAAGTTTCCATCTTTCTGACTGGTTGTCTAGTCTGGCTGATTTCAACAATCTGCCTGGCCATTTCATCAATTTTTTTGGACCAAGGCCCTTTCTTAGTCTTGCCCTTGCTCTTTTCCTCTTCACTACTTTTAGAGCTGCTGGAGGTCTCAACTAGAGTTAGAATTTTCAGTAGATGAACTGCTACTACTGGACCTACACTTCTTATGGCTTTTCTCTTTTTTAGCTTGTTGCTTGAGCTTCAGAGCTCGCTGCACCAGGTCATTGAACTTCTTTGTGGGTGCAGGGACTTCTTGCTCTCTGAGTTTCTTGTTGTGGAACCCGTTCAGAAACCATGCTCGTAGTCGTTTTTCTGAGGTGGCTCCTGGAACTACTTGGTTAACTCCTTGATTTTCTCGACATAGCCACATACAAACAACTTCCCTTGTCTGATTTTTTCTAGCTCGTAGAGGATATCTTCATCTCCCCTGTTGTCTGAATACTCAAGCCTGAAGGCTTTGAGCAGTTTGTTGTAGGACCTGAGCTGACAAGCTGAATAATGGTAATACCATTTCCTGGCTGCATCCTTCAGTGTCTGGGGAAAATATTCTCCCCAATCATCTTCATCAATATTTTTCAATTTAGCATATTGCTCAAAAGCTTGGATGTGAACATCCGGGTCATCTTTCTTTCCGCCTTTGAACACTAGAAAATAGATTTTCAACGAAGCCGTGTAATCATGCCAGTTGGCATCATCTCTGCTTCTTCTGGTCTTGGGAACCTGACTGCATCGGGATGACTTTTTGTAATGGTCAGTGTTAGTATCCCATTAACCTTCCTGTTCAGTCTCCGTCTCAATCTCTACCTTGCCCTTCCGGCTGGTAGTATGATGATTGCCCTTGCTCCCTTTCGCCTCAGTTATCATGTGTGTAGACCGAGAATCATGAGTCCAAGATTTACGTTCCTCTCTCTCAGCCCTCCTCCTCCTGAGCCTTGATCTCACTCTTGGGTCCCCTGTAGTATCAAACTCTCTCTCTAACACTTCAGGAATAGGGTCAACTTGAGCAGATTCAGTGTGAAACCGGCTTGATTATTTTTTACCACGACTGACTTTGGGCGTCATGGTTGAAGCTTAGGATTCCAACTGGGAGATAGAGCTCTCTGGTCTAAGAGCAATCAGCTCTAGCCACATGATCGCCAAAATGGAATGGAGTTGGTCTCTTTAGATAGCTATTCCAGAGTTAGAATTCAGCTATACTGATTCTTAAGCAGTTTAGTTAGTGAAGACTGAAACAGAAATACTGGACTGGAATACTATACTGAAATGAAAGACATAGTTGGAGACTAGAAATGGCATTTGTAGATTCAGATTAGTGGTTTAGGAGTAATCAGTACAGTGTATGCAGGCTTTAAGCTCAGCTGGGGACTGAATATTGATTACAGGAGTTGAATGATTACAGGGGTAAATCTAGAAGACAAGAGCTCGTAAGCCAAAAGTGTCAAAAAGCCGAAAAAGCCCTCATTATAGTGTAGCGGGTCCTATTTATAGGCTTATAGTTACTACAGTAATTGTGGTAATTCCTACCAGAATTACTACCAGTGTAGCTGTTCTCGCTTCCCTCTAGTTGGCCTTCTAATAAGCAGTTCCCGCCTGCTGGAATTGTCCTCGCCTTCTACATCCACCAAAAAAAGGTAAAGCCACCAAGTGTGCAACTACAAAGGAACACAAAAAGAGAGGACAAGAAGAAAAGCCCTACAAAGAAGAGCCTTGCAAAGAGAAACATCCATACAAGGAAGAGTTCTACTAAGGAGAAGAGCTGTTCTAAGGGAGAAGCTCTTACAAGGTCCTCCATCCCACTCACCACTCAATTTCAAAGTTCAGAAGCCTCACTCATCTAAAAAAATTAAGGGGGTAGAGTCTGACTCCCCTTTCAATCTTCCATTCATGTCTTCCAAGATAGCCTACCAAGTCTCCCAATCCAACCCCTCATGAGCCCAAGTCACCCCCCCCCAAGGAACCCACTGCCAAGTCTCCCAAGCCAACCCCTCAGAAGCCCAAGTCACCACCCTCCAAGGAACCCAACTCACCACCACCCCCTATTAAACCTCTTTCAACAACCTTTGATCATATCAAACAAAAAGGATAAAGGGTCTCTGAGGATGAAGGATCCTCCCAAGCAAAAGGCCAAGTGGATTTTGTTGACTGATTGCATTCTTCCACAAGAGTTGTATACAATTATGTTCATTTTGTCCTTATGAACAAACACCCTTTTTGGGTTCATATTTTTGTACTTAAATATTTAATGTCAACCTCTTAACTATGTATCATGGTGTTGTTTACATTTAACCGTACAAAAAATACTGGTCACATCAACAAAGTGGAAAAGACATGTATACATCCAAAACGTAGTGATTACAACATTTGAGAAATCCACTTTAGCTTAAGTTCTCAATTCCTTGCAAGTGGCTCAAAGGAAGCTCTTTTTGGGGGAATACATGTGATGCATGAGGCTGCATTCTCCATGCTTGTGCTCACAACAATGCCATCAACTTTGAACCTATACTTAGGGGATGTTTCATCTAGAACTGGAGAGATTCTCTAACATCCTATAGTCTCCACTTTGGTGCTACTATAAGGTTTCTAGGCTCAGTGAATGGATGGACTATGATTTTTAAACTCAAACTTTGGACAATTCTCCTCAGAGTCTAGAGAAACCCAACTACCTAGCTTACTTCTCCATCTCCTATAGTCATAGCCCAAAAATAATGTCTAATGACATGATAGATATAGAGTTTGGGCTTACTCTACAACTGATATTCTCACCAATATGGAAATTTTCCTTGGTACCTTGGCCTTCTCCAAGTACAGTGTCCAATTTAGTCTCATAAATAGTATTCTATTAAGCCAAATTTTCCTTGTCCTCTGTAAATCCATTGTTTTGAAACATGCCACAAAAACATGTATATGCAAGAACCATTGTACCTTAAACCTTCTTAAAATTGTCCCTAAAGACATATTTTTAAGGATATCTTCTTTGAATTTGGATTTGAAACTTGATATGGTACTTGGATCAAGGGCTTCCCATTCCAATGATCTTATAGTGGGAATAGGCAACACATGTAGTTCTCCAGGTGCACCTTCTCTTATTGTAAGCTTATATTCTACAAAATACACAAACAAACCCACTATTTTGTGAAAGGAATGTGTCTTTTTAGCACACATAACATCTACAATCTCCTTGTGAATTGCTTTGAATGTGCCACTTAGACTCTCCACAGGCTGCCACTCCATAGCTATTGACGGAAAGATAACTAAAATTACAAAAAATAAATAAAATGAGAGAGAAAAATTAGAGTATGTTAAATACATTGTATCAAATAGATAAATGTTTTTGTTCCTTCCAGTAAGAATGGAGAATGGGATGTTAATCCAAGTTTAACACCATTCTTTGGTCATGTGAACATGTTGAGCCTTTGCTAGCCACTATCGATCACTTTAAAGCAAGAACACGACCTTTCGAATGGTTTTTCACTTCATGTCACTTGGTTCTCTTCACTCTATATGCACCTTTGCATGAAGGGAGCATTGTTACCCAGTCATTCACATTAATAGACATGGGTTTCCAAAGACCATCTTCTCTAAAGTTATGAAAATCACAAGAAGTTTGGTATGAGAAGGACAATGTGTAGAGGAAGCCATGGAAGCTCATAGATCAAAGAGGAAGAGGATGTGTAACAAAAGGAGGCAAAGCTCTCACAAAATGGAGGGAAACTGAAAAAAGTAGACGTTTGAAAAAACTAGGTGATTTGTCATTGATAGTGTTATTTCTAGAGCATGAAAAGGGGATTTGGTATTTTCTAGCTTGATTTTGTGAAATATAAAATGGAGGAAAAGGCCAGTACTTTGGGTTGAAACATTAAGGGTTGAAACTCTAATGTTAGTAGTTGAAAACACCTAGATATAGCGGTTTTGGACAAAAAACTAAGAATATAGTCGTTCTCCACCAAAATGTTGTGGTAACAACATTGCACCTTTGCTCGGGGTCAGGACACTGGCCACCGATGGTGTGTACATACACTTACCTTATACTTCATATACCAAAGAATAAGGGGCTCCTCATTCTTGAGGTCTGCTCCACCCACATAGCACATTCTCTCCTCTTCCCATCCTGCATCGCATTACGCACACTCGCATCCAGCACACACACTCTTTGAATTGGTATCATGCTCAAAATGTATCCCACAAGAAAATTTTCTACAAATATCTACAAAAAACGTGTAGAACCTGTAATTGCCTATAATATGTAGCCACACGAGTATATGCAAATCTCACTCTTGCGAGAGTGGATACCATGAACATTAATCCGTGTCCAAACTTGACAAGACCTATCAAAGTGAGAGTAAACACTAGTCACACTCAACCACTAAACCATCAAAGAGTAAACTACAGATACACATAAAACATGGTGAGAATCTAGGGAAGATCCAACAAAGTTTCCCATGTAAATTGAGTAAAAACTCAAAATTCTCGCCAAACCGCATAAAGAATCAATAGACACTTTGTGTCTCAATAGATAGATCCACAAATGGTATACATCAACTACCAAAAGCCCGAAAAAATAGCTTACTCCTAAACGAGCGGCTCTATGGACCTATACCTGTCCAAAAACACATGTAGACCCGTGAATCTGCTACCTACGAGCTATGACTAGCTCACATTGTATCTGCATATGCATACATAGCATAAATTTCACAAAACCATGATTAAACACTCTCTAGAATGACCCACACAATTGTACATGAGCACTACCTGTGCTGCACAATCTACACTATTAACAACACGCAATCTGTGAGCAAAACACCTGAAATCTGGCATACACTATCTCGTCCGATTGAAAAGAACGTCGACCAAAAACCAGACACAAAGCACAACCAACCGCCTGTGGTTGTAAATTTTATTTAGGAGCTGAGCACTCTCATAGGGAATCCGCTTTGAAATGGTTTGTTGGAGCTGCTATGCATCGAATGTGTGTGGACAAAGGGGGGAAAGGCAAGTCAATGTCCAGGGGAAACCATTGGAGAAAAACAGTTTTGAATGAGCGTGGGAGGGGAGTTGATGGCAAGGCTATGCCGAAGGAGACCCAAACTCCTCTTGCTTACTCTTGCTATGTCAAGCCACGAAAAAATGCTTGATCTTGACTTTTGTGGGGGAAGTGTGCCGATGTCGTGGCCCGATGATGCTCAAAGTCGATGTTGAATTGCAGATGCTTGAAGCCAATGGTCAAAAAGGGAAACTGATGTTGCATGCATGCCGAAGGAGAGCCAATGTGCTTTCTCACCCTTCCTTGCTCTATGCCAAAATTGTCGAGTCGATGTCGTCAATGTCAAAATCAAGAGTCATCAATGTTGATGTCAGAGGAAACTGCGCGTGTGTGTGTGTGTGTGTGTGTGTGTGTGTGGCATGGACAAACATGCTCTCCTTGCTTGGAGATCTCCCAATCTCAATGTTGAGAGTAGGCACACTCTATCTCGATCTCACTAGTGCGTATATGCTCACACACACATTCAAATCTCTCCCTCATGAGCTTTAGCTCTAGGTCGTTGCTTGATTTGTTGCCTTGTTGAACCCTTTTTACTTTTCTTTGCTTGCTAAGGTTCAACTTCAAAAAAGAAAAGGGCTTCCAAGCTCTTCAAACCCTAAGATTAACTTCAAGAGAAAAAGAAATCTCAAGCTTCCATTTATGCAGAGATGCAACTCACTCCAAGAGCACGAGAAGAAGATTCAAGAAAAAAATATTTCTGGAGGAGGTTCTGTCACTACATCATCAAGGAACAAAACAAAGAAAAGATGAAAACACTGCAATCACACATCCGGCAAATGATACAAAATGAACCCTTGTGTGCATTGTGGTAAAAACAATCATGGGTCTAATTGGTGTCTGTACAAAGATAAAGGCAAAGTCAACATCCTTGAAGAATCAAATGAAGAAGACAATGAGAAATTTTCTACGTAGATGTACTCTAATGCACTCAATTTGTTCTTTTCCTACACCGTAGTTGCTTATAACTCTCGAGGGGAGGAACTTGTGCCCTACACCCTTGTTGACTACCATTCTCAAGGGGAGGGATTTTTGCCGACACCCTACTGCCACTACTCTCTAGGGGAGGCATCCTTCTGTACACCTATCTATATGGAAGACTTAGACCCCACTAGAAGGTACCTTTGGCATTTGATGTGCTCAGACATAAATAGGGGAGGATTGTTAGGAATTTGTGCCTAAGCCCACACCATGGAGCTCTCCCCTTACTCTACCTTGATTCATTGTATTTGCCTACTAGACTTGCCTACTTGATTTAGTTGATGCTTGCATTGACTCCACATGCTACACACACACACACCCCAATGGAGAGGTATGCACAACCAAGAGATGATTTGGATTGATCTTGATGCCTACCATCACTTGTGATGTCATCCAAGGCTTTCCCTAGAAGCCTATATAATGGCTCACTATGTACTAGCATTATAGTTCAACAATCAATTCAATTTGTACCTATTCTCTTTGTGCATGGAGTATCCTAATTGTGCTTATTGTGGTTGCACATGATGCTCTCACCATCATGAATTTGTCCCTATTCTCTTTGTGCATGGAGTATCCTAATTGTGCTTATTGTGGTTGCACATGATGCTCTCACCATCATCATGAATTCTAGCCTAATCTATCCACTCTAATCTATGTACTCATCACGCTCCTCATCAAAAAGCCATCGCACGCTTGTCGATCGCTACAGCTCTGATACCAGTTGAAAGTGTGCTCTGATACCAATTGAAAGTGTGCTCGTGTGCGGGAAAGGGGAGAAACAAGAGACTATGTTGTGTGGGTGGAGCAGAACTCTAGGTAGTGTGGAGCCCCATTAATTTGGTATATGAAGAATAATGTAAGTGTATGTACACGCAGTAGGTGGACAACCAGCTGCCTGGAGGTGTAACACTCTGACCCCAACAAAAAATAGGACCATAAAGACCCAAGGTAGAGGAGACATCAGTTTCATACTTTTGTATACATGTCACTATTGGACTATTCATTAACCTTACATTAACAAACAATCCTTTTCTAGCTATTTTTGGCCCTAAAGAGAGAAAACAATTGGAGTGTGTTATGAAAATCACAAGAAGTTATGGTATGAGAAGGATGACGTGTAGAGGATGCCACGAAAGCTCAGAGATCAAAGAGGAAAAGTATGAAAATACAATGAAAAGAGGCAAAGCTCTCACAAAGTGGAGGGAAGGTGAAAAAAGAAAATGTTGAAAAAAACTAGGTGATTTTTCATTAATAACATTATTTTTAGAGCCTAGAAAGAGAGATTTTGTATCTTGTAGCTTGATTTGATGAAATATAAAATGGAGCAAAAGACAAGTACTTTGGGTCAAAATCTTTATGTTAACCGATTGAAATATTGTGGTTTTAGCCAAGAGACTAAGAAATTTAGCCATTCTCCACCAAAATAGGACCATAAAGACCCAAGGTAGAGGAAATAAGAGTGTCATACTTTTGTATACGTGTCAAATAACTATTAGACTATTCCTTAATCCTTAATTTAACAAACAATCCTTCTCTAACCGTTTTTGGTCCTAATGAATCAGATGACCAGTCGAAGAGCAGAAAGAAGGATGTCTAAGTTTAGATCACCTGTGGGGAAAGTGGAGACTTTGCACCAAGTATAAGTTAAAGGAGCACAATTCTGATGTCTAATTTTAGATCACCTGTGGGGAAAGTGGAGACTTTGCACCAAGTATAAGTTAAAGGAGCACAAGTCTGATGAATGTTGCCAATGTATATATGCAAAGCATTCGGGCACCTCTAGACTAACTGCTGTAAAATCAAAATGACCACTTTAAATAGGGCAAGGATGTTTTGATGATAGCTCTAACGAACATACATGTAGGAAATCAAGAGGGTTCAGAGAATGTAGAAATGGTGTTGGTACTAGCAATGGGCCAGGAAGAGGGCACTATTGTTAACCCTCACGAACACCCTATCACCTTTGATGAACGTCTTATCATTATTTGATTGAGTCATGGACAGGGCTTGTGGGTCCAATAGGTGCGTAGGTGATTGCTATTGAGAGGTACACCACTTATTCCATTCTTATATGATTTTAACTATGACCGACCACTGTGGACACCCATGTGTGAATGGGTTAGACTCTTATAAAACGTCTATTTTGAACTAAAATCCTCATTCTAGGAGGTGCATGCAAAGAAGTGCTCTTGCTCTACCTCTATCTCCTTCTCCTTCATGTGCTCACGGGTGTGTGTGTGTGTGTGTGTGTATGCTTGAGAGAGAGAGAGAGAGAGAGAGAGAGAGAGAGAGAGAGAGAGAGAGAGAGAGAGAGCATTGTGTCCACAAGGCAATTGAGCACGGCGGTAGCTTCTTCTTCTTTGCGGCACAGGATCCTTCATGACGGAAGCATTGAGCAGTGAGTGACACACCATTGCCCCTTTGAGCTTGCTAGGACTGTCTAGTCGCGTGCTTGCAGCCATTTGTGGCTTGCACATGGTGTTTTGGCAAGGTCCCAGCTTCCAACACGTGCAACAAAACGCACATTTTTGGCGCCGTTGTCGGGGACTGCCTTGCACTAAGCTTAAGGAGCACTCAATGCTACCTCTTGAAGCTTTTCTTTCATCTGTTTTTAGATTTTGTATGAGGTTGTGTTAGATCATTTTAAGTTCGGTAATGTGTATAAAGGTTTTAGCAGGTTTTGTTAGCTTTGTTAAGTTCTATAATGTGTAGGTGTTAACAGATCTGTTAGTTAGTGTAGATTTGTAATGTGCAATAGACTCTGAGCAGCATCTAGTGTGCTAGTTGAGTAAGCCTATGAGTGTGCGGTTTGCCGTGTTAGATAGTGTGTGTATCAGTACCAATACCAGTACCAGTAGAGTAGAGTACCAGTACACAGTATGGTACCGGTACCATTACTAGTACCAGCTTGAAAAATTTGAGACAAAAGAAAACCAACAACAACAAAAGGAAAAAAGTACCAGTACTAGTACAATATAGTAACAATACAGTAGAGTACATTACCACTACCAATATAATACAATACCAATATAGTGCAGTACTAGTACTAGTATAATACAATACGATACTAGTAGAGTAGAGTAGAGAACCATACCAGTACCAATACCAGTAGAAAATTTGCGACTAAATATATATATATATATATATATGAGGGTAAATTTAGGTTGCAAAGGCCCAAAAAACTAGGTGAGCAGCCTTCACTGGCACTCACCAACACTTCCAAAGTGTGAGATCACATGCACCTATGCTCTGGTCGTGTGCTAGAGGATAACCACATAGAGAGTGTCTCCATTTACGCGGGCACTCATTATTCCTCCACGTTAGGCTCTAGGCTCTCAGCGCGAACCCAAGGTAGTACCTCTCAGGACCCACATATTGCATCTAGTGACTCTTCACTGGAAATCCGTCATAATAAAAAATTAGACAAGAGGAGTACGATATAAAAAGGCAACAATATCGAGCAAATGTGCGTGCTAGAACAAATGAAAAGAAATCTACCACAAAATAGCTTAATTATATAGGGGCATGCGATGCTCATCGTGGAAAGTTGGTAGATAATTGGGGAGAATACCTTCAAAGCGTCATGTGGTGTAGTCCACAACCCATTGACATTGTACAAGGAGAATTGAAAAAGATACAAACTCAAGCTGAGGCTAAGGAGAGACAACAACGTATAAGACGCCAATGAGAGTGGAGTTGCACATGCATTTCATGTTGAAACAGAGGATGATTATTTGGACTCTGACACACCTCTACGATACCCTATTGAGTTAAATAGCACCTATGGAAAAGTGATATATAATGCCTTATTGGACACAAATGCTAAATATAATCTGCTATCATATGGGGTGTGGTGTCAGTTAGGAAAGCCATTCATATCTGAGAGTACTATCGAAGTCAAGGGTGTCAACAAACAAAAAACTACGGTTTTTGGAACCTGAGACACTTCTGTTAGTTATGACAATGGGGTTGTAGCCCAAGACTTTTTGTTCATGCCTGCTGGAACTATGGAAGGCAATATAAACCTAGGATGCACGTGGGTGATAGCGATAAAATGCACTATTGATTGGGGGACTGGGAGTGTCACAACACAGAAACCACTCTTAGCCCTACCACTCAAGCCATAGTCCTTGAGATATTACCTCCTTAGAAAATACAACCCAAAACAGTGCATTCCCAAAAAGTTGAATCATTTGTAACCATAGCCCAACTCTCTAGAGCTTGAACTTCTGTAGTTGAAACAAAAAATGAGACACACAAGACCCATCGCAAGATAACTAAGAAAACATGCAAATGGGTCCCTAAAGCTTCTTTAGTGAGAAAATTTTTTATGCTAAAGAACAGAAGCCTTGTAAGAGACACTGCACTCCCTCCAAAAAATGTAAGAAAACGGTGCATTGGATTCCTAAAAGATTATTGGAAGCCCAAGGCTACTATGAAGAATAAGATCAAATTTGGGTGCCTAAACGAGAATTGTATTCTTACCTATCACCTATAGACCCATGTGAGTCAAATCCTATAACGATAAAGCCGATTGAAGATCATGGGAAGGGAAAGCTTACAGAACACTATACCCCTAATCTAAAGCTAGTTTGGGTACCCAAGCGAGAAAAACTTGTTTCTCTTGGCTCAATTACAAAAAAAACAAATGAAACTTCTTGCTCTTCATGTAGTTATTCAACAGAAACATGAGCTTTGAGACAACCTTCACCTACCATTGTAAATATCCATACAAACTAGAAAGAATTTGCACCTCCTGTTGTAAGTTCACCACCTACAACAACATTGCAAATAAAATCATGGGAGATTACCTTACCACCCTTGCAACTAAATGAAGCGCCTAGGGTGGTCAAAAACTATTGGTCAAAGTCTTCATCCATAACAACTTGGAACAATTGGTTTCAAAAGGTGACGACATCGTTCCAAAAGGTATGATCTACCCAAGGAAGGGGGGAGTGTTTTGCTGACATCCATCATTCACTTGGTCCCCTCTTAACTTTCCTCCCTGACCTCTCAACCTCCCAATCTTAGGGAATGTATATATATTGCCCAATCAAGAAAACAAAAAGAAAAAAGTAAAAGAGCAAGAGCCACCAAACAAAAAGCTGGAAATCTACACATTCTGGTACAGGACCCAAAAATCATAAAAACACATTATGCACAAGGACACGACCTTTTGACACGACCCTTATAACATTTGCGCTCTAACCAAAACCTATATATGTGTATAGATATGGCTAGTATGCTAGAGGCATCCACTCCTTGGGTGAGAGGTACCCTTTTTACTTTTCACAAGTGTTTCACATGGCCTACCACGCACTTGCCTGTGAATGGGATTTGGGAGATACGCTACCGTGTGAGAATAATTTTGAGAAATTATAATAAAGATATGTCTCTTGATCGCAATTAATCCCTACTTAGTAGACCACGTCTCTCCGATTGCACAAGCTTACCCTCTTGACTAAGATGACTATAGACGTCTATTGACATTCTTAGTGAACATTTGTGCCTCTGATGATGAGGAAGAGTTGCATGATTGCACGGATGGCACGTGGTCTCACGGATGATGACTTTGTTTTTCTTGACGATGGTGAGGATAGGGATTTAGACCTAGGGCTACCCGTCCATCTATTCAATATCCTATTCCCTTGACCCTCTAGGGGGGTGCAAATAATTAGGTTAGGGTTTCTTATGTTGTTTGATTGTGTTCAATAAAGGTTGGTGCCTCTTCCCACTAAAGTTCCTCCTAGAGGTATTCCTTGTGTTTTCTAGTGTGTAAAGGAACCCGTTGCCATTGTTAGGATTTTGAACTTCATGGAATTTTTCTCTCGTTCACTCTTCAAATCGAGCACGATCATCAACACAAACAGTTGTTTTTTGTCCATTAGCATTGCCTCTTGTTTTTTTAATAAAAAAATCATCAATGTTTGTCTGCTTTAACTGTGATTAGTAGCCCAATATTCAGAACATTTGCTTAGTATTAAACATTAGATTCAATATAATTTTTTGTCATAGTCCCTTGTCTAGGTTTAAGAATCAAGCAATCTGACTAAGCTAGTTTGACTCAGATAGACATTAGAGTTCTCTTAATACTATGGGAAATTCCTTCTTAATTGTCAATGGTTACTTTAGGTTCTTAATTTGATTTAGGAAGCATTGTGTGCAATGTACTAGTGCTTTCTAATGGGCTTAGTCCCTCTTGACCTTTAGTTTAACTATTATAAAGGAAATTTACTATTGTGATGAGCCTAGGGAGGGTAACAATGTCAATATGACTTCCCAAAGTTACAAAATTGAAAGGCAATGAAAAACAAACAAACAAAAGTGCCAAGAATGTAAAATCTTAATTTGGTACTTCACTCACATGTATTGCTTATGGTACTAGAGCCCTAGAGGTTCCCAATGTGGGCGCTTTTCCTTGAAAAGCAAAAAGGCCCAGACATACAAAATAAGCACACACATCAAAAATTGAATCAGTGTGAAAAACTTTGGGGGGTCAAACAAAGGGAATAATTTAGGTGATAAAGCAATTCCTTTTATCATAGCTTAACTAGACGGTCTTTTAGGTATAGCCTCTAGTCAGCCCTCAAACATGAAATACTTTGCTCTCACGATTAAACAACGTAATTGACCACACAAAATTGAGAAGCTTTCCCATGGTATTAATAATTGACCTCTAGTGCCTCTCGACCATTAAAATAGAGACCCTAGACTTGTTTATTTTTTCACCTTTACAATTACTTATGTGTTTGATTATATTACATTTTAATGTTTACTATTGATGAATTGTTTAATATTCGGTTACCAATCAATTTGTGTGCTTACTCACTACATATGATTTTTAATCGTATATGAGAATGCAATTATTGTGCCAATTTTGGTTGATTTTGTAGTGGTTGAAGAAGGCTAAGGACATTCAATCTTAGATGCTCTTCCACCTCAAAACAAGATTCATCTCAATAGCTTTCGAGGACGGAATCTACATCAGGAAGGGGGGCATGTTAGCCCTCACGGACACCCTGTCACCTTCAATGAATGCCTTATCATTATTTGATTGAGTTATGGACCAGGCTTGTCGGTCCAATAGGTGTGTAGGTGATCATCGATGAGAGGTGTACCACTTATTCCATTTTTATATGATTTTAATATGACCGACCATTGTGGGCATCCATGTGTGAATGCATCAAACTCTTATAAAAGGTCTATTTTGACCTAAGATCCTCATTCTGGGAGGTGCATTCTAAGAAGTGCTCTTGATCTACCTCTATCTCCTTCTCCTTTGTGTGCTCACGGGTGTGTGTGTGTGTGTGTATGCTTGAGAGAGAGAGAGAGAGAGAGAGAGAGAGAGAGAGAGAGAGAGAGAGAGAGAGAGAGAGAGAGAATGTGTGTGTGTGTGTGTGTGTGTCTGTGTGTGTGTGTGTGTGTGTGTGTGTGATCAAGCATTGGGATGGCGAGGCAGCGGCAAGGCGATTGAGCGTGGCGGCGGTGGCTCCTTCTTTTTTGCGACACAGGATCCTTCATGACGGAAGCATTGAGCTGTGAGTGACACACCATTTCCCCTTTGAGCTTGCTAGGACTGTGTAGTTGTGTGCTTGCAGCCATTAATTTTAGCAGGAGAGGCTGAGGTAGAACTAACTTTGCCAAACACAATTTCGGTTGCTATATCTGTGGAAAGTCTGGTCACTTTACAACTCAACGTCCTGACAATGTGAAAGCTAAAGCGCAAGAAGGAAAAATGGCAGACCTAGTTTTGGTGCCCATGGTCACCAAGAGCATTGAGGTTGTCAATGAAGAATTGCCAGATGAGCCAAAAAACCAAACTAAACAAACCAAAGGGGCTCAAAGGTGGGAGAAGTAGAGGATGGTCTGGAAGGCCAAGGAGGTGGACAAATGGTAGAAGTAGAGGGAACTCACAACCAAGATCACAAAGGGCCTAGCAAAGAAGATGCCAAAATAACCTGAATGCTTGGAGGCCAGGACCATCCAAAGGATTTTGTCAAGGGTACTAGAATTCCTGGAGAAAGAACTTCCACAGAAGGAATCTAGTAAAGTAGAAGTTGGAAAAGAATTTGATGAATCAACAAAGGGCCTAGATGATCAATTGGAAAAGGTTGTCCGCCGGCAAGTCATCACGATAGACTTG
The DNA here is from genome assembly GCF_014529385.1 of Adiantum capillus-veneris. Classification (NCBI taxonomy): domain Eukaryota; kingdom Viridiplantae; phylum Streptophyta; class Polypodiopsida; order Polypodiales; family Pteridaceae; genus Adiantum; species Adiantum capillus-veneris. The sequence goes on along the minus strand of NC_140947.1, from coordinate 53,975,233 downwards.
GCTGAGACTGACATAATGGACCTACGGATAGAAATATATTGAAAGGAACAATTTGATTTCTCGCAAAAATGAAAGCAGAAGCATGGCATTGCAAGGATATTTATCCCGAAGGGAGGTCTTCTAGTTTAGAAAGCAGCTCTGGGAATGAGCAAGACCATATATATGTTAAAGTTTGTGAAAGGATACAGAGGCTGACTATTGAGTTAGATGATATCAAAAGAACCCTATCTAAAGTTGCAAACTTCATTACGAAGCAAAGAAATAAGATGTCAGAGGCAATGGCCCCATGGATTTGTCTAAATTTAAAGATGATGAAGTCTTAATTATCCAAATTTATTACAACATTAGAAAACAATGGGAGCCTCTATCAAGGGTTGTACTGGATGGCGGGGTAGGTTTAAATATTCTTGGAGAGCATGTCAAACAAAGGCTAGGAATACAAGACATGAAGCCAGATCCTTTTAGAATACACATGGCAGATCAAAGAATAGTCCAGGCTAGTGGTTTGGTGGAGAATTTACAAATCAGAGTGTGGCAAAAAAAGTTTAAAAAGCACTTTCCTAGTATTGAATGTCCAAGGAGCCTACATTATGCTACATACACCAACTATTTAGGGGCCCAATAGATGAATCCAGTTAAGCACCAATACTACCAAAAATTGGAGGACAGCTATAAGAATGGAGGAGCTATGTAAGAAGTATGGAATGAAGAAGATTGAACGCATGCTATCATCAATGAACATATTTCCTAAAATTTTGGATAGGGATAAAGTAGAAGACAAAGGCAACAACACCCAAAAAGTTTCATTGAGTCTAATATGGACATAAGATCAGTAATCCTAGATGGTAGATCATCAAACAAATCAAGGAATCAAATTGAAGTGAATGCAAGTCCAGATAAAGAATACAAAGAACACATAAAGAATACAGAGAACAGAATGCAAAAGCGCCTACTCAAAATGAGGCACAATCAAATAGGGAATCAAATTAACAAGCACGAAGAACCCTTTCAATGATTATGATGTAGGGATACGAACTAATAAGGAAACTCAAAAAGAAAAGGAGGTAGACCGAAGCTCTTACCAGATGATCAAGAAGTAGAAGAATGGAATCTAAGCTCAGCAACACACCCTTTCGTAACATGAGGGTACTCCTACCAAAGATATTTTTATGTGATAGGCCACCCCATGAGCATACCATGTCATGGAATGGATGTAAGAACTATGACCGCACTACTCCTTGGAAGTTGTTCACGAATGTATGTTTATCAAAGTTAATGAGAAGAAATTTGGACTTTTTGGTTTGTTGATGTGTGAGAGCACTCTAGGTCTACCATATTTTAGATTGTTTGATAAGTTAAATAAGATTTGTAATCATTTAAAGTGTAAATTTGTTTTTGTTTGGTAAGATTGTACATTAGAAGACATGATAAAGTACAAGAGATCTTGATAGAATAAACCTCGATTAGATTCCTACCATGCACTTGTGACACCAGATCTCTCCTTGAACCCTTTGATTTCTATCGTTGTGGGAAGTCCAAGGGTGGTCTATTTCAATTTTTTAGCAATAACTTTTTTTTAAAGGAGATTTTGGTTATTTTAAAGTTTGTACATAGTCTAGGAGTTCATTCTGATTGTTTTCCTTCAATTCAAATTTTGGATGGCCATTTTGCGCCCCCTTGTGGCCCTCTTGTTGAGGGTCCCTGGGGCCTTAAAATGGAAAGTACAGGTATATTTTTGATGCATGGTCATGAGATAGAACTGGGCAGTTTAATGTGTTCAAAGCAAACTCCCCCCCCACCCCCCCCCCCCCCCCCAATGGCAAATACCTAAACTTTGTATCATGCTTATCAACCAATTTTTACTTCCTTGTGTCCATCCCTTGTTCTTGGAAATATCTTGGTCCCTATTTGTCCCTAGATGGCCATTCTGCGCGCCCTTGTGGCCCCTCTTGTTGAGGGTCCCTAGGACTTTAAAATGACAAATAGAGGCTTTGTTTTAATGCATGGCCATGAGATAGAGGTGTATGGTTTGATGTCCAGAGTATTCACTATGTAAAATTTTCCTATATCATGTGCATTCACCACAATGGATTAAAAGTACCCCTTATAGGCCTTACCTACACATGTTTTTATAACTTTACAAGTATATAAATTCCCTTCTGTTGAGCACATGTGCTATGTTACATATACTTTAGTGAACTCCCCAGGTCAAAGGCCTCACAAATTTTGTGCACTAAACATTTAGCACTAGAAATCAACCAAACAAGGAGCCAATTTTTACTTCCTTGTGTTCACCTCGTGTTCTTGGGAATGTTTTAGTTAAGCCATTTCTTTGGTATTTGAAACCACATGTGACCCCTACTGTTAAGCCATTTCTTGGGAATGTTTTAGTTAAGCCATTTCTTTGGTATTTGAAACCACATGTGACCCCTACTGTTATAGTATCCAATCAAAGGTTTCTTGATTAGTAGCTTACATAGGCTCGAGTGATACATATCTTCTATGTTAACAATGCATGTACCTATAATTTATGTTTACACTTTCTCTATCCAAATGAGCTACATAGTAAAAATCAAATTTGCAATTTAACAAAATTAAGTTCACAAGGTGATAGTCATCTTTAGCAATACCAAAGAAATAGCTACCAATAGCGAAAGAATAGGATATTTAAGAAGATTTGAAACCAAAAACTTGTCAACACTACTCAAAAAGGTGGAAACTCAAAAGCTTTACAATGTATGTATGATGAAACACGAATCAATAATAAGTCACCCCTATACATCGACACCTCCATCTCAAGTTGTCATTTCTCTAAGTAAAGCTTGACATATGCATAGTATGGAAACAATAGCATGTTGAAAAGCAAGAATTTAGCTTTCTCAACTTGTGAAATGTTGCTAGTGATATATATTCAACATCCCCAAATGAGGACATCTTGACAAAGGTTATGATCCACTTTAATAAGAATAACCATTAATGATTAAACTGAAATCAAATATTGCATGAATTTCTTCATGGTGGAATGATTAAGACTTGAGACTTGAAACATCTTACAGGCAAATCATTATATCCATACAGATCAACAATATTTCTCAAATCTGTATGAAACTCCAGTAATCTAAATTAAATACTCTCACTCAATGTGACACCATTTAGAAAAAAGACATATTTATATTGCATTTATAGAGAAATCCAGCCTCATAAAAATAATTACAAACGAAGACAATGTTGTTGCTGTTAGGCTTCTCTTACAAATATTTGTCTTCCTCATCTAGAGATTCATATACACTAGTATTTGTGTGTCTATGACACTAGGGAGATAGTAGTACTATATGGATGGCTTTTCTAAGAGATCCTAGAGAGTATCTATTGGTTTAAGATTCTACAAAAATACTACTATTCTTATCAAAATCTTTTAACATGGTAGTGAAAGGTTCCTCACGGAACAAAAATAAGATGATTTCCATCTCTGCGCTTGCTCATGTCCTCTCAAAACAAGTTGACTCTGTAAGTAAACAACAGATTATGTGAACACAAAGTTATAAAGTACAAAATGATATCATTCTAATAATCTAATGAGAACTATAAAAATAATAAATTATAAGAAAAATCTTTGATGACTCTCCATAGATAACACAACTTACTTGCATTGTGAGACTCAATCACATGCTACACAACTATAGATGGTGCACCAAAGCCATCAACAAAATAGCACCACCCATTGTTATGAGGTGTGAAGCATAAACATTGAAATCCATAAAGAGGTTAATTCTCTCCAGCATGATAAACTTAAAGATGGAGATGATGTTAAGCTCTGAATGTAAGTTACAAGGGTAGTTTTCTCACCATTCTATCTTTATGTTGAAGATGAACCCTTGCAATGCCCACACACTATTCACACCTCCTATTATTGTGGTATACAAATCATGTGAGCTCATGCTTTTTCCACCTTCGAGAGTAGAGGTTTCCATGTAGTGCGAGTGAATGAAAGTAGAAGGAATAGAATCTTGTGTTTTATGCTGTAATGGAGGTGAGAGAAGGGAGAGGAGCTAGCTTGGTGTGAAACTATGTGGTGGACAAGGGGAAGAGATGGGAGAGAAGCTTGCTTGGTGCTACAATGGAGATGGGAGAAAGCTAGCAGAAAGATAATGTTGGACTATAGGGGGTGCATGTGGTCGTTGCAGCCATGGAGAGCTTGGAAAAGGGTTTGTAGAGAGAGAAAATCACTTTTTAGCTATAGAATAGGTTTGGAAAGACTTTGCAAAGTGGAAATGATGTTTTGAAATTTTTTGGAAAAACTTAAAATTTTGAAATTTTTTATTACATGTTTTTTACTTTTCGACGTCAAAAATACTTTTTTGACCATGAAATAGGTTAGGGAACCTTTTAAGGAGGGAAAACTTGAAATTTGAATTTCTTTGAAAATTTGAAATTTTTAGTGTATTTTTAAATCAAGGCAAAAGTGGGGGAAAAGAGGTCAAAGTGCCGCCCCCCCCCCCCCCCCAATCCCTTTCCCCTAGCCACCTCCCTTACCTTCTCACTAGGTAAGAGGCCATTAAGAGGTGTAAGGCTACCTTGTCCCCCTATTTTTTTGAGGGTGTGTCCACCACCCTCTTCCTATTGGCTGACCTCTAATTAACCTTAATCCCAAAGGGCCCCTAGAGGGTTCATATTTTTCCTAATGAGTACTCTTGTGAAAATAACTCTCAATGCTTTGTCTTAGTGGACTTTTGCCTCCACCTTTAGGCTGTGACAAAGATTAAACCTGATGATGCCAAGTTTGATGGTCTTGTTCTATATTTTTGTAAGAGGCCTAGTCTAGGAAAAAAAAATGGGATCTAAGAAACTTGTTGTTGAACACACATTTGTTGGCTACACAACAAAAAAATTATACCACTGTTTCCAACTCCAATGCTTTTGTGGGTAGCAAGCCTTCTCCTACAATAATTGTGCCTTCAAACAAAAATAAGTTTGAGCTATCTAGTGATAAAGTCAAGAAGTTGTTGGAATTTCATTCAAGGAAAATCATTATCTCATTCAAAAATGTGCTAAGATTCATGCTAAAATGGCTCGTATGAAAGAGACAAATAAAACCATTGAAGATGCTTCTTCAAATGAAACTTAGAAAATATTGTGCATGATGAAAAATGGGCTTTTAATACACAATGTCAATATGAACAATCTATTCATGATGCATCAATTGCAAAATCTATGGATCATGTATGGTTGTGGTGTAACTAAGCACATTACATCTCACTATGATTTTTTCACTTCTCTTGAGACGATCCCTAGTAAAAATATTGTCACGTGCACCAATAATGCCTCTCATTGAGTTAAAGAAGTTAAAAAGATTGTGCTTACTATTGCAAGTGGCAATCATTTCACATTTTTGGATTCTTTGTATGCATCTAGAATCAAGAAGAACCTTTTGTTTGTATCCACACTAGCAAAACTTCGTTGTGTATAGTCAACTTTGTGGATGATTGTAATGTGTAGTATTTCAGTTTTGGTGATACAATTGTGGCATTAGTGGGTTCTATAATCTCCATACTTACAAGGAATATGTTCAAGGTTTAGTATGCACATTTTTTTATTCAAAGGTTGTTTCCAATGCAAAACTTTGGCATGCACATTGTAGTCAATGAATTTTGCTAGTTTGTTGCATTTATAGAAATCTAATATGGTTGCTTTGTGCCCCCTCTTAAGCACCATTGGAGCATGTGTGTAAAGGCTATATTTTAGAAAAAATACAGTATTCTAAGTTATTTAAGGATGGTTACGTCCAAACTATTTGCAAATCACATCTTCTTCAAAGTGGCATTTGTGGTTCAATGCATAATCTATCTTTTGAAGAATAATTTACTTCATGAATTGTATCAAAGATTACTCTACACATGGATGGGTGTATCCTCTTAAGGCAAAGTCCAAAGTGTTTATGTGCTTTTAGAAGTTTTTTGCTTATGGTTGAAAATTAGTCCAAATGTACTATGGGCACCCTCCAGTTTGATGAAAAGGGGAGTATATGTTTAAGAAATTCAATGCATTTATAGCAAGTAGTGGGGTAAATATTCAATGTACACTGTTGTATACCCTTAAAAAAAATGGAATTGTTGAGAGGAAAAACAATTCACTCATGGAGATGGCAAGATGCATGGTCAAAAGCTAAGCTTTGCCACATGCATTTTGGCTCAAAGTTGTCATGTGTGTTGTATATCTACTCAAAAAGTGTCCCACTAAAAATTTACAATCTATTACACCTTATGATATTTGTCAAGGAAAAAAACCATTTGTTGGTCACTTGCGTGTGTTTGATAGCTTGGTTAGTGCTTGATTTTTTTTTTGTGCAAAAAACGGGATAATAATGATGTGAAATGTACTTTTGTTGGTTACAATTTGGAAAGAAAAGTTTATAGCTTGTATTATCCGCAAACAAAGTGTATCTACATTAGTCAATATGCTGTTTTTGTGGAAGATTCACTTCAGTACTTGATAGGAAGCACTAAGGAGAGCGATTTTGAGCTCACAAAATATTTATGATATATTTTTCATTTGTTTGATGGTGGGAGTAGAAATGTAAGCTCTACTGAGGCACATGTGCAACCTTTGTAGGTTTTAAATGATGTTACATAGGAATTGCTTCTACGAGTTACTTGAGTCTGTGTAAATGTATAGTCACTTAGAACCCATTACTTTCAATTTGGGTTGTTCCTTCTCAAAGCTTGTCTATATCTATTACGGGTTTTCAAAACTCTTGTACCAACTTGTAACTGAGCACTAAGTGCAATATTATTTGTACTTTCAAAGTTATACTTCTGAACTAGTCATGAATCCACCACATCGTCCAATGCAAGGAAGGAGAGCTACTGTAGTGTTTGTTGAGGAACATGACCACATCAACACATTAGATGAGGAATCAAATCAAGGATCTGATGGAGAACCATGTTCTCAAAACGAGGAAACATATGTCAATCCAATGAAAAGAGGGGTTGAGGAGCATTGAGCATCTCAATATTCAACACATTCAAGAAGATGAGATTCAAAGAGATTTGAGAGATGCTCTCATTCACATGGATCTCGGCATTTAGATGGGAGAGGCAAAGAAAAGTTTAATGTGAATGTCAATGCTACCAACAAGCATAGTAAACAAGTAGGATCACATACAAAATATGGTCGAGGGCATGAGCTAGTAATAGAGACTAATGATAACTACAACGATAGATAAGAGGCAGACATGGGCCATTATAGTAAACACGAACAACTAAATCACAAGGATAATTCCAGATTTTGAGAAAAGGAATCAGATCATTACAAATCCAAATACAATGAATGGTCCAGTGATGATCTAAAATTCATGTTTCTTACTTTCAAAGGCAACAGAAAGGATCATCTAGAAGTCCATATATAAGATTTGGAAAGTATATTATGATCTGAAGAACATGGATGAAGATGAATGAGCAGAGTACTTTCGACAAATTTTGATGGATGCACCAAGGAAATGGTATTACCATTACCCATATTGTAAGCTTTGAACTTACAATAAGCCCAAGAATTCTTTCTTGTTGGAGTATAATAAAAACCCTGGGGATGAGGACATCCTTTGGGATTTAAATACAATAAAATAGGGTAGGCTATCTATTAGGACTTATGTAGAAAAAATCAAGGAAGTGACTAGGCAACTAAATGAGCCACCATCAAAAAATAGTATGCGTGCATGGTTTTTGAGTGGGTTCAAAAGCAAGAAATTAAGAGAACAAGAAGTACTAGCATGTTAACCCTCATGGCTCACAGAGACTCTATCACCTACGACGGACGTTGTACTATTTACATGGTAGAGTCAGGTACCGGGCTTGTCGGTCCAATAGGAATGGTTAAGAGTGATCGCCGATGAGAGGCACACTCTAAAACTGGAACGTATAACGTTTGGGTAAGATTGGCTAAGTGTGGGCGCCCAAATGTGAACGGACGAACCCATATAAAAGTCAACTAAACCTAAAATTCACTCATTCTCTCATTTGTGCAATTGAAGAGTGCTCTTGCTCCATCTCCATCTTCTTCTTCTTCATCTCCTTGTGTGTGTGTGTATACGAGAGAGAGAGAGAGAGAGAGAGAGAGAGAGAGAGAGAGAGAGAGAGAGAGAGAGAGAGAGTGCGGTCGAGCATTGCGGTGGCATGACGATGGCAAGGCGGTTGAGCGCGGCGTAGCGGCGTCTCCCTCTTCTTCGCGGCGAGGAATCCTCCACAACAGGAAGCGTAGAGCGGTGAGTGACACACCAACGCCATCTTTGAGCTTACTAGTTTAGGCTTGTTGTGTGCTTGGAGCCATTTGTGGCTCGCACACAGTGTATCAGCAAGTTCCTTGCATTGACACATGCGACATACGCGCACATTTTTGGTGCCGTTGTCGGGGAATGCCATACACTAAGCTTGAATGGCACTCTGTGCTTCTTTTTTGGTGCAATTTCAATTGTAGGAAAGGTAGGGAAGGAAGGTGTGTGTGTTGAGAAGAAGGATTTTGTGTTGCTAGTGTGTATTTTTTTGTTAATGAAGTTTTGAAAGGTTACAATGTTTTCTCTATGTAAGGCGTTAGTATTAAGGTTGTTAGTTTTCTGTAATGCAAAGTACAGTAAGTAGGAGGTAGATCTGTGAGAGCTAATGAAGTGTGTTAGTGTGTAACAGTAGGTGTATTAGTTGTAAGTAGGTAGGTAGAGTGTGTGTGTGCTCTCGCGTAGGCCGCGGCAACCTTATCCTTTATATAAAAAAAATAAAAATAAATATAAATATATAAATAAATAAATTTTAAAGGTAGGACCGGGAATATCTCCCAGACCCAAGCCCAGACCCAAGCCCAAGCTCACGCTCAGGCTCAGGCCTCAGTCGCCTTTTAAAACTACGTATTTTAGCGTCACACATAGCTAAAAATCGACTTTTTTGAGGACCAACGGAGCTTCACGTGTCCAAACGTTGTGCTGTAAAGCACACCGCGACCCTCTGAGTGATACGCTCGTTTCGAGCTATCACACACTTTAAGGAAAAAAAAAAATCATTAAAAAACATTAAAAAACATATATATATATATATATAGATAGAAAAAAACCAGTGAAAACGGACACCTAAAAAAGTAAGCGGTTAACCTTTGAGGTTATTTGCCGATGCTTGTAGAGTGTCAAAAGCACATGCATCTACGCTCTGGTCATGTGCTAGAGACAGAGCAACTAGAGAGAAGTTTGACTTACACGAGTTCTCATTATTCACCTACTTTAGGTTCCGGGCCCTCGGCGGGGACCCAAGGTAGTACAAACCAAGACCCGAACATAGCGGCTAGTGACTCTTCCTCTGCCTATGACGTCATGGAGGGTTTCCCAATGCCTAATCTCGATAGCTCAAGCCAAGACATACATGCCATGGACCTACGGTCCGGGCTGAGCGTGCTTAGCCGCTTGAAGGAAACCTTTAGTAGAGCCACTCGCTCCAAACATGGAGCTAGTGATGTAAATGAGGGGGGTGGGGAAGTAAATTCTCCACTTGTGACCAACGTAGACCCTATGCCCTTAGAGAATGTGAATGTGAATACTTCATTCACTGCACCTCCTGACTCTTCAGCATTATTTCCCTCCGAGGTCATATTACCCGATGGTAGAAGCCTTGCCGAAGTGCAAGAGGTTGAGCAATATATCATTGCGGCTAGGGAAAAGGAAGTCGAGAGCTTACGCAAGGCGGAGCAACAAAGAGAGTTAAAAGCAAAAGCCCCTATGTCAATATCCTTGCTAAGAGAGCAATTAAGTGCTCCTGACTTAGCAACCGTTAAAGGGCAACCTCTAGAAAGCAACATTGCATCTAGCTCAAAGGACACCCCTAGCACCTCAATCCTAGATGGAGCGTTCTTAAATGAGAACTGAGAGTACAAACTACAAACGAAAACTTGACTGACCTATACACAGGTCACACCTATCACGTGGTTTGGTTAGATGTCCTACAGTCCACAATGGGTGCTACTAGTGTGGAGGATCAACAACAAAGAGTTTGTGAGGTCATCCATAGGGTCATTGAGTTAGAGAGACAGAACAAGGGGATCAACATGCCTTCAACGGGTCTCATGAGATTCTTGGATACAGGAAAGGCTAAACAACTGACCTTATCGCAAATGGAGACTCTCTTGGTAAGTTCGATGGATCCCCCATATGTTGTTTGGCCAGGGGTCTCGGTGCAATCTGAGCCCACAAGTGATAGATTTACCTTTCCAAGTCTAGCTCATCTTTCCCTTGGTGACACCACGGCTACCATGCCTACCCCAATGATGGGCATGCCGAGAAATACGCCATGGACCTCATTTGTTAGTAAAGCGCCACTACATGGTAGCTCAATGCCTGCAACAGTACCTACAAGTATGTACCAATCGTAAACACCCATGGGTCCTCGTACTCATGTAGTCCCTACTCCTCCCATGGTTTCAACTACCTATGCTCCACAACCACAACACCCAAGTTCTTATTTCCATGGGACCATACCGGCTAGCATTAGCATGTCACATCCGACGTCTGCTATGCCTAGAGCCACACATATGAACTTTGGGCCACCACAAGGCACACCATCATACCAAATGTGGAACCCAAGGGCTTCCTATGCACCAAGACCAATGCCAATCCTACTCCACATGTAGTCTCTGGAGCGCCTTCACCCATGGTGCCTACTCACTTAGGTGACTTGGCAACATTCGCTCAAGCTATTGGTCAATCTATCGCTGAGAATATGCGTAACACGCCTGATAGAGAACCTAGAAGTAAGGAGTACAAATAGCCAAGCTCACACAAAAATTTAGTGGAGACGGAGATGTGAGAAAGCATATCGAAGTGTTTGAACAAATATGCGATTCTCTAGGAGAACACAATGACCTACATAAGAGTAATGCTTTAAGCCTAACCTTAAATGGGAAGGCAGGGGATTGATATAGAACCCTAAGGGTGGAAGAAAAAACGATTTACCCTACTCTTAGGAGACTGTTCTTGAAAGAATACATATGAGAGGGAGTGCTTTGGGGTGTAGCCTCTCAGCTCCAGAAAGCCCAACGAGAGGAAGGAGAGTCGGTGAGAGACTTTATTAGTCGCTTGAAGCATTTGAATTCTCATTGTAATCCAAATGAGCGCTTCAATAATAATCAATTGCTGGATAGATTCATGAGGGGATTACGACATGAGGATATCTACAATGGCTTAGTCATTAGAGGTATCACCACTTGGGAAGCAGTCACCACCAATGCTATCCAATTGGAAGATAATTTAATGATTCAAGGAGAAAGAGTGTCTGTTGAGCCTAAATCTATTAGCTCGCAAGCATCAGGGCATCAACCAATGACCCTAAAGCCTATTGCTAAGGAGCCAAAGATATCTGAGATGACTTTAGCAGACCTCACCAAGGCTATTCAAGAGAGTCTTAGAGACAATCGTCCTCCGCAAAATAATCATATGTATCCAAGAAGGGAGCAACAATGGTGCTCCGTATGCTATGGACCGCATAGTACTAGTGAATGCCCTATTTTTAGAGTAAAATGCAATGGGAACTGCAATGCATGTGGGAGGTATGGTCACCAAGCTAAGGATTGCATAGTATTTAAGTGCGCAATGGCCAATAGACCAACCTTAGCATGGACAGACACACCTCGAGTGCCTGCATTGATGCCGGCCCCACCTCTTGAACAAACAGCACAACACATGGTCCCTAGGGCCCAAAATGTTGTTCAAACAACACCTTTACCATCTCCAGTGCTAGGACCGCAACCACCACATCCGAGAATCACTTATGTGAATCAAGTGGATTGTGAGTCATCTATTGCTTGTTTGGAAGGCTGTGAGGAAGATATAGATCCTAATATTGCCTATGGGATGGATGTGCTTGAAGAAAGTCCACAATACTACATGGAGGACTATTGGGGACAAGTCAAACCTGTATATCAAGTAGCTGTTCTTGCGGCAAGAGGCCAAAATATCAATTACACTACTAAGAGACTACCTCTTCAATGCTATGAGTGTGGAGGTCCACATCGTGTAGCCGAGGGTCCTATTAGGCTACAAAAGAATGCCAGACTAATGAAAGCCAATCAAGCGAGCACGTCTACAATGCCGATACTCATGTGGAATCGATGTGGCATAGATCATTTGATTGCCCAATGTCCAAATAATCCAAACCAAAGATCATGCCATTAGACTTGATTGAAGCTACCGAGGAGCCATCACAAAGTACACCTATGGTACCAGTAAACGTACTCACACGATCGATGCTCCAAAAACAAAATTATATTGTTGAGGAAAGAGACACGGCATCAATTGCCCAATCTCAAAAAAAGAAGAAAACACGAAGGAAGAGATCGCAAAATGCAACGAAGTCAGAGACCCCAGTTCAAAGACCAACATAGGGAGTGGTGACGACCTCGTATATATGAATGACGCTGAAAAGGACTCTGATTCAGGTGAAACCATGGAGACTAAAATGTCCACTAAGATAGAAACCAAGAAGGAAGGCCTTCATGAGTCATAATGGCCAAGATCCAAGAAGAAGATAGGAACTTATCCAAACCCTATAGAGGAGATTGAGCGAGTCAAGCAATTAAGGAGTTTGGTAGAAGATACCCAAAGGGATCTAGAACCAGCACCTAGGCAGATCCAGATTACAGACACTGTGTTCCCTACGCAACAACAATCTCACCAAGTCCATAGACCCTTAGCCATACCTAGTGTCATTCAAGAAGAAAGTGACTTAAAGTCATGGGAAAGTGGGCGTACTCACTTCTTCATGGAAAGAATGTTTACAGAGGGACTACCTGATCCTATCGAAGAAATGGAGATCCCATCCTCTCCACGTCAAGGGACTAAAGTCCAAAAGGTGCCGTTGAACATTGCCAAATTGATGGATTTCATGTCTTCAGAAGTTAGAACCACCATCATGTCCAAACTATATAAAGACCATGAGCTAGTCTCAGCTCTTCGAGCCTTCCTTAATGGAGAACTGAAGTTTGGGCTACCACAATTTGCACATATGAATGGAGTTGAGGAGATGCCAATAGAGGAGGAACACTTAGATCCACAACCTAACCTAGATGATAACCTTGTTATAGAAATACCTGTTAACAAGTTGGGACAATACTTTGAGGGTGATGAATCCAATGCAACCATACCAATCACTACTAAGGGATTAACTATGAAAGGAATCCTTGATGGTGGCGTTGGGGTTAGCATTGTGACTAAAAATTGCTGGGAAACTATGGGAAGACCTCACCTTACGACCACAACTATAGTAGTGAAGATGGCCAATGGGTCTATTGTTAAGCCTATTAGGATGCTAGAAGATCTCAAGATCAAGGTCTTTGGACATAAAATAAGGATTACCTTCATTGTTATGGATTTCTCCAAACACACTATGGCATCGGAGATGATCTTAGGACGTCCTTTCATGAGGGAAGCAAAAATGGTGCATGACTGGTCTAAAAACCATGTCTACTTGCAGTTCCAAGATTCTGTCATTCGAGTGGAACTTGTGATTGGTCGAGCACATCCCCTAGGAAACAGGCTTATAATTGATCATAGATCTGACACCACAGTTCACTCGGCCCCATTGCAATATTGTTACATGTGTAAAGCGGACACTGATGTTGGGGAAGATTCTCCTTATATGGATGTACTACCTGGGATGACTGAGTCGGACAATGTGGATTGGGTCCACCTAGCAGCAACCATAGACACTTAGGGAAATAGGGGGACGACCTGGGTAACACCATTGGGGGATGAAATGCCACCACTCGTACCCTTAAATATGCTAGAAGCAATGCATATAGCTTCTCATGACCTACAAGATGAAAGTTTGACTGGAATTGGAACCAGTAGCGTCTCACAAGACTATAGCCCACACGATTTGGGGTTAGAATCATCAATTGAAATTGACTCTGAGAACAAAGAATCTGAGTTAAATCTTAGTGCAAATGTGGGGACAAACCATTCAGGGCCCAGTGGTACCCTAGATGACAATCTATCCAAGGGAGCAGAAGACACAAGTAGTGATTCATCTAGTGACTCTTCACTAGAGATCGGCCGCCGTAATAAAAAATTAAACAAGAAGAGTAAGAGATATAAGAGGCGAAGATATCAAGCAAATGTGCGTGCTAGAATAAATGAAAAGAAATCTACCGTAGAATGGCTTAATTATATAGGGGCATGTGATGCTCATCGAAAGTTGGTAGATAACTGGGGTGAATACCTTCAAAGCGTTATGTGGTGTAGTCCACAACCCATTTACATCGCACAACTAGAGGCTACAGAGAAGCCAAAGTTGAGCTGTACTGTAAGGAGACGACAAAATCAAGAGTTAGCTCAACAACAAAAGGAATCGGAAGTGAAATCACAGTCCACATAACAACAGGACCCCACAGACTTACACCCTGCACCTGAACATTTCAAATCCTATACTACGGAGGAACGCAAGGTTGTGTATACAAAGGCTCAAAGAAAACCTATCGATGGGAGCAATGGAGTCTATGACGGTCCAACGATAGTCCAAACCTGTTTTCATTGCCCAAGATCTGACAGAGACTGAGGAGTGTGTACTTAAAGAACTTCTCAAGGAATTCAGGGATATATTTGCCTAGACTTATCATGATATGAAAGGCGTTCTACCTTCCGTGGTGCAACACACAATCCCCATGAATAGCATGGCTAAACCAGTTCAGCAACAACCCTACGCAATGAATCCTAAATATGCAAATATCGTTCAAGAAGAGATTGAAAAGCTTGTGGAATGTGGATTCATATACCCTATTGAGCACTCAGAACAGGTGTCTCCAATAGTGATTGTGCCAAAGAAGAATAGGAAACTCAGAGTGTCGCCACTAGGAGGGTCAATGCCACCACTAGGAGGGACCATTACCCCTTGCCATATTTAGAACATGTGCTTGAAAGAGTTGCAGGGAAGGAAGCTTATAGCTTTTTAGATGGGTACTCTGGCTACAATCAAATCACAATTGTGCTGGAGGACCAAGATAAAACAACCTTTATAACCAAATTTGGAGTGTTTTCATTTCGTGTTATGGCTTTTGGCTTAACCAATGCCCCTGCTACCTTTCAAAGATTAATAAACAGTGCTTTTAGAGAATATTTGAGGGAGTTTTGTGAAGCTTTCTTAGATGACCTTTGTGTTTATTCCTCTTGGAAAGAACATCTATCATGCTTACGAAAAGTGTTTGAGAAGTGTAGATTTTATTGCATCTCCTTAAACCCTTTCAAATGCCAATTTTGGGTTAAACATGGAGTCATTTTAGGGCATATAGTGTCCAAAAATGGGATTTCCATAGATGAGAGCGATAACAAAACCATTGCAGAATTTCCACCACCTACAAACTATAAAGGAGTTCAAAGGTTCATAGGCCATGTTGGTTATTACCGACGGTTTATTTTAAACTTTGCCAAGATAGCTCGTTCTTTGTACAAGCTTCTTATTGAGTTCCAATGAACTGCGGAGTGTGACCATGCTTATGAGTCATTGAAAAAGACCTTGACTTTTACTCCTATTCTACGAGTGCCCGATTGGAATGTAATTTTCCATGTGCATATTGATGCATCAAACTTTGCTATTGGGTGTGTTCTAGCTCAACCAAGAGAACATAAACTGGACTACTCCATTAGCTTTGCAAGTTGTCAATTGAATGATGCCGAGAAGGCCTTGTTCCACGGGAAGAATTACACGATGGTTGTTAATTCTCCTTGAGTTTGATTTTACCGTGGTGGTGAGACCTGGTAAAAGACATGTCATGGCTGATCATTTGTCTCGCATACCCAATGGTGAAGCCCCTACTGGAGTCGATGATGAGTTTCCCGATACTTATCTATTCCTAGTCAAAAACATACTTGAATGGAGTGAGAAGATTGTGAACTTTCTAGTTAATGGTTTTCCACCCAAAGAGCTTCGTAAAGACATAGCTCGAAAACTGTTAAAAGAATGTGAACCTTACTCTCTCATTGCAGGAACTCTCCCTACAGGCTAGGGAAGGATGATATTCTTAGACGTTGTGCCCATGAGGATGAGTATTTATACATACTGCAAGAAGCCCACATGGGTATAGCCCGAGGACATTTCTCAGGGGAACTACCAACTAGAAAGGTGTTGCAATCAGGCTATTGGTGGCCAACCTTATTTAAGGATGCATCACTCTTTGCAAAAGGATGTGATGAATGCCAATGTTACAAGATTACACAACGAAAGGATAGGATGCTCTTACATCCTGTTAAAGTGAGTCAACCATTTGAAAAATGGGGTTTGGACTTTGTAGGCCCAATTAGTCCGGAAGCTCGTAGCACTCAATCTTGATATATTATCGTTGCCACTGACTATGTGACAAAGTGGGCGGAAGCCAGGGCAACACGTAAGGCCAATGCGAGGTCAACTCTGCCAAGTTTCTCTTTGAGAACATTATTACAAGATTTGGTTGTCCCTTTGATATTGTGAGTGAAAATGGTACTCATTTTATAAATGGAGTAATAAAAGAACTCACTTCCAACTTTATGATAGCTCACCATAAGTCCACACCTTATTATCCACAAGCAAATGGCCAAGCTGAGAGCACCAACAAGACCTTAATCTCTATCTTGACCAAAATGGTGGAAGCTCATCGCACAGATTGGGATTTAAAGCTTACATCAGCTCTATGGGCTTATCATACTGCGTACAAAGTTGCCATTAACTGCACACCGTTTGATGGTGTATGGCCAAGAAGCGGTTATTCCATGGGAGTTTGTCGTTCCTAGTCTTCGAGTAGCTTCTCAAGAAGTTTGGGATGGTAACCCCTTAGTTGAGTGATTATATATCCTTGAAAGGCTAGATGAAGAGAGGCAATTAGCTGTGCAAAATGCACTTGTGGAGAAAGATAGGAGGAAGAAATGGTTTGACCGTCATCTAAAGAACAAAGATATCAATGTTGGTAATAAAGTCCTTATGTATGGAGTACGTAACGAAAAGAAAAAGTTGAAATATGCGGGAAAATGACCATATAGAGTATGTGAGATCACTCCCAAAGGAACCATTCATGTGGAGACTCTTGATGGAGTTGAAAGCATTGGATTCCTCAATGGGAGCAAATTTAAAAGATACTATGATCCTTTAAGCCAAGAGGATTTACTTGCCATCCATACAAAAAAGGTAGCCAAGGCACAAACAGAATTGAAGAAGATACAAGCTCAAGGGTAGGCTAAGGAGCGACAACAACGCATAAGATGAAAACAAGAGGCTAACCTTGGAGTCACACATGCATTCCATGTTGAAACCGATGAGGATTGGTTGGACTCTGACACACCTCTACGATACCCTATTGAGCTAAACAGCACCTATGGAAAAGTGCTATATAATGCCTTATTGGACATGGTTGCTAAATATAATCTGCTATCATATGGGGCGTGGTGTCAATTAGGGAAGGCACCTCTATCTGAGAGTATTATCCAAGTCAAGGGTGTCAACAAGAAGAAAACTTTGGTTTTTGGAATCTGGCACACTTCTGTCAGTTATGACAATGGGATTGTAGCTCAAGACTTTTTGGTCATGCCTGTTGGAACTATGGAGGGTAATATAAATCTAGGACACATGTGGATGATAGCCACTAAATGCACTATTGATTGGGGGACAGGGGGTGTCACAAGACAGAAACCAACTCTTAGCCTTGCCACTCAAGCCATAGTCCCTGAGATATTGCCTCTTAAGGAAATAAAACCCAAAACATTGCATGTCCAAGAGGTTGAACCATATGTCCCCATAGCCCAACTCCCTAGAGATTCAACTGATGTAGTTGAAATAAAGCTTGGGACACACAAAACCCATCCCAATATAACAAAGAAAACATACAAGTGGGTCCTTAAAGCTTCTTTAGCGACCATAGCTAGTGCTAAAAGACATGAGCCTGGTAAGAGACGTCCCATTCGCCCCAAGAAATGTAAAGAAACCTTGCGCTGGATTCCTAAAAAACTATTGGAAACCCAAGGCTACTATAAAGGAAATGATCAAATCTGGGTGCCAAAATGTAAATTGTGCTCTTACTTGTCCTCACTGGGCCCATGTGAGCTCAATCCTGTGGCTCCAAAACAAATTGAAGATCGTGGAAAGGAAAAAATCAAGGAATGCTACACACCTGCTCTAGAGCTAGTTTGGGTACCAAAGAAAGAAAGATTTGTTCCGCACTTAGCTCAGGAACAACAAAATCAAATGAAGCTTCTTACTCTTCGTGTAGTTCCTATACGAAAATAGAAGATTCAACACAACCTCCACCTACCATTGTACATATCCATACAAGCAAGAAAGAGTTTGCACCTCCCGTTTGTAAGTTCACTACCTACAATAATGTTGCAAATAAAATCATGGGAGAGTACCTTACCAAGATTGCAACTAGATGAAACGCATAGGGTGGTCGAAAACTATTGGTTAAATCCTTCACCCATAACAACTTGGAACAATTGGTTTCAAAAGGTGACCACATCATTCCAAAAGGTATGATCTACCCAAGGAAGGGGGGAGTATTTGCTGACATCCATCATTCACTTGCTTCCCTCTCAACCTTCCTCCCTGACATCTCAATCTACAATCTTAGGGAATGTATATATAAAGCCTTATACTCAAAAAACAAGATAAAAAAGTAAAAGAGTAAGAGCCATAACACAAAATCATAAAAACACATTATGCACAAGAACACAACCCTTGTAATATTTGCACTCTAACCATCATCTATTTGCGTGTACAGATATGGCTAGTACGCTAGAGTCATCCACTCCTGCCTTGGGTGAGAGGTACCCTCGTTACTTTTCACAAATGTTTCACATGGTCTTTCCGGTGCTTGCCTGTGAATGGGATTTGGTAGGTATGCTAGAATGTGAGAGGAATTTCGAGGAGTTAGAATGGATGATACGTCTCTTGACCACGACTGATCCATACTTAGTAGAGAGTGTATCTCCCATTGCACAAGCCTACCCTTTTGACCAAGATGACTATAGGCGTCTAGTGACCTTCTTAGTAAACATGGGTAACTATGATGAAGAAGAAGATTTACATGACTACACAGATGGCACATATGGTCTCATGGATGATGACTTTGTTTATCTCGATGACGAGGATAGGGGTTTAGCCTTAGGGTTTCCCCCCAATCTCTACAATATCCTATTCCCTTGACTCTTTAGGGGGAGTGCAAATAATTACGTTAGGGTTCCTTATGTTTTTTAATTGTGTTCAATAAGTGTTGGTACCTTTTCACACTGATGTGCCTCCTAGAGGTATTCTTTGTGTTTCCTAGTGTGTACAAGAACGTGTTGCTGTGGTTAGGATTGGTATATTTCTCTCGTTCACACTTCAAATCAAGTGCCACCATCAACACAAACAAGTGTTTCTTGTCCATTAGCATTGGCCCTTATCTTTTTTGCATCCACGTTTGTCTGCTTTGATTGTGATTGGTAGCATAATATTCAGTGCCTTTTTTTAGTATCAAACATTAAATTCAATGTAACTTTTGTCATAATCACTTGTCTAGGTTTAAAAATCAAGCAGTCCAACTAAGCTAGTTTGACCAAGCTAGGCATTAGAGATATTCTCTTAATACCATGGGGAATGCCTTCCTAATAATTAATGGTTACTTAGGTTCTTAATCTGATTTAGGCAGCATTGTGTGAAATGTACTAGGGCTTTCTAGTGGGCTTAGTCCCTATTGACCTTTAGCTTAAGTATTATAAAGGGAGTTTACTAGTGTGATGAGCCTAGGGAGGTGTAATAGTGTTATATGACCCCCCAAAGTTACAAAATTAAAATGCTAAAAACGAACAAACAAAAAATCAAAGTGCCACAACGTAAAATCTTAAGCTGGAAGAGAAATCTCAGCTTGATTTGGTACTTCACTCACATGTATCGCCTATGGTACTAGAGCCCTAGAGGTTCCCAGTGTGGGCGCTTTTCCTTGAAAAGCAAAAAACCCAAGGCACACAAAATAAGCACACACATCAAAATTAAATCAATGTGAAAAGACTTTGGGGGGTCAAAGAAAAGGTAATCAGTCAAGCGATGATTTCATGAGAAATTCTTTTTATCGAAGCTTAACTACAAGGTCTTCTAGGTATAGCCTCTAGTCAGCCCTTGAACATGAAATACTTGGCTCTCGTGATTAAACAACTTAATTGACCAGAGAAAATTAAGAAGCTTACCCATGGTATTAATAGTCTATCTTTAGTGCATTTTGACCGTTAAATTAGCGACTCCAAACTTGTTTAATTTTTTATGTTTACAACTGTTTATGCGTTTGATTATATTGCAATTTAATGTTTATTGCTGACAAATGGTTTAAAATTCTATTATCAATCAAATTGTCTGCCTACAATTGCATATGCTTTTTAATTGCTTATGAGAATGCAATTATTGGGCCAATGTTGTTTGATTTTGCAGTAACTGAAGAAGGCTAAGGACATTCATCTCAAATGCTCTTCCACCTCGATGAACGAGCTTCAACTCAATAGCTTCCGAGGACGGACTCTACATCAGGAAGGGAGGCATGTTAACCCTCACGGCTCACGGACACCCTATCACCTACGACAGACGTTGTACTATTTACTTGGTAGAGTCAGGTACCGGGCTTGTCGGTCCAATAGGAATGGTTAAGAGTGATCGCCGATGAGAGGCACACTCTAAAACTGGAACGTATAACGTTTGGGTAAGATTGGCTAAGTGTGGGCGCCCAAATGTGAACGGGCGAACCCATATAAAAGTCAACTAAACCTAAAATTCACTCATTCCCTCATTTGTGCAATTGAAGAGTGCTCTTGCTCCATCTCCATCTTCTTCTTCTTCATCTCCTTGTGTGTGTGTGTGTATGCGTGAGAGAGAGAGAGAGAGAGAGAGAGAGAGAGAGAGAGAGAGAGAGAGAGAGAGAGAGAGAGGGATCGAGCATTGTGACGGCACGACGGCGGCGAGGCGGTGGAGCGCGGCGTAGCGGCGTCTCCCTCTTCTTTGTGGCGAGGAATCCTCCACGACAAGAAGCGTAGAGCGGTGAGTGACACACCAACACCATCTTTGAGCTTACTAGTTTAGGCTTGTTGTGTGCTTGGAGCCATTTGTGGCTCGCCCACAATGTATCGGCAAGTTCCTTGCATTGACACGTGCGACATACACGCACATAGCACAAACTCAAAAGTTTAACGATCTAGTGCAAAGAGATCTGAAGTTAGAGCAATAGGATAAAAAAGAGAATGGCTGTAAAGGAAAGGAGAGTTTAGTTCTAGTGAATCATCTATTGAAGGATCTAGTACCATTTACAACTCATTAGATAGTGATTTAGAGGACACATCCAAGAGTAGGAAGAAGGGATCCTGAACTAAAAAGATTGAGGTTCTATCCAAGCATATATCTAAGATACCCAAGACCATATCTTCAGTAGGAAAAGTGTAGATCTGGTGCAAGAAATGCAAGCCAAAGGAGAATAGGTGTGATGAATGTTTTCAATGCACTGATTGCAAAGCTTTTGAGCACCTACGGAACAATCAAAAAATCATAATGCATTATTTTAAGGAAGGAAAAGATGTTTCCAACTAAGCAAGGGAGGATACCAGAGAACATGGACAAAGCTAGTACCAGCAATATGGTTGGAAGAGGATGCTATCAAAATTTTTCTAGTAGAGGTAGGGGTAGAGCTGAATTTACCAAACCATAACTTCAAATGCTATACTTATGGAAAATACAAACACTTTGTAGTGCAATGTCTAGATAATCTAAAAGTGAAAGTGATCGAGGGAAAGATGGTAGAGCAAGTTCTAGTCTGTGTAACCACTAGGAATGCTAGAGTTGTCATTGAAAAATTACCAGATTAGCCATCCAATCAAACGCATAAAAAAGAAGAGGCTCAAAAGTGGGAGAAACAAAGAGCTATCTAAAAGTCCAAGGGAAAGGCCAAAGAAATGAATGAGTGACAAGAGCAAAGGGCATTCACAACTCAGATGACTCAGGACCTTTAGAAGAGGATGCTAGAAAGGCCAAAATGCTAAGATGCTAGAAACATTCAAAGGCTTTTGTTGAAAGCTTCACAAGCTTTGGAGAAGGAAATTCCAGGTGTGGATTCTGGTTTCAATAGTGCTAGAATAGAAATTGAGAAAACAGCAAAAGGCTCGGAGGAGCACCTTGAGAAAGAGGTATGGCAAGTCAAGGTGTACTTGGCCAAAGTTGATAAACAGGAGCTACAGAAAAAAAATTCAACAATAACAATCTAAATCTCCACAAAAGGATCAATCAGCTAATAGATGCAAGAGGCCAACAGAGGCATGGCTTTGCAAAGACAATTTTCCATAGGGGAGGTCATACAATTCAGATAGCAGTTCTAGGAATGAACACGATCAAATATATGTAAAAGTTTGTGAGAGAATCTAGAAGCTAACTTTTAGACTCCATGATATTGGAAGAATGTTACCTAAAGTGGCCAATTTCAGCTAAAATTAAAGATAAAGAAGTATCAGTCATTCAAAAAAGTACCAGTCGAAAAGTAGGAAATGTTGGGAACCATTGTCATAGATAATTCTGGATAGCAATATGGGAGTCAATATCACCCGGGGGATTCACCATGGAAAACTTACCGCACCACGTAAGTGCAGGGGATGGGTTTTTTTTACAAGCTACATAAGCGTATAAGTTAGGGGTAGGCTCCCAATAATTTATCTCACAAGATTTAAAATAAGGGAGGGGGTATCATATTTATGGGGGGGAGGGGGAGAAGTGAGAAAAGGGAAACATGAGAGGAAGTTTTTGTGTTTCAAAATCATGGCTTTCCAAAAGATTCTGCCCTCGAACCAATGAGTCAATAGCTACAAAGATACATGCAAGAATTAACACTGCTGTGTATATAGTTCATTTGTTGAGGGATGTAAATTTACATGGAGAACCTAACAAAACTTTATAACCATGTTTTTTGAGTAATTTAGATGGGTCAAAATTGGACGAGTAGCTAGAGTGCAGGCTGAACATGCCCCATAGTTTGAAAGTCAAACTAAGACAAATTGAGACTACATCTAGTTATCAATAGAAGTGGCCTCTTAGTACGTTGCCAGTCACTATGCTACATGCTCTTTGATTACTTTTACTCAGTTAGATCAGTTAGACTACTTTTACTCAATTAGATCAGTTACTCTTTGACTACTTTTACTCAGTTAGATCATGTAAGAACTAAATTTTATATGTAAGATAGGGGTATGATATTTTTTTGCATGGATTGTCGTATAAGCGTAGAAAGGGGGTTCATATTCCCTAATATGAGTCCTATATAGGGGTTTTATCAAAGTTGTCCACTCGCAGGTGGCATCCCGTTTTGTATATAGAGTGAACCCCCCGGCAATATCATGGGGGATCATGTCAAACAAAGACTGATTCAAAATCAAAATGGTAGACCAAAGGATTTCCAAGCCAATGGTCTAACTGAGAACCTTCAAATTAGAGTAGGATCAAAAAAGTTTGAAACCAATTTTCTTGTTCCAAATGTCCAAGGTGCATATTGCATGCTCTTAGAAAGGCCATGGCTAAGGAGTGAAGGAGTGATAAATGGTTATACAATCCAAAGATTAACAATATAAGGGCCCAATAGAAGAATCCAAATTAAAACTAACAACACCAAAATCTAGAGAAGAGCAATGAACCCAAAAGGAGTTATATAGGAAGTATGGGACCAAAAAGATAGAAAGGATGTTGGTATCAATGAACATATTTCCAATAGCTGAGATAGACCTGAATGTAATTATTTTGGATTGAAAAGGGGTAGAACAACAGAGACAATAGTACTCGGATAACTTTACTGAGCCAAACCCAATGGAAAGACTGGTTAATCTAAACGAAAGGCCTTCAAGCATTTGGGAACAATGGAGGGGACACGAGAAAGATGCAGCATAATGCCCATCCACCTAAACGCAATAGGATACCAATTGATCTAGAGGGGGATTCAACTAGTACAAATAATCCTTACAATGAATATACAACAAACATAGACACAGAAAAGGATGCAAAATCACTAGCCAGATGAAAAGGGGATGGAATGCCAAACTGGTTATTACCAGATAATCAAGAAATAGAGGTGTGGAAATTAGGTTCAAAATTAGATCCTAAGGTAATAAAGATAAATAAACAT
Organism: Adiantum capillus-veneris; assembly: GCF_014529385.1. NCBI lineage: Eukaryota > Viridiplantae > Streptophyta > Polypodiopsida > Polypodiales > Pteridaceae > Adiantum > Adiantum capillus-veneris. The sequence continues at coordinate 53,951,083 of NC_140947.1, read as the reverse complement.
CTAAAACCAAAGATCAAAGAAAAATTTAGGCAACTATTTTAGAAGTATCACAATGTTTTTTCTCAGGAACATACGGATCAGGAAGTCATTGATTGAGAAGTGTGCCAGCATCATATACCACTGAATCCAGATGCACGAATAGTATGACTCCAACAGCACAGTATGAATCCAATTTATACAAAGAAGGTTAAGGAAGAAATTGACAACCTAGTAAAGGTAAGTTCACCTCACTGAAGCGGTAAACAAGTAGTGACTATTTGTTTCCCATTGTGGTGGTTCCGAAAAGAATTGGAAAACTTAGGTTATGTGTGGATTATAGGAAACTAAATGCTCAAACAATTAAAGACCCATTTCCATTACCATTCAAAATAGCACTAAAATATTGATTGAAAACAAAATTCATTACTAAATGGAGAGGTAGCTCGACCTGATGTTGGGTGAGATAGCTGGACATGAAATGTACAGCTTTATGGATGGATACAATGGTATAATCAATTGAAAATAGCTCCAGAAGATTGAGAAAAAATGACATCATTGATCTTGTCTCAATCATCTCTATGCAGTTTTGGACACGGTCCCAATAGCCGTCCCTTCCAAACCATGAACACCAACTTAAAGAGATTCAAACAGATCTTCTTCTCTCCACATCTTTTGAATACCATCTCCAAAAATAGGAGATGCATGTCTTTAAATGAGGAGATTGTGAAGTCATCCACTAAGATTTCCAAAAACTTGTGCAAGAACTCACTGAAGGTCTACATCATACACGTTGAAATATTGTTGGAGCATTACATACACTAAATGGCGACACGAAGGTCAACATCATCCAAGAATGAAGCATCTAAGTTTTGACTTCCTTGCAGTGTGACCCGAAGGTCGACACAGCCAAGAGCGGGTATCTAGGTCCTAGTCCCCCTTGCAGTGTGACGTGAAGATCAACACTGTTAGGGATGGGAATCGGACAAGTACATTGACCCTAAGGTGTGAGCAATGCTCTAAAACAAAAGGGTCAGGTAAATTTTTTAGATAAAATACATACGTGAAACTTGAGAGCGAACAAAAATTACTTGCTAATTGAAGAAAAGTCGGGTGTATGAGGAGAAACCGTGAGGAAGATGAGAGCTAGTAGGTAGGATGTGGGAGAGTAGGTGAAAAGTGCAGGTGACAGTTCGAAAGAACTGTTGCTTGTGCCACTACCTGCTTATATTTATACAATTATATTTCGATCAAAAATTTGTTTATATAGATATATGCATATAATACGGATATACAACATATAAAAACATATTATATGTACATTTTTTTGATATATTGGCGTATAAATGCAACTTAGACCCACAATGATCTATGTCACTCTATTCTAATCCTAAACCACATTAGCATTCATGCTCATCTCTATGAATGCTTTTATGATAGGATTTAGTGGCTCTTTGTGGAAAATCTAGCCTTCTTAACCATCTAGTGCCATGTATGGTGTTTATTTTGTTTCTTAAATCTTGACTCCCTTCTATTACTTGTCGAAGATAGTCAATGTCCCGCTTTGATAATGATGGAGTTCAAAAACAATACATTCTAAATGTTCTCCTCAATATGCCTACATTTAATCCAAGTTAGTTGAATTGTTCCATCAATTTATTTTCTCTAAGAAAATCATTCTCCCTTATCCATATACAACCCATTTTCTTGTTGTCCCTACCTCTTAATAAATGCTCTCACCTTTCACTGATTTCCTATGAAATTTCTTTTCTCTTTTGTGAATGAAAGTGACATCTTTTCCATCTCTCCTTGCATCAATGAATGATATTCCTTTCACACATCCATTTAAAACCATGGAATAGAGTGTTTCAAAAAACATGATATAATAAAGGAAAATTACCAAGATAACCCTGCAATTTGTGGAAATCCCCAAAGACCCCTCAAATTTTAAAAGTTCCCTATATATCCCTCATATTTGACCAAAAATTCCCAAAATGCCCTTCACTTTTTCCAAAATTCCCAAAATAGTGCTAATTAACCTTGCAGACATCTCTAAAACCAAAGTTAAGTTTTTTGCAACTCTTCATAAAAAGATTAGTTATCCTCAATAGAAGATGATAGAACTAGGATTTTGAATTGTATTGAGATTGAGGCCTCTTCAATGAAACGATTCATCATTTTTGAACACAGATGCCTCTATTTGTAAACTCATTGGTAAATAATTTTGTCTAAGATGTTAAAAGATGGATCTCCATTGTCATAAAGATTAGACTATCTGAAATCTGGGGCAAATCCATCCCAAAATGATGCAAGGGTATATTAGAAATCGTTGAAATTTGAGAGGCATTTTGGGAATTTCCACAAATTTTAGGGGTATTTGGTAATTTTCCCTATTATTGGGATGTTTTTTCATATGCCTTGTCATCCAAGCTGTGGGCCTTTATTTTGTTAGTGTTTCTCACTTGTCCATACATTTTATTGTATCATACGCAAAATAACTTTTGGTTTCTTTTTTGCATAAATAAATTGAAATCAATTTTCACTTTATTGCTCACTGTGCAATCTTGACCCGACCCATGGCACAACTAGTGCATTTGCAAGCCTCCGCTAGCTATAGTGAGCAAGAAATCCCTATTCTTTGACCTAAGGAAGGCATTTGTTTTGGTCCTCAAACATAGCCAAGCCCCTTGCTTGTTGCGATTGATAATTCTCTTGACAATGCTCAAACTTTCACACCATATGTTTTCATATGTTTTTTGGAAAGCATGCAGCGACAAACATAACAATAAATGGGTAGTGTTTGTAGGTTGTGAAGGATATGTCCATGGGCAGAGTGCATGGACATAAAACAAAGTACTTCAATGACCTAGTACCTAAAGATTTACTTAGCTTTGCATGATGTGGTGGTCATATTACTTGAAGAGGTTTTGGTGATTCTACCTCCACTTTGGTTGTAGGTTTTGCGTGATATGTATCTCTTTGAAGCGATCACACAAAATCCTTGAACATACATTGATCACGCATCATTTTGTGTAGGTTTTTCAAGCCCTTACACGTAGCTTCCACCACAAGACTCCATATAGGCAAAGAATCACAAAAAATATGGCATCTAACATCATCTTGGTGCATGATGACAACGTGATGAGGTGATGCAATAGTGTCCATTGATTGATGTTACTCACCCACAACATATGTATTATTTGAATGTTTTGTTTGCATGCCAAACAAGAAAGCAAAGTAGGAGCGATGCACAAAGTTTTATCATCATCAAAGTATGTAATAACGATTTTGGATGGTTATTTTTGGGGATAATTTTTGCACATCCCATTTCTGAATGAAGGCGAAGAAGCAAAAGAAATGCCAGTTGTCGTACTAGGCAATGAACGAACGTAGGATAGGCAAGTGGAAGGACGGATGACGGAGCCACATGTCAAAAATGTGTTGCAACAGGGAGGAGGACATATGAGGTTGCTTTTCTTTATTGTGCATGTCTCACTTCATGGGCAGCACCGGTGTCGTGGAGGACTAGCTTAGCTTAGAGCATTGTGTTGCAAGGCAATGGTGAGATGAGATCAATCTTGCTGGGCTTTTGACCCAAGCTTGGCTCTTGCAAACTAAGTGGAATCTTGCAAGGTTCCAGCTATTGGAAGGGAAAAAGAGCCAATAAGCCAGTATAAATAAAGTACTTTGTTAGTAAGAAGTTTCAAGCGTAATACACTCTTGAATATTCTATTGGTGTAGTACGTAGGTATTGAGGCCATCATAGACTCCTAAACAAAGCTTATGTGTGATCTATCACGTCAACAATCTAGAGTCTCAAGGTTAAAGTGGAAGAGTAGTTTGGTATATGATATTGTGACTCAACTACATCAAATCGCTGCAAACTCAACTACATCAAATTGCTGGCTCTTGTTCTCTTAGGGCCTGGTCGCGTGAGACCGCTCTACAGCCTTCCTGTGGAGCTGGGAGGGCAGGCAACGAAGTGAGCTGCCCAAATAACGGGTGGTCGCATTCACACAGTGTCACCATTTTCTAAGAGCCACTTTTTCGCTTGAACCCACACCAAAAATTCAAAAATAGGCAGTTGATCAGCGCACAAAGGATTCAAAAGTAGGCAGTCCCATAGCGGGTTGTCGAAGATGACGGGCGCTCGTAGGTTTGCCTATTTACAGGCAGCTTATAGCGCTTCATTTTCTTTTGTTGCAGCCCCTGCAAGCCTATGTTGAGACATGAGGGCTCTAAGAAAGAACAAAATTCATGTGTTTTGCTGTTTTTTGTCGCCAAGGAGCTAGAGCTCATGCCTCTACCAGGTCCTCTAAGCGAACTTGGCAGAAGATTCGTGAAAGATAATGCAGCCGGTTTACGGTGCTTATGACATGAGACAGATTTGGGACGATTGCAAATGTATGCTACATGTGGAGGCTCTTGATGCTTCAACCATTTAGTTTGCATCACGGTAACTTGAAAATGTCAATGTTGAGAGCCATGCATGCGCCTTGCGGAAGAACCTAACCCTACAGCTTGCAACTCCATACCTTTGGGAGAGTGTGACATGTACATAAATTGAGGAAGCATCTCGCATCTGTACTTCAAGCAATGTATGCCAATGATATTGTCTTCAACCAAGTTGCAAGACATGGACTTGGCTTGGCAAGTGAATATAGGGATAAGTGTTGCCTCACCAGCTTGCAAGTGCTTGTCTTATGTCCATTGTTTATGCCTTGATTGTTGGATATGATCAGCAACACTTATGCGTACATTGAGGTTGTTGTGAAGTTGTTGATATGTATGTAGTGAGATTTCTCAGAAACTGTTGGGCCAAACTACCGATCCTATGCTGAGCCTGGATCTATGTATATTTGAATTTATGCAACAAATTGTGAGAAGATCTGACTAGAACTTGTAGATCAAAGTATGCCAAGTTGTGGGTTCGAAATCATCGTTTGTCATTATAGCATTTTGATTTGAAGTTGCTACTGGTAAAGCATGGCCTCACAGTGACAACAAGTTCTCTTCTCAATCATGTGTGGTCTACTCTTAATGCTTATACAATTGCTTCAACGAAGGAAGCAAACACAAAGCCATCTTGAAGCTTCTCGGTTACTAGTTTGCAATCGCCAAAAAAGGTTAGCTTGCACAAGGAACACAGATTGCAATGCATTCACTACTTTATTAAAAATGTATATTGAGCGCTTCAGCTTGGAAGCTTGCATTGCACAATGTGCAATCTCAAAGTGGTATGTGAAACCGCGCACACTTAAGTGGTGGAATTATTATGTTGGTTTTGTTCAAGCTGATGATCAAAGATTTAAGAGTATCTTTAGATTACCTTTATCTCTCTTTGAGAACCTCGTTGAGCTTCTTCGAGAGCAGTTGCAACAAGGTAAGATACCGGAGTCATTTCTAAGTATACAAGGTAGAGTTCTTCTGGTTGAGAAGCAAGTTGCGATTGGTATATTTCGTTTGGCAACGGGCATTTCAACCATGGCCATTAGTGAGTTGTTTGGTGTTGGAAAATCTACAGCTGTTGAGACTATCAATCGTTTTGTACATGGCTTCTTGGTCCATCGACGTAAATTTATAGTTTGGCCTAGAAGCGTATCTCAGATCAACAAGGTCAAGGTGGGATTTTTTGCTAGGCAAGGCTTGCCTAATGTGTGTGGGGCTATGGATGCAACGCACATTGTCATGGAGAGGCCGCAAGGTGAGCTAGGCTTGGATTGGTACGATCGGAACAAAGACTATTCCATGTTGGTTCAATGCGTAGAGGACAGTGACATGCGATTTCTAGATGTTTTTGATGGTTTTCCAGGGTCTGTCAATGATGCTAGATTGCTTCAAAATTCAGCATTTTATCATTGTGCAAATCGTGCTTTGATTCTAAATGGTGCCAAGTATACAAATGGTTCTTTCTCAGTCAGAGAATACATTGTTGCAGATGGTGGGTATCCCTTGCTTCCATGGCTTATGAGACTGTATAGGACCCCCTCCACTCCAACTGAGAAGCTTTTCAACTACAAGATCTCATCTACTAGAATTGTGGCTGAACAGGCTTTCGACTGGCTTAAAATGAAGTGGAGATACTTGCATGGAAAAGTGATGAAACCACATCCGCACCATTTGGCGAGGGCTATTATTGCATGTTGCATGCTTCACAATATATGCTTGGACTGTGGGGAGGACACAGAGCAGCTTGGAACAAATGTTGATTATGCTCAGGAGATCATGAATGAAGACTTGCTTTCAGATGCTGAGGCAATGCGAGACTCGTTGGAAAAATTTCTTCACCCTGCATGAAGGTGCATGATAGGAATGTAACGTGCCATCACCCAATATGTACACCTACACACAATTACTTTCGAGTAGGCATGTACCTATATTTATGCGGTGCTTATCCCTATAGGTTTGAGTAGATATGCTCATAAGTTTGCACGACTTCTGTTACGAGTACCAACTTTCAAGTTTGAGTAGTCTGTTGAAAGAATATGTTATACTACTGTAGTCCTATGCGCACTTTGAAGTGTACTGGACTTCTTTAAATGTAATCGCGTTAGTTGGGGACTGTTCAAAATAAATAAATTGGCACAAGTTCTGAGAGGAGCTTCCTATTCCAAATGCAATTTCTTATAATACACTTTTTGCAGGATATGTCTGATCTACATGGCAAGGGCGTGGACACTCTGGGTTGTTTTCATTGGGTGTGAATAATGTCCTCTCTCTTGGAAGGCTTCCTAACAAGGCTACGAGATAACTTACAATGCTATCATTGTCTGATCATTCTTCAATTGGTTTACTCTTCTAGCTGCTCGCTGAAAATGAAACATGTGAAGCTTGAAAGGTTAGTCTTTTAGAGTATGGTACAACAAGATTGACAAATGTGACAACATATGTCTAAATGGGTAGGAATTATGTAGTTGCTGGCATGGCAGAAGCAGCTTCATGAGAAGAAAAAATTGTCATTTAGAAGCAGCCAGGAAAATGCTGTATGCATGATAAGAAGTCAAAGTTGTCCTTTAGAGGCAGCCAGGATGTAGCCGTTGGTTTGGTGGAAGTGGAAAGGCTCATAAATTTTCTATTGGGGACAACAAGAATCCACAAAGAGAACGAGGCCATGCAAAGATATGCCCGTTTTGCCAATTGGGCGACTCCAAAAAGGTCTTGCTTTGTTAGCATAGTAAGAGTACACCAAAACATGAAATTTGAGATTGCTTTGCACTTGTATCATATCACAAACCATAGACATGCAGGTTTCGTAATGGGATTTTCAATTGTCTTCGCTTATTTTCTAGTGAGGCAAAGATATCAATCTATGAATTCTATAGTAGCGCCTTAAAATTCAATCCTGCTCCAGAAAAGACCCCATTTCCACTTGTTTATCTCTGTGGTGTTATCTGAAAGCAAGAGTGTCTTGCATGACTAGCTACTTGCAATTAGGAACATTGGATGCTCAGCTTGGAAAAAAAATAGCAACAATATCAAGCATTGGATGATGAGACATGAAGAAAGAAAACGGTAATAAATCAAGCCAATTTTATCTCAAACTTTCAAAAGAAGAAAACTTCAAAGTTGCTGAGATTTCCATTTATATCAAGGAGATAATTTTCGTAACATCAACGCTTGAGGTTGAGGAAAAATAGCATTTAAAGGAAATTTTATACATCAACTTTCTGTCAAAAAGAGATTGTCCTGAATAGCAAATTTTATACATCAACTTGCTGTCAAAAAGAGATTGGCCTAAACAGCAAAATACATCATCATCGCCATCAAAAAGGTAGCGACTCGCATCAAAAATAGGCATAGATACCAGCCTAAAAGGGCTGCAACTACACATAGGACATTGTCTAGAAGCCTTGCTTTGATATATGCACCGAGAAGCACGTGAATGCTTCAGCAATTTGTTCGAGTGCTAAATTGGAATCCTCCTCCAATGCCAAGCGTTTTCTATTAAGTGCCGCTGCCTCTTCAAACTCAGCCTTTGTCAACTCCATGATGTCATCATCATGCTTTTTCCTTCTCGCATCTATATTGTCCATGAGTGAAATGAGCTGCTTAGTTGTGCCTTCCAACTCTTTCTTCAATATCGACATCTTGTCACCTCTCTTGCGCTTTTTGCTAGAAGAGGACCCCTCGTTCATGACATCGTTGTCTTCTTTCTTCAAGCCACTTGCCTTGCTTGGTGAAGCAATAGAATCTCCTACACATGAAACACAAAATTACAAAACATAACCATGAAAAATTGATCACATTCAAGCATTGTTAGAAGCGAGAGAACTTTAGCTTAGCTCACCTAAATTTTCTTGCATAGTATCATAGACAATGTCACCAGGGTTAATCACTCTTTCTTTTCGCATACGATCAAGCATGGTTGAATACAAATCCTCCGAAAAGCTGCGAGGGAGCTTCATCTCTTCTCGTTTGTTAGCAGACATATTCCAGTAGCTATCACAACCGGACGGAATTTGTCGCTCATAGTCACCTTCTTGAAAAGTGCCGAAATCCGATCCCATCGAAAGAGACATTGATCAGCTGAGCGAAGCACACCACGTTGAATACAATATTTTGAAATAAACTCCCATCGCCCATCTCCCGTCTTGAGAATAGCATTCATATTGCCACTTTTCATGTCTTCAAATAGCTTTGCACGTCCATCTAATAAAGTTGCAGTATCCTTGATTTTCCAATTCCCTGATGCAAAAAACATGGTGGGTTGAATAGGCTTTCCACCGCCACAAGAAGTTTCCTCCTCCTGAACCACCGAAGGGATGCTTATCGACACATGCTGGGTAGTTACATGTGAGATTTTTGGGGGAGTTCCAACACAAGGGGGTTGAGGGGCTGTTTTTGGAACTCTCTTCCCCTTTCGATTGTTCGGCTTGTTCTTTCCTGATGTGACTTGCGAAGAATTTGTTATATCTCCCAAAGGAGAGTGTGATGGTGTCAAACCCTTACAAGGAGCCTTCAAAGATTGCATTGGATCAACATTGGGGAAGTTGCAATGCTGGACAGGAGTATTAGGTGCTTTGGGAGGGATTAATTGCCCAAGGCCAACTTGAGAGAGGTAGTGTTGAACACTTTCATCCATAGACTCTGAGGATAACAGCGATTGAAACCCGCAAATCTGAGAATATTGATTGCAAGGTTGGCTACAAGGCACAAATTCATCGTCCTCGCACCACTTCATGTTAAGATCTGGAGTAAGGCTTTCCATTGCCACGTGCCTGCAAAACAAAACAAAAATATAGAAGGAAAAAAGTAGAGTTAGTACTGCAAGAAATAAGTTTGAATCTTGCTCTGAAGGTTAAATATAAGTCATAAATGGTAGACAAGGATCGGACAGAGTGATTCAAGCAGTACTGTCTACTCTGTTGTGCTTCTACTTCAACTATTGAGGCTGGGAGAGCAAGGGTTTTAGACAACTAACAAAAGGAGGCATATACGTACGCTGTGAGCTCCTGCAATGGCCCCAAATCAAACGAGGAAGGAAAAAGCCAGGGAGCACTTGTGAGCAAAAGTTACCTTTATATAATAGTTTATTAAAAAGTGTTCTTTTAATATTTTTTTATTAATAAGCAGGGCCACTGCCCTTCGCGTAGTGGAGAAAATCTGGCTGTTAATCAAGCTGGATACTGCCCTTAAGGACTGGATGGCGGTCCGTTCCCATCATGCATGCGATCACCTGGATACCTGCCTTTCTATGCAGCAGTCCTACTTTAAAGATAGGGTTCCAGGCTCATACGACCAAGCCCTTATGCTTTCATCCTTCCTTTCCTAGCCTTCCAATAGCTTTCTTGCCCCATTTATTCTAGCTAGTTACTTTTTTAATTTTCTTTCCTTCATTCCTATATTTATGCTTCATAAGCTCTCAAAAGAGCATTTAACGGATCAAAAACTTTATCAATTAGTAGTTAGTAGTGATCCTCTAGAACTTGCACTTATCAGGTTGACATGTCTTTCTTAGTTCCCTCTATCACTCTTAATTGTTCATGAGCTTCTACAAGCCACCAACATTGGTTGCGGTTTCCCCAATCTAGGGACATCTTGAATGTGTCTTGCTAAGTATATTAGGGAAGGCGGTTGAAAAAAGGTGGAACATGACTATCAAGTTGAGGCACTTGCATATAGGATGATCTCCACCATCTGCCTCCTTGTCTGATGCTTCTACACACACAGACAACGTCTCGTGTTTGTAGCTTAGATCAGGATATCTGAGAGAGAGATGATGGTCCTTATTAAGAAGACACAAGCATCTCGTGTAGGCAAGATCTTTCCCAACTGCCTCACCCACCTGTGTGAGAGAGAGAGAGAGAGAGAGAGAGAGAGAGAGAGGGGGGAGAGAGAGAGAGAGAGAGAGAGAGAGAGAGAGAGAGAGAGAGAGAGACTTTTGGCTTTGACAAATCCACCATATATTCCACACATTCACATCTATTTAGGTCTAGAAGGAGGTGGTTTGAACATTTCTTTTATTATCCTCGTTATTTCTTTTATCTTGATGTGTGTATTTTTGTATGATTGTTAACGCATCCAATAGCTAAGTGGACCTTCATTTTAGTTTTGTGTAGAGCTGGTTTTCTTGACTTTTTTCCAAGTTTCCTTAGTACCTCTAGCTAGTCTTGCTCCATTGTCAAGTATTGCTGTAACTAGGGTAGTATTTCCATCTTCACCTTCACGATAATAACCTACCTTCATGATCGGCACTAGTTTTGTGTTTTTCTTTGGCTTCTCTTACTCTTCGAGCTTGATTTATAGGCTCTTAAGAGGAACCTTTATGCCCATTTTGCTTAAGCATTTGTTTGCATTAGCCGACATACTTCGATGTAAAATATTTGCATGTCTTTGACTTTGAACAAAAAAATTATTCAAAGCATTCGTATATGGTCATTAAAGTTGCAAGCTTTATAATTAAAAATGTGTTGTGGTGGAGTGCCACAACTCCAAGCATAAGGTGGTTAAAAGCTTCTCCCAAGGCGAGGTTGTCATATTGTTTGATTAAAATTGTTCCAATAAACTTTAATAGCGTTCTACATTAAGAAGAAGCTTATTGGCTATAGCTATCCGTCCATGCAATTTAGCAAATTTCTAAATTTTGCTCGATATTGTTGTAAGAGTTCTACTCAACACAATCCAAAGAGCTCAGTCCGGCACAAATCATGCAATATCTTAGAATCTAAAAGAACAATTTGTGTGTGTATGTACACGCGTGAAGAGACTATATACATTGTGTATGTATGTGTGCATGTATGTATATATACATACATGGAGAATTGTGTGGTAGTTACACATACAAATATTGTTATCTAATATGCATCTCGGAGGCACTTTTAGTGTATGTTTCTCTTTAATGTTAAATACCCCAATCTAGATGATAAATAGCTTAAATTTAAAGACATAGCAATACAATAACACAAAGTTGTGGTCCTTGACTGTTAACCCTCACGGCACACGGACACCCTATGATCTATAAACGTTGTATTATTTAGAGTCAGGTATCGAGATTGTCGGACCAATAGGAACAGGATAAGGGTGATCGCCGATGACAGACGCACTCTAACTGGAATATTCAAGGAGTTAGTTGGCTAAGTATGGGCGCCCAAGTGTGAATGGGGTGAGTTCATATAAAAGCCACTAAACCTAATTTTTACTCATTCTCTCATTGTGCAATAGAAGCCGCTCTTGCTCCATCTCCACCTTCTCCTTCACCATCTCCTTGTGTGTGTGTGTGTGTGTGTGTACGTGTGAGAGAGAGTGTGAGAGTGTGTGTGTGATCGAGCGTTGCGACGGCACGACGGCGGCGAGGCGGTTGAGCGCGGCGTAGCGGCGTCTCCCTCTTCTTCGCGTCACGGGAATCCTTCATTCGTAACTACGCAGGAAGGTGAGTGACACACCATTCTTCCTTGTGAGCTTGTCTGCTGTATGACTGTGTGCTAGGAGCCTTTGTGGCTCGCACACGGCGCGTAGCAAGTCCCTAGCCGTGACATTTTTGGCGCCGCTGCCGGGGAGCTGCTGCGCGTGAAGCTCCAATGGCGACCTGTAAATTGTATTGAAGATATTTTTTATGTAGGAAAGGCGCGGCTTAAGTTTGATTATTGTTGTTATGCAAAAACAGAAGAGAAAGACACAATGTTGTTGACTACATTCAAGTTTTCTGTGTTCTGTTAAGCTCTGTTTTGCTAGTTCTATGAAGCTCAGATTTCAGCTTACACAGTTAGCATTTCTTGCGTTTCTGCGTTTTCTGCATTTTCTGGTTTGCACTGCACAGTTCTGTCAAGTTTCAATTTTCTGCATTTTCTGTGTTTTCTGGTTTGTGCACAGTTAGGCGCACAGTTAGTTAATTAAGTAGGTTAGTAATTAGGTGAACCACTAATTAGCAGGTCACTAGGTAGGTGGGATAGTAAATAGTTAGGTGAGGTCAACGCGTACCAAATAATATCCAAAAAATAAAAATAAAAAAAAATAAAAACGTGAGTGAGGGGGAGGCTATAAAAACGGACGGGAAAAAATCGAAAATATTTAAGCGTGAGTGACTGGAGGGATCACTAAAATTTTGATCGGGATCGGGATCATTTCCCCAAGCCCAAGCCCAAGCCCAAGCCCAGGCCCAGGCCCATGCCTCAGTCCTATGATATATACTAGACTCACTCTTATATATATACCCTACCCCCTCAAGAGGGAATGAGAGCATGTGGGGCAAGTCCTCCACTCTCCTCCCTCCTCTTCCCACTTGCACCCTTAGACTTGCTATTTGGAGCTTAGTTCCCCAGCTAGGAAAAGACTGTCTCGGGCTTTTCTGGAGCAAAATAGAACCAAACGGTGGGCTGTAAAGCACAGCGCGTCCCTCCTAGCGATACGCTCATTTCGAGCTATCACACGGCCCATTCCACGACACGCTCTAAAAAATCTAGCAAAAAAACAAACAAAAAACACGCAAAAAACTAGTCACAAGGCCTCCTAGAGCAGCTTTTTGACACCTGAGGGTATCAAAAGCACATGCACTTACGCTCTGGGCGGGTGCTAGAACACGAGCATATTGAGGGTACCTCTATTCATACGAACACCCATTACCCATCCACGATAGGCTCTAGACCCTCAGTGGGGACACAAGGTAGCACCACCCAAGACCCTAAAATAGCCGCTAGTGATTCCTCCTCCGACTCAGAAATCATGGAAGCATACCCTACCCAAAACACTGAGAGAGAAGGCCATGCACCTCCCGAAGCTCCACAGCTTAGTACTAGTATGTTTAGCCGTTTCATGGAAACATTAGGTAGAGCTACTCGCTCGGAACCTGATGCAAATGAAGCACACGAAGGGGGTGGGGAAGTGGACTCTCCTTTCACATCGCACGTGGACCCCACACCCCCAAAGAGTGTCCATGTGGATATCCTGCCAACTTCTTACCAAGAAGGCCCTGTTGAGCTGCCTCCTTCAGAAGTTCCCTCTAGAGTACAGTTGGTGACAAGTAAAACCACGGGGAGCAACATTGCTTCTACCTCACAAGAAACCGTTAGCACGTCGACTCTAGAAGGATTGTTCATTAATGATCATTGGACATACGACCTCCACACTGAGGTGTTGACGGATCTACACTCTGGCCACGCCTACCATGTAGGATGGATAGAGATTGTACAATCCACCTCTAGTGCCACGAGCATCGAAGATCAACAGAAAATGATCTGTAATGTTATCCATGGCATTATTCAATCAGAAAGGCAAAACCGAGGGGTAAATATACTCTCAACTGGCCCCATGAGATTTCTGGATACGAGCAAGGCTCAACAGCCTACTCTATCACAAATGGAGACTCCTCTAATGAGTCCCATGGACCCATCTTACGTCATTTCACCTGGGGTCTCTATGCAATCTGAGCCTCCGAGCGACAACTTTAGCTTCCCTAACTTGGCTCAACCCCCTATTAAGGAAAACACAGTGCTCACTCCAGGGATAGGCCTGACAGAGAATGTACCGATGATATCTACGGTTAGCGCAGTACCACTACCTATTGTCGTAGTACCTAATATGGGGCCTCGACCGTATGTGCCTCTAGCCCCTTATGCACACATGGCCCCCACACCTCCAATTGTACCACTTGTTTATGCTCCTCGAGTGCCGCTCCCTAGCCCTTATCCAAGTGGACCTATGCCCGGTTATGTTCCATATCCTGCATCATCCACACATATGCCAAGACTGGTACCCGTCCCTCTCCCACATATGATTCCAAGAGTACCTCCACCAGCCCTGCCTCCTCACATAGGTGACTTGGCAGCGTTTGCTCAAACCATAGGTCGATCTATCGCGGAAAATATGCGTCATGCATCTGATAGAGAGCCTAGAAGTAAGGTAGTACAAATTGCCAAACTCACGCAAAAATTCAATGGGGACGAAGATGATAGAAAACACATTGAAGTGTTTGAACAAGTATGTGATTCCTTAGTGGAACGCAACGAACTACATAAGTGCAATGCCTCAAGCTTGACATTAAGTGGGAAGGCTGGAGATTGGTATAGAACCCTAAGGGTGGACAAGAAAACAATCTACCCTACCCTTTGAAGGTTGTTTCTAAAGGAGTACATACGAGAAGGTGTGCTTTGGGGTGTAGCATCTCAGCTATAAAAGGCCGAACGTAAGGAAGGAGAGTCAGTAAGGGACTTCATTAGTCGTCTAAAGCACTTAAACTCTCGCTGCCCTATAAATGAGCGCTTCAACAATAACCAACTGCTTGATCAATTCATTCGAGGGTTGAGGAATGAAGGAATCTATAATGGACTAGTGATTAGAGGTATCACAACCTGGGAAGATGTCACTGCCAATGCAATCCAATTAGAGGACAACTTGATGATAGCAGGCATGAGGGTGTCTACTGACACGAGATCCACTAGCTCACAAGCCATTGAGTATGAACCCATGACTGCAAAGCCCATTGCCAATGAGCCAAAGGTATTTGAGACATTCTTGACAGACCTCACCAAGGCAATCCAAGAGTCTCTTAAGGATAATCGACCCCCTCAAAATAGTCACATGTATCCAAGAAGGGAGCAACAATGGTGTTCCATTTGCTTAGGTCCACATAGCACTAGTGAGTGCCCTACGTTTAGAGTAAAATTTAATGGAACTTGCAACGCATGTGGTAGGTATGGTCACCAAGCTAAGGATTGTTTAATGATCAAACGTATGATGGCAAATAGACCACCTGTAGCCTGGACGGATGCACCTCGAGCTCCTGTATTGATGCCTGCTCCACCTGTTGAGCAACTACCGCAACACATGGTCCCTAGATCTCAAAATGTTGTACAAGCTACACCGCTACCACCTCCTGTGCTAGGACCGCATCCCCCGCATCCAAGAGTCACCCCTATGAACCAAGTGGGTTGCGAGCCATCTAATGCTTATGCAGATGGCTGTGAGGAGGAAATAGACACTAGTATTGCCTACGGACTTGATACATTGGAAGAGTGTCCTATATACTACATGGAAGATTGTTGGGGGCAAGTCAAGCCGGTTTATCAAGCTGCTGCTCTCGCATCCAAAGGTCAAAATATCAACACCCAGGCTAGAAGGCCACCTCTTCAATGCTACGAGTGTGGTGGACCACATCGGGCAGCGGAGTGCCCTATTAGGCTGCAAAAGAATGCTGCAGAGATGCAAATGAATCAAGGGAGCACGTTTGCAATGCCAATACTCACATGTAATCGTTGTGGCATAGATCACTTGATTGCCCAATGCCCCTATAACCCAAATGCGCCTAAAATCACACCCCTAAATTTGGTCGAAATTGCTAGTGTGACATCGCCAATACCACCCGTCGCACCCGCTTATGCGATTACACGGTCCATGCTTCAAGGGCCAGGCCATATCCTCGAAGAGAGAGATACCGCGTCAGTTATCCAAGCAAAGAAAAAGAAGACAAAAAGGAAGAGGTCGTAGAATACGGGAAATTCAAAGCCAAGTTCCAAAACAAACATAGGAACAGGAGATGACCCCGTGTATATGAATGACCTCGAGGATGATTCAGATTCAATCGAGACAATGGAGACTAGAACCAATACCACAAAGGGAAAGACCGACAAAGAAAACCGTAACATGGAACCAAATGAAAACCGAATAAGAGAAAACCATAAAGAGCCTTTGAAAACACCACAAGTGTTTCCAAATCCAATCCAAGAACCCCAAGATAAACCGCAGGGGCAAAAAGGGAAGAATCGTAAAAAGAAGATTGGGACGTACCCAAACCCAGTAGACGAGATTGAGCAGGTGAAACATCTAAGAGGTTTAGTGGAGGAGACTCAAAGGAAACTAGAACCAGAACCCATGCATGTCAAAATTCATGACACAGTGTTTCCCACGCAAGTTCATCCACCCCACATGAACCATAGACCGTTAGCCATATCTAGTATCATCCAAGAAGGGAGTGAGGACGGGACATCAGAAAGTGAGCATACACCTTTCTTGTTGGAAAGGATGTTTAACGAAGGAATACCTGATCCCATTGAGGAATATGAGATTCCATCCTCACCAGTTCCTAGTCAAGGACCTACACCCTGCAAAATGCCAATGAATGTTGCCAAACTAGTGGACTTCATGTCTTCTGAGGTCCGAACCACGATCATAGAAAAGATGTATGGAGATCCTGAGTTATTCTTTGCACTTCGAGCATTCCTTAACGGAGAGCTACAAACAGGATTACCGCAGTTTGCGCAACCAAATAGGCCTGACTCGATTATGATTGATGAGGAAAATCATGTGCAATCACTTGACTTAGATGGACACGAGTCTGTGATCGAGGTACCCATTAACGAATTAGGGCAGTATTTTGAAGGCGACGAGTCTAATGTGACCCTACCCATCACTACCAAGGGATTAACTATAAAGGGAATTCTTGATGGTGGTGCGGGAGTTAGCATCGTTACAAAAGATTGTTGGGAATCCATCGGAAAACGCCGCCTCAGTGTTACTAACATTGTGGTAAAGATGGCAAATGGCACCATAGCCAAACCTATGGGGATGCTCAAGGATCTTAAGATCAAAGTTCTAGGACACAAGGTACGACATACCTTCATTGTAATGGATTTCTCTAAACACCTTATGTCATATGAAATGATTTTAGGACGACCATTCATGAGGGAAGCACAAATGGTTCATGATTGGTCTAAAAATCATGTCTATTTGCAATTCCAAGACTCTGTCCTTAGAGTGGATTTGGTGACTAGTAAGGTACACCCCTTAGGGAGTAAAACCATTATTGATCATCGCTCTGACACCACAGTTCATTCGGCCCCACTACAATATTGTTACACTTGTAAGAAGGATACAGACATTGGCCAAGATTCTCCTTACATGGATGTGTTACCGGGTATGACGGAATCAGACAAGGTAGACTGGGTACACCTAGCTGCAACCATAGATACCTGGGGAAATAGAGGAACCACTTGGGTCACACCAGAGGGGGAAGAGGTACCACAAATTGCACCTCTGAACATGATAAGTGCCATACATGCATCTTCTAAGGGCAAGGCAATTACCCGATACTTCCCTATTCATAGTTGAGACTATGCGTGAAATGGAGTGAGAACATTGTTAACTTTTTAGTTAATGGTTTTCCACCCAAGGAACTTCTTAAGGATA
Organism: Adiantum capillus-veneris; assembly: GCF_014529385.1. Lineage (NCBI taxonomy): Eukaryota > Viridiplantae > Streptophyta > Polypodiopsida > Polypodiales > Pteridaceae > Adiantum > Adiantum capillus-veneris. The sequence continues at coordinate 53,933,491 of NC_140947.1, read as the reverse complement.
TCACTCGAAGGCTAGTAAAAGAATGTGAACCCTATTGTTTGATTGCCGGAACTCTGTATAGACTAGGCAAGGACGATATTCTTAGGCGTTGTGCCCGCGAGGATGAATATTTGTATATCTTGCAAGAAGCACATATGGGCATAGCAGGAGGACATTTTTCAGGAGACCTGACTGCTAGAAAGGTGCTGCAATCAGGCTATTGGTGGCCAGCTTTATTTAGGGATGCATCACTTTTTACAAAAGGGTGTGATGAGTGCCAACGTTACAAGACCACACAGCGCAAAGACAGAATGCCCTTACATCCTATTAAAGTAACCCAACCATTTGAAAAATGGGGCTTAGACTTTGTAGGTCCAATTAGTCCCGCAGCTCGTAACACTCAATCTCGATATATTCTAGTTGCTACGGACTATGTAACAAAGTGGGCTGAAGCTAAGGCTTCACAAAAAGCTGACGCGAGGACAACAGCTAAGTTTCTTTTTGAGAACATTATCACAAGATTTGGTTGCCCTTTTGAAATTGTTAGTGATAATGGTACCCATTTTATAAATGAGGTAATAAGAGAGCTTACCACGACCTTTATGATATCCCACCATAAGTCTACACCTTATTACCCGCAAGCTAATGGACAAACCGAGAGCACCAACAAGACTCTAATCTCTATTTTAACCAAGACGGTAGAAGCTCATCGCACTGATTGGGATTTGAAGTTGACATCTGCTCTATGGGCTTATCGTACTGCTTATAAAGTGGCTATTAATTGTACGCCATTCAAAATGGTATACGGCCAAGAAGCGGTTATGCCTTGGGAGTTTGTCATTCCTAGTCTTAGGGTAGCTTCGCAAGAAGGATGGAATGGTAACCCCTTAACCAAGCGTTTGTATATCTTAGAAAAACTAGACGAAGAGAGACAGTTGGCTGTGCAAAATGCTCTTGTGGAAAAGGATAGGAGAAAGAAGTGGTTTGATCGTCATGTGAAGGACAAGGACATCAAAGTTGGTGATAAAGTCCTTATGTATGGAGTACGTAAAGAGAAGAAAAAGTTGAAATATGCTGGTAAAGGACCATATAGAGTATGTGAAATTACCCCACAAGGTACCCTTCGTGTGGAAACTCTTGATGGAGTTGAAACCATTGGATTCCTCAATGGGAGTAAATTCAAAAGATATTATGATCCTTTAAGCCAAGAAGAACTACGGGCCATTCATCAAAAGAAGGCCGCCAAAGCACAAACCGAGTTAAAGAAGATACAAGCTCAAACTGAGGCTAAGGAGCGACAACAACGTATAAGACAAAAACGAGAGGCTAACCTTGGAGTCACAAATGCATTCCACGTGGAAATCGAAGAGGATTGGTTGGACTCTGACACACCTCTATGATACCCTATTGAGTTAAATAGTGCCTATGGAAAAAAGTGTTATATAACGCCTTATTGGACACGAGTGCTAAATATAATCTGCTATCCTATGGGGTGTGGTGTCAGTTAGGGAAGCCACCTCTATCTGAGAGTATTATCCAAGTCAAGGGTGTCAACAAGAAAAAAACTACGGTTTTTGGAATCTGGCACACTTCTGTCAGTTATGACAATGGAATTGTAGCTCAAGACTTTTTGGTCATGCCTACTATGGAGCATAATATAAACCTAGGACGCACGTGGATGATAGCCACCAAATGCACTATTGATTGGGGGATTGGGGTGTCACAACGCAAAAACCAACTCTTATCCCTACCACTCAAGCCATAGTCCCTGAGATATTGCCTAAGGAAATAAAACCCAAGACATTGCATGTCCAGGAGGTTGAACCATACGTCCCCATAGCCCAACTCTCTAGATCTTCAACTGATGTAGTTGAAAGAAAGCTTGAGACACACAAGAACCATCCTAATATAACAAAGAAAGCATACAAGTGGGTCCCTAAAGCTTCTTTAGTAACCATGGCTGATGCTAAAAAATGGAAGCCTCGTAAGAAACGTCACACTCGCTCCAAGAAATGTAAGAAAACGTGGCGTTGGATTCCTAAACGACTATTAAAAGCCCAAGGATACTATGATGGAAATGAGCAAATTTGGGTACCTAAACGTAAGATGTGTCCTTCCCTATCGACAACAAACCCATATGAGTCAAACAGTGTAACGCTAAAGCCAATGGCAGACCGTGGGAAGAGAAAGATCACAGAATGCTACATACCTAGTCCAGAGCTAGTTTGGGCTCCAAGGCAAACCCAATTTATTCCACCTAGCTCAGGAAGGGGGAAGTTCCATGAAGCTTCTAGCTCCTCATGTAATACATCCATAGAGGTAAAAGCTTCTACACAGCCTCCATCTATAGTAATGGACCTCAATGAAGCTACAAAAGAATCCACACCTCCCAGTGTTCAAGAATCACCTGATGAACCACTTCAAGTTCGATCCTGGGAGAGTACCTTACCACCCTTGCAACTTGACGAGGCACCTAGGGTAATAGAAAACTACTGGCAAAAATCCTCACCTATTACCAACTGGAACAATTGGTTTCAAAGAGTGACAAGCTCATTTCAAACGGTATGATCTACCCAAGGAAGGGGGGAGTGTTTGTGGACATCCATCATTCACTTGCTTCCCTCTCAACCTTTCTCCCTGACCTCTTAATCTCCGATCTTAGGGAATGTATATATAAAGCCTTATACTCACAAAAACAAGATAAAAAAGTAAAAGAGCAAGAGCCATCACACAAATCATAAAAACAAATTATGCACAAGAACACGACCCTTGTAATATTTGCACTCTAACCATCATCTATTTGCGTGTACAGATATGGCTAGTACGATAGAGTCATCCACTCCTGCCTTGGGTGAGAGGTACCCTCGTTACTTTTCACAAATGTTTCACATGGTCTTTCCAGTGCTTGCATGTGAATGGGATTTGATAGGTACGCTAGCATGTGAGAGGAATTTTGAGGAGTTAGAATGGCTGATACGTCTCTTGACCACGTCTGATCCATACTTAGTAGAGAGCGTTTCTCCCATTGCACAAGCCTACCCTTTTGACCAAGATGACTATATGCGTCTAGTGACCTTCTTAGTAAACATGGGCACCTATGATGAAGAAGAAAATTTACATGACTACACGGATGGCACATATGGTCTCATGGATGATGACTTTGTTTATCTCGACGACGAGGATAGGGGTTTAGCCTTAGGGTTTCCCCCCAACCTCTACAATATCCTATTCCCTTGACTCTTTAGGGGGAGTGCAAATAATTAGGTTAGGGCTCCTTATGTTTTTTGTTGTGTTCAATAAGTGTTGGTACCTTTTCCCACTAATGTGTCTCTTGGAGGTATTCCTTTTGTTTCCTAGTGTGTACAGGAGCGTGTTGCTATTGATAGGATTTGGACCTTCATGGAACCTTTCTCTCGTTCACACTTCAAATCAAGCGCGACCATCAACACAAACAGGTGTTTTATGTCCATTAGCATTGCCCTTATCTTTTTGCATCCATGTTTGTCTGCTTTGATTGTGATTGGTAGCATAATATTCAGCGCATTTGCTTAGTATCAAACATTTAATTCAATGTAATGTTTTGTCATAATCACTTGTCTAGGTTTAAAAATCAAGCAGTCCGACTAAGCTAGTTTGACCAAGCTAAGTATTAGAAATCTTCTCTTAATACCATGGGGAATGCCTTCCTAATAAGCAATGGTTACTTAGGTTCTTAATCCGATTTAGGCAGCATTGTGTGAAATGTACTAGGGCTTTCTAGTGGGCTTAACCCTATTGACCTTTAGCTTAAGTATTATAAAGGGAGTTTACTAATGTGATGAGCCTGGGGAGGGTAACAGTGTTATATGACCCCCCAAAGTTACAAAATTAAAATGCTGAAAATGAACAAACAAAAAATCAAAGTACCACAATGTAAAATTTTAAGCTGGAAGAGAAATCCCTGCTTAAATTGGTACTTCACTCACATGTATCGCCTATGGTACTAGAGCCCTAGAGGTTCCCAATGTGGGCGCTTTTCCTTGAAAAGCAAAAAACCCAAGGCATACAAAATAAACACACACATCAAAATTGAATCAATGTGAAAAGACTTTAGGGGGTCAAAGAAAAGGTAATCAGTCAGGCGATGATTTCATGAGAAATTCCTTTTATCGTAGCTTAACTACAAGGTCTTCTAGGTATAGCCTCTAGTCAGCCCTCGAACATCAAATACTTGGCTCTCGGGATTAAACAACTTAATTGACCAGAAAAAATTGAGAAGTTACCCATGGTATTAATAGTCGAGCTCTAGTGCCTTTTGACCGTTAAATTAGCGACCCCGGACTTGTTTAATTTTTTACCTTTACATCTGTTTATGCATTTGATTATATTGCAATTTAATGTTTATTGCTGAAAAATTGTCTAAAATTCTGTTACCAATCAATTTGTCTGTCTATTGCATATGATTTTTAATTGTATATGAGAGTGCAATCACTGTGGCAATGTTGTTTGATTTTGCAGTGATTGAAGAAGACTACGCACATCCATGTCGATTGCTCTCCCATCTCGACGAACGAGCTTCAACTGGATAGCTTCCGAGGACGGAATCTACATAAGAAAGGGGGGCATGTTAACCCTCACGGCATACGGACACCCTATGATCTATAAACGTTGTATTATTTAGAGTCAGGTACCGGGCTTGTCGGACCAATAGGAACAGGGTAAGGGTGATCGCCGATGACAGGCGCACTCTAACTGGAATATTCAAGGAGTTAGTTGGCTAAGTATGGGCGCCCAAGTGTGAATGGGGTGAGCTCATATAAAAGCCACTAAACCTAATTTTTACTCATTGTCTCATTGTGCAATAGAAGCCGCTCTTGCTCCATCTCCACCTTCTCCTTCACCATCTCCTTGTGTGTGTGTGTGTGTGTGCGTGTGAGAGAGAGTGTGAGAGTGTGTGTGTGATCGAGCGTTGCGGCGGCACGACGGCGGCGAGGCGGTTGAGCACGATGTAGCGGCGTCTCCCTCTTCTTCGCGGCTCAGGAATCCTTCATTCGTAACTACGCAGGAAGGTGAGTGACACACCATTCTTCCTTGTGAGCTTGTCTGTTGTATGACTGTGTGCTAGGAGCCTTTGTGGCTCGCACACGACGCGTAGCAAGTCCCTAGCCGTGACATTGACCATGGAAAATTCTTCGATTTCAAAAACTATCTACTTAGCCAAGAGTCCAAGGATGGAATGGCATTGGTGACAAGCAACACATGAAATGGGACTTGGACTATAGGTCAATCTCTTATGGTTAGGCCTATTGTATACTAACTTTCTTACCTTAACACTTGATAAAAATGCCAACCAAAAGAGATCTCATGAATCCTTCAAGGACCGAAGTATGAAAATTTGGAGGGAAGAAAGGGCAATAAAGAATTTAAGAATGGTGGCCAAAGCATAGAGTTTGACAAGTTTTTGGGCCACACAAATACAAGGCTTTGTCCTTTCATTAGCAATTCGACACCGTGCCGCTTTGTCAAGAGGAAACTTTACAAAGGACATAGATTAGTCTCTTAGTACTGGCAAGATTTTTGCACATATCCAAAGCATTTTTGGGATGGATTGCTTAATGGACTATACTTCCTTGAAAGGAGACATGTAGCTAATCCATTTCACACTTGCTAACAAAAGTATTTGCCAATAAAATGGCGGTTCCCAATTGAATAAATCCACCTTATCTTTTGAACAATTGGATGAGAGATGTGATCTTTTGACATCATTTCCATTCAAATCATAGAATATCATGCAAGATAGAATTGGGAAGATTTGTATTTCCTTAAAACTGCTCATACATTTTGAGTGTCTCCAAACTGGCTCCTCTACCTTACTTGAAAGCTTTCAAAGTGTATTAGTGAGTGGCTCTCTCTCATAACAGTGTTGGGAAAAGTGTGTCTTAGCTTACAAGTGTCCTTAGTAAGCGTTTCTTCATTCTTTGGATGGCATCTACCTTTGTTGGACAAGGTTTCCTACCATACGGGGCTTTAAGAGCGCCCGCTTTGGCTCAACCCCTGCGACATGCGATGAAAGAATGTCTATTTTACAAGAGCATGATTGTAGTCGTGGTAATGATAGGTTTTCTTAACAAAATTTGACAACCACCTCGAAGCTACTATAGCCAGCACTGCTCCCCCAGCAAGTGGTATGCTCTAGCTTCTCACTTGGGGAGATGGCTTGAGAGCAGCCATTCCCAGCATTGTTGTTGCTCCCACAGACACCACTTGCAAGAACGACTCTGCTCCCTCAAAAACCTTCAGTGCAGTTGTGCAATGGCAGCATAATTTTACGTGCGTCCAATACCTAAAATATCAACGTATCACCCATTTTAACACAATTATTTGGCAAAACTTTTCAAAACAAATAGATTCTTTGTACAACTACATTAAGACTTCCAGCACAAGCAAAATTGTAAGTGTCTATGGCAATAGCTGACCCTTGCCACGGAAAAAATAGGGGCTATTTAAATCCCAATGACTATTTTTAAAGGGTCTCCAAGATCAATTGGCTATTTTACAAAAAATCATTTGTCAAATTCGCCAAAAACATGCTGCAGAGTGCCAATTTGGTCAAAAAAATTCAAAAGATTTGCCCCAAATCTTGCACTTACAGGTTTATGAATGAGATCATTTGCCAACCCATTTACTCTTACAAATTCTTGAGGGGGTCGTGTTTTTTAACCTCTAGGACCCCCTGCCATGTAGTAATTTAATATTTGGTAACGTGAAGGACATGAACAAGAAATCTTCTAAAAACGAAGCCTTTTCTATACATACATATATATATATATATATATATATATATATATATATATATATATATATATATATATATATGTGTGTGTGTGTGTGTGTGTGTGTGTGTGTGTGTGTGTGTGTGTACGTACTACTGGAAAAGATGAAATGAAATTCATAAGACAAAAGATTCTTCAGAATTTTTGTGCAATATCCTTAGTGCAGACAAAGGGGTCATAGAATCTCTACAAGAAATGAAATAGTTTTCTCGCAGCTTATATGAAGTCAAAGGGTGATAGGGTGATCTCCCTCCTGCTGCCCTTGCTCGCACACGGAGAGCTACTCTCACGGAGCCTACAGAGAAAGAGAGAGAGGCCAGAGCCTGTCCTGCTTTCGTCCACGACAAAACGCGACCCTATTTGGTTGTGGAGAGAGAGAGAGAGAGAGAGAGAGAGAGAGAGAATACGAGCCACTTGCAAGTTGCACATCCACACACACAGAGAGAGAGAGAGAGAGAGAGAGAGAGAGAGAGAGAGAGAGAGAGTCTAAATGACCACTCTTGCAGGTAACCGGACGTGTGCACGAGAGAGAGGGAGAGAAAAAGGAAAGAGAGGCATGGTCTCGACCTGGTGCGCCTTTTCTTCTCTCGGATCATTAGCCAGATGCTTCCACCCCCAACGATATCGTCGCTCCCAACCTTAGTTGAAGTAGTTAAAGGATTCATATTCTAAAAGAGTCTAGCCTAAAAGTCGAATACATCCCCACAAAGAAGCTTTATTGCAGGACGATTGTCGTAGACCACTCCGATGCCCCCAACTCAGTGTTGGCAGTCTCCCTCTACGATAAAAGTAGGGAAAGGATTGAACCTGAGCTTGCCAAGATTGCATGTCTCATGCAATGTGAATTTTAAAAAAAACAAAGTCTGCGAGTCTGCGTCTCAGCCTCCTGCTATTTCATCCCACCTCAAATTGCCGTTTTGTACCCACCTCCGCCTCCTGTTTGCTCGCCCCTTCTCCCTCTCTTCTGTTTTATTCCTTTCAGCGATGATGTGGTATTGTTTTTGATTCGCCCGCTCTTTCTTTTTTTGAAATGGGTACAACCTAGCCTACTCGCTCGGAATTAAAAACTACATTTCGCCCACCAAAGCACCTATTAGACGCTCAAAGGAAAGTCAAATGCAAGCCCCTAACTTTCTGATAGAAACTCTTGGTGTCTCAAAATTGAAACACAAGGAGTATTTGTACAAGGATGCCCCCCCCTCAAACAGAAAAAATTGAAGGGGTAAAAAAAAAAAACATAATCATTGCTTATCCTCAGCTTTCATGTATCTCCCTTTAAAAACCAGAACTTTTGCACTACATACTCTAGACGGGGATCAACATGTTTGGAGCAAGATAGAAACAAGAGAGGCTCCCTGCTTGTAAAAGCATACTACATACTCTAGACGAATCTAGTTGCTTTAACTGCCCAACAGAGGGTGTAGAACCAGTTATCAATATATGACCATGTATACTTCCCTCTCCCCCCAAACCGACCCCCGCCCCCCCCCCCCCCCCCCACACACACACACATGAAATACACTCATGCCGCATGCGTGCAAATGAGCAAAAATTAATACAAAGTTCTACATATTGAGTTTATGTCATGGCCATGAGATGTTGAGGCCTTTTACAACCAAACACCCCCCAGACCACAGCCTACGTCGTTTGGAGGTGCTGAGAGTAACCACTGCTCAGACTTTTTAATACTCCCCTCGTAAATAATCATCCAGGTCCGGGCCATGAGTAACAACAACAATACTCCCCCCGTAAATAACCACAAGGGTCCGAGTCATGAGTAAAAACAACACTTTTTAAACATTTAATACTCCCCCTACAAATACACACAAGGTTCCGGGCCATGAGTATGTGCAAGCATTCTCAAACATCATTTCTCACTACTCCACCCGCGAGTAAATCACCAAGCATTGAAAGCAGTATTCAAACTAGAGCCAAACAATTCAAATCGGCACCAAGATAGGTTTAAAACAAATACCATCCATTTCAAACAAATTCCAAACAGGATCATCAAACAAGTTTTCAGACAGATTCTCAAACAAAATTCAAACTTAAAAAGCAATCTCGACATCAATCGAGCTCAAAAGTCGACGAGACTTTCATCCACCTACACCAAAATTAGGGTTAGATTTCTTCTATAAGCTTGTAGCCGACCGCAGTATGGTCAATAAACTCTTGAATTGTCGAAACTGGCTTGGACAAACAATGTTTCTGAGGTGGTGATAGTAGTCCAAAGCTATAGCAATCACACTGGGTCTCCAAGGTTTGAGAAGAGACACCTATTGCGAGATGTCCAAAAATTTCAAGTTGTAATCTGCTAGGGTTTCCGTGGCAAGCATTTCAGGATACCCCACTTTGCCAAAATCTACACTCTGAAGGAAGATGCCAAAAAGTATGTAACTTTGGGTAAAAATTTTCTTGAAAGCTTGCCAAGTCCTTGGCGTGTGCGGCTTGGTAGCTATAGACATCCACCACTGCATGGCATTGCCTCAAAGAAAAATAGCAGCTTGAAAAAAAATTGATCCTTCTCTTGCAAGTGATCTTTATGGCTTATGCCCGATGCGCGATGGAGTAAGGGTGGGAGTGGCTAATAATTTCGGGGTCGGGACACGAAGCTCCTTTAATAAATTTCGTGGAAGCACGAACTTCCTCTGTCTGCTCTTTGGTAGGACCGGTACACTTTCAAAAAAGCATACGCATGAAGCTCTAATACCACTGTCATGCGAACGGGCACCACGTGCCCACGAAAAAGAACAGACTGAACAATTTTCAAGCACTTCAAATAACAACTCAACTAAAAGAGATAGACGATATACGAGACCGGGAGTGGCGGAGTTTCATCTCGAGAGAGCACTGGCCCCAAAACTTCGCGCCTCTTTCGATATTTATTTATATTGCTTGAACTCCGTACAACGCCGATATTCCATCCGCCGCACCTCTACGCGAGAGTGTGCTAGAAAATGAGCCCTTGGCTCATATTTAAAGCCCTTGGCCACGAAAAGCTTCAAACTCAAAAGCAACTGGTCCAAAAGCACTAACACAAATTACGAAAACCCAAACAGGTGCCACGTCAACATATCAACGCGTTTTGCGGATGTCCATACAGTCTGCTACGTCAGCATGTTTTGCAACTATCCGTACAACAACCACGTCATCAGCAATTTACACAAATCCTCTGTGTGTGTACATTGGTCCCGCTTGATTTTAATGTCTTTAAGTCACTTTGGCCCCATCGAACGGGGTCCCATAAGTTGGCAGAAGCTCCTCTTTAGAAATAGGCCACACGGCATGTCTTTATAAGTTACTAAAACTTCTTCTGCTGCTGCTTCTTAGGGTTTAGGCCCCTCGGCCGAGATCTGCATGTCGCGCCATTCTTGAGTAGCTTGACACGTCAGCAGTTTGTGACAAGGACTGGTCTCAAGCTCTAATGGAGAGCTCCATCGCATAGAGCATGCTCACACTAGGGGGGTAGGAGCATTGCCAACCTCCCAAGAGGGAGAGATGCTGCACTTAAATAGACAGGAGCAAAAGGAGGGGCCCTAGGGGATGAGAGAGGGTGAGAGAGAGAGTTGGCATGGGTATGGCACACTTACTTTAAAACCCTTCAACTTTTAAGTGTTAAAAGTTCACAAGTCACTTAAAAAGAATGTGCAACTAACTCACAAACGTTAACATTAATTCTACCCATGAGAACATTAAAGGTTCCTAACGCAATGCCACACAAGCACTGCTATCGCATTACTTCTTCACACGTGTCCGGCCATTTGCCCGAGCGCAAATAATTAAAATTAATTTAACTTGCTTATCCGAAGGCCTTATGAAAAATAATGAAGGCCTTAAGATCCCTGTTCTAAGGACCCCGTCTCATTCCTGTGCTCGCATTGACACGCATAATTTTTCTGAGCCTAAAATTTAAAGCTACTCTCTACCCCTTTTTGAAGGCCCGATTTCCCAATCATTAACGCTTCATGGTATTTTTTGCTAGGGTCTCCCTGAGGTGTTCTAGCCCACATTTAAGCACACCTGAGGCCCTAGAGCTACTACCTCTATTCTAATGTGCACACAACTAATTAAATAATTATTTTCTAGTAAATAAATTAATTATTTACTAATATTGACATTGTTACTCTCTGTCTTTGAAGAGAGAAAGCTGGTCACCATCGGCCATGTACTCATAAAGCTATGTGCAAGCTTGTGTCACTGGCGGCTCAATTCAAAGACAAAATTATATTCTCTTGCCTACACACACACCCACTATAGGTGATAAGACCTGAAGTGGTTCAACCACAACCGTGCACGTACAAGAGATCTACGTGAAGGTGCGCACCCACCATAGTCTACCGTGTAGGAGTTGTGAAAGGACTCTCTCTCTCTCTCTCTCTCTCTCTCTCTCTCTCTCTCTCTCTCTAGTGGCTTCCCCACCATTCAGCTGGCCTTTGATTATGGAGCTTAACAGTGAGGAGCAACATTAACGGGCACCATGTTTGCACCATGTTTTGCTTTGGAATTTAGCCTTCAGCTTGCAATTTACAACACGTGGCACCTCCACTCCCATTGGCATTTTATGATAAATATAGATTAGTAAATAAATATCTATACATGCGTGTGTGCATGTGTTTGTATATGTTTGTATTTCATGCACTAAAACAAAAATAAAGCAAAGGAGCACCTTGTCCATGTCTCCCTATGAGGAGTTGGAGGGAGGCCATCATACCGACCATTCCAATCAGGTTGCCCTCTAGCATAAACTCTTAACCACTTCCGGAATGCAATCACAAAGGCATTTGACTTCATTGGCACATAGCAAACTGTCTCCCACTTTCTGCTTCCCGCTTCCTCTAGTTTTCGCTCCTGAAATATTATACAGCTCTAACTAACTGCTACTCATTTGTTTTGCTTCGTCGAGAGCTTTCCAAAAAATTTGATCTCAACTTTTTTGAGATCGGAGCCCAAATTTACAATTCCATTTGTGCATTCCCGTGTAACAAAAATGGGTGTGAAAAAGAAGACACCGCAACCCCAAAAGAAAGACATTGGTGCCAACAAAGCTTAAAGTCACCCATTGCCCAATGAAAAGGTTTCATTTCATGGTGAGATAGGGGAGCGTGTAAGGAGGGTGTTTAGCAGAAAGACTTGATAGGGTAAAGGGAGCTCAGTTATAACCAGTCAGTAGCTCATTTGATTCGCTTCGTCAAGAGCTTTTCCAAAAATTTGATCTCAAGTTTTTTGAGATTGGAGTCCAAATTTACAATTCCATTTGTGCATTCCCGTGTAACAAAAATCAGTGTGAAAAAGAAGACACCGCAACCCCAAAAGAAAGACATTGGTGCCAACACAGCTTAAAGTCACCCATTGCCCAATGAAAATGTTTGATTTCAAATAAAGTTAAGGTTGAGAATCTTTTTGAATTGCACAAAATGGATCCAACTTTCTATAATACAATAAAAGGGGAAGGGATTCCAGCTCCCTCCCCCGGATACGTGTCAGAAGCTCCTTAAGCCGGTCAGTGTCCCATGCAGCCCAGTCGACAGCGCTAGAGAGAGAGAGAGAGAGAGAGAGAGAGAGAGAGAGAGAGAGAGAGAGAGAGAGAGAGATTATCGTCCACGGAGGTCATATATGACCTATGGGACCAAAAACACAACATTACAATGATTCTTCTCAGTGTGGGCTGATACATATCAGTTAAGGACTGAGGGTCCATCAAGAGGGTAGGGTAGTAAAAAGGAGAAAACAAACAAAAACCTAAGGGTCAGCTGGGGGAAGAGCTGGTTTGGGATTTCGGAATTCCTAGATGATCGCTTTGCCACCTCGATAGATTGCCCATTTTCCTTGCTTACGCGCTTCATGCACCTTCTTAAGCTCGCTCACTTTACTCTTGAGTTGATTCATGGTCAACTCTTCTTTAATCCAAAGCTTGGTTTCTTTGAGAAGGTGGGATTGACGTAGAAACTTCACCCGCTCCTCTTGGTCTTGAAGGTAAGGACACTGTTGGGGTATAGGCGTCTGTGCCTTGCCCGGCCGCCCAGAGTCTGGGCGCCCACTGACTTGTATACCTTATACATAGCATAAGTGTATAGGGGGCTGCTCACTCTTTGGAGTCTCCCCACCCATATCTGTGTGTCGTGTGTCTCCTTCTCTCTCTCATTCTCTGTCTGTGGTGCTCCCCGATCCCCTTCATTGGTATCAGAGCTATGGTGACCGCGGAGAGCACGACGGCTTTGAGAGCTTCGAGGCGATAGCTCGCTCGCTCTCGATGGTGGAGTTTCACGGAGAGCGATTTTAGCTTGAGGAGCATTGTCTTTGGAGCTTAGGAGCTTGGTGTGGTCAAGCTTGGTCGAGGAGGCGGTTGCGGCTTCCTTGGTGAGAGGAGCTTTTGAGCTCAGTGGAGCTCGTTAGAGAAGTGCTCGGCGAAGGAGAGCTTGACATTCGAGTGCTTGGATGCTGTTGTGGCAGAGCTCTTGTGTTGGAGCTTGCATTGAGAGGACATTGCATCACGCAGAGTGGAGCAGGAGCAGGTTCAAGACTGTGTGCAGCTCGTTTTTACCATTTTCGGGCTCTAAAACGCAGTTTTTTGCGTAGCTCCGTCATGCAGAGTCAGATCTACATGATCCAGGAGTCTAGGTCAGGGTTTTGGCACGCTCCGGACGCGATGGTGATGTCTATTTGCTGAAATTATGCTTTGAATTACAGCAGGTACAGCAGCAAGTTTATTTGTGCACTCTCGGGTCCCAAAAACACTGTTTTTGGCATAGCTTTCACACCCGGACTCGGATACATATGATCCAGGAGTCTACCTTGGGGTTTTGGCACGCTCCGGACGCGCTCGTCATATCAGAATTTTAAAATTCTGAATGCTGAATTTTCTGCAGCAGCAGTTGTTTATTGTGTGTCGAGGATTCCACACATGGTTTGCTCTCAGATGTGAGAGTGATATTTGCTGCAAGTTTCCTCACAGGTGGGAGGATACGATGTATGCCTTATGTGGTTTGATGCTCAGGGAGACTAATGTGATTGCATTTTGAGCTCGGCAATGTATGCCTCGAGCATGTTTTTTGGCAGTCACAGGTAGAGCAGATATTTGTGTACTAGATTTGCAGGTGTTTGCAATGATGTATGCAAAGTGTGGAGATTGGTGCATGCATTTGGAGTGCGGTTTGATGCGCTTTGGTTGCTCATGGTTTTGAGCGTGCAGTCAATTTGGTTACTAGTTTTGTGGCCGTTTTACTGACGAAACTCTGGCGAAATTTTCCCAGGAGTTTTATGCGCATCATTTATGCGATCTAGGTAGAGATTGCGGGTTGCACTCAACATTTGCGTGCGGTGTTCTCTGCAGGTGGGAGATTTGTGCGTGTGTATGCATCGATACCGCACATTGTGGGCTTGGTGATTAGCTCACGGGTTTGACAGGCGTACAGTTATCTTGGCACACTCACAGGAGTGAGTATTGTGATGTATGCTTGTGTGGCTACAAGCTAGGTAGCCGGATTCGAGCACTAATGGCTTGAGGTTTTTTCAGCAGGTTTCAGCTACAGGTTTACAAGTTTACAGGCAGGTTTGAGGGCTTATTTGGGTGCTGAATTTTCAGCCATTGTTTCCTCTTTGTAGGTGTCCATGTATGACTCAGTTGTAGGCTGATCTGGGACACGTTTGTGACTTGTTTATGCAGTTGTTTAAGAGCTGAATTTTGGGGCTGTTTTGGGGCTGATTTGCAGCCATATTTTACAGCCATATTTGCAGACTTTTGTTGATGCGATTCAAGTCAGTTTAGGGCTGATTTGGTTGACATTTGCTACTCATTGTTGGTTGCTCTTTTGCGAGCATTATGGCTGATTTTTCATTTGACTTCCAACGTTATGGTCTGACACAGTTTGATGGTGCAGATTTTGTTGCTTGGAAGGAACATATGCTTGTTGCATTGACAGATTTGGGGCAGGATAAACCCTTGCGTGGTTTATCGGCGAAGCCCAAGTCTATGAGTGATGATGATTGGCAGGATCTTGATGAGTTAGCAATGTCTACGATTCGTTTGCATCTGGTTGAGTCTGTTTACTGGCAGGTCTCGAGGGAGACTACAACTCATGCTTTATGGCAGAGTTTACATGCTATGTACGGGACATCCATGTCTACAGGGAAGTCTAGTCCCACTTCTATGTCCATGGGAGAGATTGGTCCCACACGCAAGTCTCGACGGCATAGAGACTTGACATGTTGGCATTGTGGACACAGAGGGCACATTATGCGTCGATGTTTCAGGCGTTTGAGACAATGGAGGCGACAGATGCGTGATGCAGATTTGGGCATGACAGATGCTAGTGAGATCAGTACAGTGGTTACTGAGTATGCTTGTGATGGCGATGTCACATTTACATCTAGCTTGTCTTCAGACAATCTTATGTCTACGGATTGCATATTGGATTGCACATTGTCTTCACATTGGTTACTAGATTCAGATGCTACATTCCATGTCACGTCGCATCGTGAGTGGTTTAGCACGTTTTCTAGTGGGAGACTTGGTTGTGTGCACATGGCTGATGGTGCTATGTATGACATTGAGGGTACAGGTAATGTATGTTTGTCCTTGCCCAGTGGTATGAGATTTACCCTGCGTCATGTGCGTTATGTGCCAGATCTGAGACGGGATTTGATCTCAGTCAGACAGTTACGGGATAGTGGATGTCAGATTTCGCTACGAGAGCGAGATTTTGTGATGCATTTGGGTTCGCTAGTGATTGCGAGAGGGGCCAGGAGTGGTACAGGTTACCCATTGCATGTGGATCACGCGAGAGACGGTGTTGTCTCTGTGATCATACAGCCAGGTAGACAGCGAGAGAGCAGGCAAGTCTCTTTTGCTTGTGGGTTGCAGGATACTTTGCATGGAGTGCAGAGTAGTGAGCTCGTTGTGCACACAGTTGGGGCACAACTTGAGCAGTCACACAGAGAGGTGACAGAGTCAGACATGCATGCTTTGCTAGTGACTGAGCAAAGCAGAGAGTCAGTTGTGCGAGATACTTCTATGCAGGATAGACAGGTAGAGCGGTCTTGCTCTAGTGAGTCACGACAGGAGGACGTTGTGCAAGAGTCTATGCATACGGAGTTAGAGCATGAGAGCTCTAGTGAGTCACAGCAGATTGAGTGGTCATGTTTGCAGTGGATGATTGCAGAGGAGGCTGAGACGTCAGTGATTATGCAATCATTCCTTTCTATGCTCAACAGTGAGCATGGGGATATAGTTGTGCAGGATATGTCTTCCAGCAGACACCTAGAGCAGCTGGTTTGCTCTGAGGTTGCACGACAGGTTGATGCGTCTTTTGCGGACAGTCAGGAGATGCATGTGGCTGACACGCCTTGTCAGTCAGAGATGCCTATTGCCAGGGATATATATGTTGATGCATGCTCCGTAGAGCTAGCAGGGCCCGCTAGCATTGCATCGGCATTCGGTGGTCTCATGTATGAGATGTTGATCTTGAGACCAGATATCGCAGCTGCAGTGGGAGCATTTGCAGTTGGGGTTGTCAGTCATCTGTTGACTGATGATGGCATAGTGCACGAGGGAGATATGCAGGTATTGCGTACATACTTGCAGTACGTGTGCAGTACGTCTGGTGGTGTATGGACTTACACAGGAGCAGGACAGTCGGATACACACGATCACAGCCAGCCAGTGGGCATCGGTTGAGAGCGGTTTTCTCTCACCTTTTTTAGTCTTTAGACTAGGTTCCCTTACTTAAAGGCACAGTCGCCTTTAAGTGGGAGGTTGTTGGGGTATAGGCGTCTGTGCCTTGCCCGGCCGCCCAGAGTCTGGGCGCCCACTGACTTGTATACCTTATACATAGCATAAGTGTATAGGGGGCTGCTCACTCTTTGGAGTCTCCCCACCCATATCTGTGTGTCGTGTGTCTCCTTCTCTCTCTCATTCTCTGTCTGTGGTGCTCCCCGATCCCCTTCAGACACAATGCTCAGGACGCACATGACGATGCGTATCATTGATCCAAGCGACATCCTCTGACTTGATGTTGACTGGCTCAATAATGTTGTTAAGTGTGATGATTGCCTCTTCAAGGGTGTCCTCAATAGTGCACCACTGCAAAGGGAGCCCACCGGTACGTACTTTGAGGGCATTATCTTCTTGAGATTTTTGTTCGGAGATTTCCTTTGTTACACACGTCTTGACTTGGGCGATGGTTGTTGAGTGAACTTGGCTAACCTTTGCCTCAACCTCCTTTACCTTGTCGGTGGTGAGGTCAACCATAGACTTGAATTGTTCTTCTAATTTGCTCAGGCGAGATTTGAGTTCAAAGTTTTCCTCCAAGATTCTATCAAGAGTTTCTTGCAACTGCGTGATGCGATCAAGTTTGCTAGGGGCTGCTAGCACTGTTGCAAAGCTCGGTCTTGCTTTAGCGGGGGTATTTGGAGTAGCCATCCCTGTGCTTGAGGGGATAAAGGGAACCAACCACTGACTCGCGAATTCGAGAGGGAAAAGCCTTTGAGAATGCTCAAGGCTTCAACCTTTGAAAAAGTTATGAACTTCAAAACTTTGAGAAGGCTTTAACTGTGTCGTGACCTGCAGATTTTTCCCCTGCAGATTTAACTGTGTCGAGTATCTTCTGGAGGGCATCACGACCTGTTGTACTTCGCATGGCCGAGGCCAAAAAACCAGTGCCAAAAAAGGCCTCTGTAATGATCAAGGCTTCAACAACCTTCGAAAAGGTTTTTTATTGAGTGTATCATGACCTGCAGACGCTTCCCCTGTCGAAAAGCAGCAGCGTAGAGTGGAAGCTCTGCCTTGCAAGGGTGCGCAATGCTGCAAATGTGCTCGGCCCTACAAGGGTGCACAATGCTGGAGTCTCTCCCCTGTCGGTGGGCGCCACGGCCTGCTGTAATTCAAAGGGTTGAGGCCGTCGCAGGGCTGGCGCAGAGCTTGGCACAGATCTTCGTTGGCTGTTGAGGGGCTAGGCTAAAGCTTAACGCCTCCCCCAGGGCAGCCCTTCGCCCAGGGGGGGCTGAGGGAGAAGATGTTGGTCTGCGCTAGGGTTACGAGAGAGAGAGAGAGAGAGAGAGAGAGAGAGAGAGAGAGAGAGAGAGAGAGAGAGAGAGAGAGAGAGAGAGAGAGAGAGAGAGAGAGAGAGAGAGAGAGAGAGAGAGAGAGAGAGAGAGAGAGAGAGAGAGAGAGAGAGAGAGAGAGAGAGACTGGAATTCCTCTGTGAATCTATCGCCTTTGTTGACAGCTCCGGGCTTCAATCACTTCTAGCCTCTAGGGAGAAGAGACGCTCACCGCGGGACTTCAATCACTTCCAACTTCCGGTTGGGAGAAGAGGCCCTGACTCCCTCGCTTTCTATCTCTCTTTATCATAGGTGAATAGCCTTGCACATTTTGATTGCACACACAGACGCAGGCTCTCTCTCTCTCTCTCTCTCTCTCTCTCTCTCTCTCTCTCTCTCTCTCTTGAATAGCCTTGGCCTACACACTTTGAATGCACGCATGCACGCTTGGATTATGGACTCTCAAGACTCCACATCATGAGAGAGATTTTGAATTTATGATCTCTGTGTGGCCTGCAAAGCACTTGAGTCGGCTAGGATCAGTCACTATAACTAGTATGTGGCCCGCGCGTTGCTGTGGCTAGCCTATTCTTACTACAAAGGTGAAAGATTATATAGATTCTATTTTTCTGTATGTATACACTCTTTTGTGTTTCAAAAAAATGATTCACAATATCTCTCTATGATTTATACATGGAAGAGGCAATAAATATTCCTTTCATACCAAGCTTGGAAGGGTCTCACATGTTACGTAGGATTTTATAGCCCTTATTCAATGGATCTAAGAGTGCTTTATAGCTAATAAAGAGAGCAGAGAGCAGAGAGGAGTCTCTCTCTCTCTCTCTCTCTCTCTCTCTCTCTCTCTCTCTCTCTCTCTCTCTCTCTCTCTCTCTCTCTCTCTCTCTCTCTCTCTCTCTCGTGCGCGCGCGTGTGAGCCCAAAAAAAACTTTAAATACTAAATACCTTCATATTTTTTAGGTTTCTTACCTTCTAATTTATAATTTAGAGGTAACGTTTCAAAATTTGGAGGTGACATTACACTTTTTTCTCAAGCTTTTCTCCCAAGTCATGAAGTCTCCAATGTTTATGGTGTTTGGCGTACACTACAAAGAGAGAGAGAGAGAGAGAGAGAGAGAGAGAGAGAGAGAGAGAGAGAGAGAGAGAGAGAATCTAATTGTTTGAGAAAAAAAGAGAGCTACATAGGGCCTTCCAACTCCATGATGAAGGAGAATCTAACCTTAAATAGCTTCTCCGAGAATCTTCTTCACATCTTTGGCCAACATGGAAGACGATCATGCCTATGTGTATCACATCTGAGAGATGCAATTTATCATGGACGTGCTGAAGATGTGTGCCATCGCCACCCAATGAGCCATCTTGTGAGGAGTACCATCGCCACTTGGTTCCACTCACATAGAGCTCATATGCTAAAAATGGATGATTCCAAGCCTTTAGAAGAGGTGAAAAGAATCATATCTCATGTTTTCTCATTGGATGACTTATACATCAGACTCCACATTCTGGAGTCCATCAGATTGGCCCGTAACTTGATGTAGGAAGAGATTAAGAATGATTTATAGACATCGAAGCATGTTGCTAGGCCGCTAGCATTCAAAGGATCATCTCCATACCCATCCCACATTCAAGCAAACCAATAGTTCAAGAAACCATTAATGTGTTAGCCATCATGCAAGGTCTAGATGAAGGAGAATTTTCCTCTTCACCATCATCATTAGATGTTGGATCCATGGCAACTTCAACAAATAATGTGTAAGACACTTTGGCACCTTCCCCTCCCTACTAAAAGTCTCAAAGCTTTCATCTCTTGTAGCATTGATTTTGTGTATTCCAATGCTGGGAAAAGGGCTAGGTTTAGTGCAATCACACCTAGAAATGTATTTGAGTGTACGCTTACTGTAATCATATGTAGATTTTCTAAGCTTTTTGGAAAAATATTTTCTAAGCTTTTGCTATAAAAAAACCTAAGTTTAATGTGATCCCACCTGCAAAATAAAACCTGCAAATATAGTAAATTTGCCTTTAAAATTGCTCATAGGTAGGTTTTCCAAGTTTTTGGGAGAAAGTATTGTGTATCTGAATGCTAAAAAATAATAAAAATAAATTTGCCTTTAAAATTTCTCATAGGTAGGTTTTCCAAGTTTTTGGGAGAAAGTATTGTGTATTTGAATGCTAAAAAAAAACCTACGTTTTCAGTAATCTAACCTACAAATTTTGAGATTTACCTGAAGATAAGAACTCTTACAAAGTTTAGACAAATTAGTGTAAAAACCATCAAATACAATAAATTTGCCTCTAGAATTTCTCATAGGTAGGTTTTTCAAAATTTTGAAAAAAAGATTGTGTACTTAAGTGCTCGAAGAAAATCTATGTTTAATGTAAATATAGTAAATTTGCTTCCTTGAAAGTGACCTAAAGAGTAAGAACCCCTAAGAATGGGGGTGCCAAGGGCCACATAAGTGCATTCTAAGAGGCTACATTTAAATAAGCTATACATGTTGATCAAAACATTTTGAAACATGATGGTTGTTTTAAAGATCCCCTCAATAGACATTTTAGTTTTTGTATGCCAAATACTTGCTTGATGCCACATGCCTTTAAGATCTAAGGTTACAAAATTATATCCAGACATGAGCCCTCACCTTGCCTCATGAGAAAATCTTTCACAGCTTCCTTACCCTCATCCTTGTCCTTCCAGACATATGCGGCATCCTAAACTACAAACATTATACTATCAAGAGCTTGTTGTGCATTTTCAGTACATGATCACTCTTAGTGTACATGTTGAGAAAAGCATTTTCAACCATAGTCTTTTTTTTTCGCTTCTCTAAGAGCCCTTGATAGGAATATCATCATGAGTTCTTTCATTCATGTCAACTTCTTAAATGTTGGCATTGGATAATCCTAACATACCTTCAAGGAGCAAGACAATGTTGACATCGAGGCCATTTAATAAGCATAAAAAAATATAGTTGTGCTGGCACGCAAAGCGGGTGACTTGAATGTAAGTTTCTAGGAAGGGAAACTATGAGTGATGACTTCTCAAGTTCCTTAGTGAAAGCTCAAAGATTGACACCAACAAAACACACTCTAGAGGGATCCACAAGGTAGAGAGAAATGCAAGTTTTTTAAACTTTGGGACCAATTAGTAGGGATGAATTACAAATTAGAGGAGAGGCATTAAATCATCATCATACATGAAAATTAAGAAAATCAAACTTGAAAACCTTCAAATATAGTAATTTTTCTTCTAAAAGTTCTCATACAGAATAATCTTTTGTAGGATTGGCCCTTAATGGAAACCGCTAAATTTAGTAAAAATCTTCAAATTTTATATGCAAATCTCCAAGATTTTAGAGAAAAGTTTTAGGAAAATCATGTAGGAATCTTCAAATATAGTACATTTGCCTCTAAATTTTCTCATATGGACGTTTTCTAAGTATTTTGAAAAAAGCACTATATATCCAAGTGCTAAAAAAAAAAACCTAGGTTAAGTGTTGTTGGGTTAAAGGCCCGTGTGCCCGGTTGCCCGTTGTTCAGCCACCCATGTACAGCCATTCATTTACTCATTCATAATAACTATACTCACAACTACACATTGTAGTGTGAGTACCACCCCGCCACACACTGTGTCTATCTCCTTCTTCGTGTTGGCTCTCTCTGTGTGTGCTCTCCGATCCCAACAAGTGGTATCAAAGCTTGGTAGTGAGAGCATTGAGAGTTTTATCATCATTGTTGAGTGTGTTGAAACTTGCTGCTGTTTCATTGCCGTTTTTCGGTTTCGCGCACGCGCGCATTTCTAAAGAGCAGAAGGTTTTTTTGAGCTTGGCATTAGAAGGTTCAGCACTCCGCGAGTATTTTCAACAGGCGACCTGAGGTTTAACCCCCCTTTCGGAGCCATTTGTGCCATTAGAAATCCCATCCGAGCTACAGACTAGGAGCTGCGTTTTTCAGCTCTCTTTGGTAGTTTTCTACTGCCAGAGCTTCCATAGCCATTACAGGTGCCATTGTTGTAGTGTCTTCCACTTACATGAGCCCACAACTCATTTGAGAGTGTGTAGCCTCTTCTTGGAGTGGCCTCATACACACAGATAGAGTGGGAGTTTGGCGACATTGTCTTCTTCGACTACAGGTACAGGTACAGGTACGGGTACAGGTTACAGGTTACAGGGAGCTTTGGATACAGGTTTCTTCTGTGGTTACAAAACATGTATTTTGACTGTGGGACAGCCATGCATATGGTTGTGGTTTGAGTGGGAGCTTCTACTCTTCTGGGCAGTGTGTTTATGCGTGTTCTTGAGCTACAGGTTTACATCATCTATGTATGTTGATGGATGTGGATATGGCAGTTTGACAGACACTCTTTATGCATGATATTGTGGAGATTTGGTTCACTTATACATAGAGCGGGTTTGCTCTTGCTTGCAGTGTTGCGGTTTGAGTACGGACAGGTACTTGGTTGACAGTAGAGATTGGACTTCGTTGAGCTTGTGCATTGGTTATATGCTCACTTGGATCCATTTATGCTCACGGATTTGTGTAAGCTTGGTCAGCTTATGTCTCTATTGTGGTTATTCAGACATGGAGTATGTTTATGCCTCTATGACAGCTCATTGTTGATGCATTTTGTGGCACGGTTTGCCTAGGCCGGTTGAGTTACAGGTGTCACGGGTTTATGCATTTGTTTGTGGATTTCTACGTACGTTTTTTGACCATATTATGGGCTGATTTATACTCTATGCGTTTGCTCTTTGATTGAGCAGCAGGTGTTGTCAAATTTGCAACACTACTTTGTTGTGGCAGTTTGTTGGTTGGTTACACGTTTCTCATTGTTGCATTCTTGTTGTAATGGGCACTAAAGAGGACACAGTTTTCAATATTGAGAAGTTGGATGGTGCTAACTTCTCATATTGGAAAGATCAGATTTGGGATGTCTTGGTGCAGAAGAAACAGATTCGACCTCTAAAGTTGCAGGGAGTTAAGCCAGAGAACATGGAGAGGGATGATTGGGAGGAGTTGGATGAGATGTGCAGGTCTACCATTAGGCTTTCCCTTTCAAAGTCTATTTATTACAATGTGAAAGATGCACAGGGTGGAGCTTATGAGCTATGGCAGCGAATTTGCGATATGTATGATAAGCATTCCGCTGCTTCTATGGTGTATTGGATTAAAAAGCTTATTGATTTGCGAATGGAGGAAGGTGCTTCCATGAATGCGCATTTGAATGAGTTCAATACAATTTTCAGCCAACTTGCTACGCAGAAAATTACGTTTGAGGACAATGTAAAAGCTATGTTTTTACTTGTCACGTTGCCTGAGTCATGGGACACATTTAGGACAGCCATAAGTAACTCGGTTCCTGCGGATGAGTTGACAAGTACTAATGTGGAGTCTAGTCTTCTCACGGAAGAGATTAATCGAAAGAATAATGCAGGTAGTAAGTCTTCTAGTGCAATGGTTGTCAGAGGCAGGACTATGGACAAGTATAAGTCCAACAGAGGTAAATATAGAAGCAAGTCCTGTGCAGGCACAAGTAAAAAGGATGTGGAATGTTTTCATTGTGGTAGAAAAGGCCATTTCAAAAAGGATTGCTACAAGTGGAAAAGGGAAAATGGAGATGGTAAGAAGAAAGACCATGATGCTAAGGACAAGCCTAAATCCAATGTCAAGATTGAGGAGTTAAATGCAACACAGGGAGAGTGTAGCTCTCAAGATGACCATGTATGTGCTCCGACTAGTGCTACTATTGAAGAGCTTGGTGATGTGTTGCTTGCATCCTATTTTGATGACGCTTTTCTTCTCACTCATGAGCGTAGTATGCCTATGGATTGGGTCATTGACAGTGGTGCTTCTTTTCACGTTACGCCTCATAGGTTGTGGTTTCATGACTATGATGCTTCGAGCACAGGTATTGTCAGGATTGCCGATGGGCGTTCTATGCAGATTCATGGCATTGGGGATATTCATTTGGCTATGCCAAACTCTACTACGTTTGTCTTGCAGCGTGTGCGTCATGTGCCGGCTTTTGCAAAAATCTTGATTAGTGTGGGTCAGTTGGATTCACTTGGTTTCAATGTATCTTTTGGTGATGGAGGTTGGAAGATCACTAAGGGCAACCTTGTTTTGGTTAAAGGTGCTAAGAGGAATACGTTGTATTCCCTTTGTGTAGCTAGTGTGGCTGATCACATTGTGGGGATCATTGAGCAACCTCCTGCTTCTTTATGGCATCAGCGTTTGGGGCATATGTCACTAAAAGGTTTGAAGTTGTTGGCACGTGCGGATTACATTCCCGTTTCAGATTTTGGTGGTTTTGAGTTTTGTGAGCATTGCCTTTATGGTCGACATGCTCGGTCTTCTCATAAGAAAAGTGTTCCACACAGATCTTTGGAAAAGCTAGCTTTGGTGCATAGTGATGTATGTGGGCCGATGCCCAATGCTTCTCTTGGAGGTGCTATGTACTTTGTTACGTTCATTGATGATGCTAGCAGGAAGGTATGGGCATACCCCATTCGTAAGAAGGATATGGTGTTTGATATATTTAAGCAATGGTTGGCTCTTGTTGAGAACCAATCAGGTTGTAAGTTGAAGTGCTTACGTACGGACAATGGGGGTGAATTTATGTCTCATGCTTTCACAACATTATGTGTTGAGAAGGGTATACGGCGCGAGCTTAGTGCTCCCTATACACCTCCTCAAAATGGTGTGGCAGAGCGCATGAACAGGACTATACAGGAAAAAGTCCGTAGTATGCTTTCTATGGCTGGTTTGTCAAATGGATTTTGGGCTGAAGCTGTTGCCACTTCTGTGCATTTGATAAATCGTTCACCTAGTGTTCCTTTGGGCTTCAAAGTGCCTGAAGAGGTATGGACAGGTTTGCCACCTTCGTATGGTCACCTTCGTGTTTTTGGCTGTGACGCTTATGTACATGTACCTAAGGCAAAACGCAGCAAATTGGATCCAAAGAGCAAGAGATGTATCTTCTTGGGTTATGGTAGCTCTGGTGAGATGGGTTATCGATTGTGGGATCCTATTGACAGGAAGATTGTGCGCAGCCATGATGTTGTTTTTCATGAGGACTCTATGTATAGAGCATCACCGCGAACGGTTGAGGTTCGGCGTGTGATATTTGAGGAGGATGGTCATCGGTATGATGGTCCCATGGCTGCTCGTGGGCAGCCCATTGACCCTCAAGTGGGAGATCAGCCCTTGTTGGGAGATAATGTAGATGTGGGACAGCCCTTGTTGGGAGATCATGTAGATGTGGGACAGCCAGATACACCTCCTGCACAGTCTTTGAGGCGTTCAGAGCGGCGTGCAAGACAGCCTCAACGTTTTGTGCCTTCTATGGATTACGTATTGTTGACTGATTGCGGGGAGCCATCATGTTATGATGAGGCCATGTCTAGTGTTGACAAGCTCAAGTGGGAGCAGGCTATGCAGTCAGAGATGGATTCGTTGATCCAAAATGAAATGTGGGAGCTTACTCCTTTGCCAAAGGGTAAGAAGGCACTACCATGCAAGTGGGTTTACAAGATAAAATTGTGTTCAATGGATGCAAAGCCTAGGTACAAAGCAAGGCTTGTGTCTAAAGGATTCAAGCAACAGAAGGGCATTGATTTTGACGAGATCTTCTCCCCAGTGGTGAAGATGTCTACTTTGTGTATGTTGTTTGCCTTGGTAGCTACAGAAGACATGGAGTTGAAGCAAATGGATGTAAAGATAGCTTTCTTACATCCGGACTTGCACGAGGATTTGTACATGGAGCAACCAAGTGGGTTTGTTATTCATGGTTCAAAGAAGATGGTATGCCGGCTTCTTAAGACCTTGTATGGGCTGAAGCAATCATCTCGTGAATGGTATCATAAGTTTGATGCATTCATGAGTTCATTGGGTTATGTGCGCAGTTATGAGGATCCATGCCTCTATACTCGCAAGGCTGCAGATGGTAGTCTTATTGTTTTGGTTTTGTATGTGGATGACATGCTAATCGCAGGGAAGTGTAATTCTGATGTGGATGCCTTGAAACATAGGCTACATGAGACCTTTTCCATGAAGGATCTTGGGGATGCCAGTCATATTTTGGGTATGCGGATCACTCGTGATCGTTCTCGCAGGATGCTCTTTCTTAGTCAGAAAGAGTACATTGACAAGGTGCTTGAGCGTTTTCATATGGAAGGGGGGAAGGCCATTAGTACCCCGTTGCCTCCATATGTAAAACTCAGCCATGATGACTGCCCTCCGACAGATTTGGAGACTACAGAGATGTCTCAGATTCCCTATGCGTCAGCTATTGGTTCCTTGATGTATGCCATGGTGGCTACGTGTCCAGATCTTGCTCATGCAGTTGGTGTGGTTAGCAGGTACATGTCTAACCCGGGCAAGCGTCATTCGGATGCAGTGAGAGGTATTCTCAGATACTTGAGAGGGACTTCAGAGTTGTACCTATGTTATGGTGAGAAGGATATGTATGTTTGCGGATATACAGATTCAGACTATGCAGGGTCAGTGGACTCGAGGAAGTCTACTAGCGGCTATGTGTTCACAGTTGCAGGTGGACCGGTTTTGTGGGCATCACGTTTACAGCCATGCGTTGCTTTGAGCACTACAGAGGCTGAATATATGGCTGCCACTGAGGCGGCCAAGGAGGCCGTATGGCTCTCACGACTAGTGGGAGATCTTGGTATGGCTGGTGATGCTCCGATTCTACATTGTGATAGCCAGAGTGCCATAGCGTTGGCACGGAATCCTGTCTTCCATGCGAAGACAAAGCACATTGAGGTGAGGTATCACTTCATACGAGAGGTGCTAGAGGACAAGCGCATAGAGCTTGTCAAGGTACACACTAACGATAACCCTGCTGATCTACTCACGAAGTCGTTACCCTCACAGCGGTTTGCACACTGCAGATCGCTGATGGGTATGGCTTGACTTCTTTTGCTGTACTTTGGCCACTTTAAAGGCACACTTCCTTTAAGTGGGAGATTGTTGGGTTAAAGGCCCGTGTGCCCGGCTGCCCGTTGTTCAGCCGCCCATGTACAGCCATTCATTTACTCATTCATAATAACTATACTCACAACTACACATTGTAGTGTGAGTACCACCCCGCCACACACTGTGTCTATCTCCTTCTTCGTGTTGGCTCTCTCTGTGTGTGCTCTCCGATCCCAACAAGTGTAATCCCACCTATAAATTTTGAGGTTTACCTCTAAATTCCAGTTTGAATGTGAGAAAATCTACAAAGTTCATAGAAATTAGTAGGATGAACTACAGATCAAAAGGGAGGCATACAATCATCATCATACACACAAACTAAGAAATCCAAATATAAAAACCTTCAATTATAGTAAATTTGCCTCTTAGAGTTTATCATATTTAGGTTTTTCAATTTTTGATTTTTTGTGGGACTTCAAGAGCCCATCTACCACTACAACAAAAAAACATGTTATCGACGCAGATATTGACGCGGTCCGTCGCTATGCGCGTCGCTATGAAACCAGTCGCTATTAGCGACGTGGATAGCGACGCACATAGCGACGACCATAACAGAAAATTTTTTTCTTGGGCAGAGGGCAGGTAGCCTGGCGTGTGCCCAGTTAAAAGATGGACACAGCCACAGCCAGACTTCCTGCCCTCTGCCCAAGAAAGCGAGCAGCACCAAAATATCAACCATGCTCCCGCGCGCAAAAATTTCGGCAGAGTTCCCTTTGTTTTTACATAAACTTTTCAAAAAAAACCATATCATGTATACGCCTCCTACATGCTATCCATGTAGGATCTCACATGAGATTTAAGGCCAATGAAAGACAACCGTACCAACTAAAAAGCATAGCCATAACTTAAAAGCATAACCATAACTTAAAAGCATAACCATAACGAACCATAACCATAACTTAAAAGCATAACCATAACTTAAAACCATAACCGGCTATAACCACTTTGATCAAAACCATAATGCAGATAACCATAACCATAAACAAAATTAACAATAACCATAAGCATAACCAGAAAGAGAAACAATAACTGTCTATACAATGACAATGACAATAATCATAACCATAAGGGAAACAATAACTGTCTGAACACTAACTGTTTGTACAAAAAAGAGACACAAAAGCGTGTCTGTGTCTCACAAAGCATATAGATGAAATCTGGTCCACTAATGACTAGGCGTCACAACCTGCACACAGGACAACTCACAAAATTATTATTGATATTACTTTACATATACTAACTTAATTAAATCAACTCACACATATTAACGCCTCACCTCAA
Source organism: Adiantum capillus-veneris (assembly GCF_014529385.1). Lineage (NCBI taxonomy): Eukaryota > Viridiplantae > Streptophyta > Polypodiopsida > Polypodiales > Pteridaceae > Adiantum > Adiantum capillus-veneris. The sequence continues at coordinate 53,905,373 of NC_140947.1, read as the reverse complement.
GCGATCAGCGAGACTGTAAGGCCTCCCAGTCTCCAGGCTCTCCTAAAGCTTCAAGATCATTCAGTACTTCATAGATACCTCTGCGATATCCATCTGACTCCTCCTCGCGTGATGGAGCTCGATGCATCGCAAGATTCTGCGTTTATACAAAAATCAAAGTAATAAGAATACATGATTCATTGCGTTTTAAAAAACGCCATAGTTAAGATTAGATTAGAAACTCACAAACTCATAGCGAAAGGTGTCGAAGCCTCCGCTGCCAAGATGAGATGTCCCCCTAGTCATCTGTCGTACTTGCGCGGCCTCACGCTGCTGTCTGAACCGCGTGGCTGCTGTCCGCTCATCCTCCCTGATCCGCAGCCACGTCTCGTGTGGGATGCCCGAAGGCTTCGGTGAGCCGGTCCTGAAAGCCTTCCGAGCTGCATCTCGTCGATGTTTGATGGTGTCCCGTGCAACACCCTTGATCCACTGCGTCGAAACAATGGAAGAACCCAGAGCAGGCTGGTACTCTCTCAGGATGGTCTCCACTATGTAAGTGACTTTTTCCTTTTCTTGCTGATCCCAAGACGTCAGAATGCTGGTCGAAAACTGCAGCTCCACGAACTGGCGAATCCGCTGTCGCATCTCAGTCCCGATCTATCCATGTTAACAGAACCATCTCTCCGTACATTATAGAGCTTGGAGGCACTAGGATTGTGTGCCCCCCAAGGTGTCCGAGGTGTGCCAAGAGGTGTGTCGAGAGGTGTGCCTGGGTAAGACGGGGGTCGTGAGCGAGGAGGGGTCGAAGCATCTGTGGACCCTCCTCCACAACAACCACCACCTCCACCTGACGATCGTCGAGATCGGTGAGTGCGCCTGTGCTGCGGAGATGAGGACGTACCCGCCTCTGCCCCACCCCTAGGTGTCGAAGAGGCCGTGATGGGAGAAGAAGGCGTTGTACCCATAGGCGTCCTGAACCCCGTAGGTGTCCCCCCCCTAGGCGTCGGACCCTCGGGTGTGAAGGCTGGAGGCGTAGTACCCGTGCCTCTGGCTACCAAGTACTGAGAAGCCTCTGCCATCTGAGTAGGCGTCATCCGTGTAACGAAGCCCATGAATGCATCTACACTCATAGAAGCAGGATCTGGAAATTGGTCTGCCATACTAAAGTCCTGCACAAAGAAAGTAAAATAAAGCGTCAGAACACAGTTGTTTAAATTAACTTTAAGCTTAATTTTAAATGAACGTCTGCACAAAAACACTTACAAGCCTAGGCCTCGACGAGTGAGGCATCATCGATAAGATCTTGCACCGTTTCATCATCTATCTCTAATTGCAAACATAACTCTGCCCCAACTCGTTCTGGCAGATTGTCTTCATCCATTGCATCTTCATCTACAAGTCTCAATTCTGGCTCGTCTGCGTCATCCCTCGTATATCTATCAGCTTCCTCTGCCATACCTTCGTCCATCTCATCTAATGTCACAGTATTATGGACGTCGTCTGACTGACTTTCCTCCAGGAGATCTTGCCCTTCAAATACTTGTTTATTTCTTGGAGCAACCTGAACCACAAACCACCATTGTCGCTCTCAAGGGTCCGGTACAAAGACCACTTGCTCGCAATGCTCGGTGAGAGCAAATGTGTCTCTCGCATCTGTCCAAGTCTTTGTAGAATCTATTTGCACAAGTTTGTTTCCATCTCTGTGTACCGTTGCATTGCAACCAGAAGTAATCACCTTGAACCACTTCACATCCAACAAAAACATCTCAAACCGCCTGAAGCTTACTTTCAGGATATCTGACACCAGACCACAGTAATCCAGGTTGCTAGTGCTCTCATTCGTGTCTCTAGCACTGGCCCTGCTCTTTTGCATGAAACTAACCATTACCCCACTGTCAAACGTGTTTCTTCTGCTGTCAATTTGTTGTGTTCTGAAATGCTTTCCATGCGACCACAATGCCATGTATGTATGATACTTCCAATCACATCCAATAGCCAGCTCTTCCTCTTCTAGAGATATGGGTTCTCCGATCTGTCAAGCTGCTCTCACTGTCTTGTCCAACCATGCCATTGTAGGGAATTCAGGTGGAGGAGCGAGATAGTCTGGCAAGGGTAAGCCTCTAGTCGTTCGACTTCGCATGAAATCCTGTCGCTCTAGATTGCGTCTCTCTTTCTCTTCTTCGTACCTTTCAAGCCATATTTGCATTGACGCTGAATTTAGTATACAGAACTTCATGATCTTTTCTCGCATGGCTAGGTTCATTTTCTTTGGCACCCCTTGCCCTTGCGGCTCCTCTCCCACCAGTCTTGCATCCTCCTCATCGCTCCACAGTCGAGGCATTTCTGGGTCAGAAACGGATAGAAATTCGGTCGTCAATACAAGAGACTCTTACACCAGCCATCCTTCTGCCATGCTCCCCTCTGGACGCGCTTTTTGGCGAACAAAACCCTTAAGTGTTTTCATGAACCGCTCTAGGAAGAATATCCAACGGCTGTGGACTGTACCTGCCACTGCAACCTCATCTACTACATGGACAAGCAAGTGCATTTGGATAGTCAGGCAGCTCGTGGGTAGATACCTCTCAATCATGTAAACTGCCTCAATGGAGTTAGCCCTTGCGACTGCAATAGATTCCTCCCGTATCTCCTTGGAAGAGATCCACCGCACTAGCTCTGAAATCTTGTATATGCAGGTCCGCACTTCCTCTGTTAAACACCCCTTGATCGCAATTGGAAGAATGAATTGCAAGAACTTATGCCAGTCGTGCGATTTCAACCCTGACAGTTGATCGTCACGGGTGAATGCTGTCTTGAGACATCGCATATATCCTGTTGGCGTCCTGAACTCTGAAATCACCCTTTTCACTTATCGCTCTTCGTTTTTTAGCAATACCCATGGCGCTCTTGGAAGTTTTGTTTGACCAGCTACATTGGTGAAAGGCCACAGCTCTGGCATCTTTCCAACCGACTGCAAATCATCTCGTGAAGCTCGATTGTCTTTCATTCCCATGATTGTCTTCCAGAGGAGCTCTCCCACATTCTTGAATATATGCATTGGATCCAGCAAATGGTTAATTAGTAGATCACCCCAGTACGGCAACGTATGGAGAATGGACAAACGTTTCATTCCTAGAACAGGTTGCCCCTCATGTTGCTCCCATCGACGACGCCACTCTTGTACATGCATAGGACGACATTCGACGCGACCAAGCTGGCCTTCACGCAAGTGATGGCCATCTGGAAGATAACGGTGGTGGCCTTGATAAATTGTCTTTCGAAGAGAGGTAGAATAGCGCACATCCAAAGACTGCCCACAAATTGGACATGCATTGTATCCCGAAGTTGTTAGTCCTGCATATATCAAAGCATGAATCAGGCCAAGGCAAAGGGCTTGCGAATAGCGAGAATTTTGTAAATCAATAACCATTACCAGAAGCTTCTCCGTATCCTGGACAATCATGCATAGTCCACATAAGAAGTCCATGGATCCTTGCATGCTGTTGTCCTACTGGTTCAACCACATCTACTATGTCGATCCCATGCCATAACTCCTGGAGCTCGTCAACTAGTGGAGCTAGATAAACATCCATGTTTTTTGCTTTGAACTTACCAGGTACAATCAAGCTTACTATCAAATGACCCTTCTTGATAGCAAACCACGGCGGGAGGTTGTAATTGATAAGGCACACAGGTCAAGTGCTCCATGATGAGCTTCTCAAGCCAAATGGATTGACTCCATCCATTGCCATGCCCAAACGAAAATTGCGTGGTTCACTCTTAAAATGTGGCCAGGTATCTTCAATGTGCCTCCAAGCCTTCGAATCAGCGGGCACCCTAAATGTTGCGTCAATGGATCTATTCGTAGAATGCCACCGCATCAACTTTGCAATGGAACCACAATGAAACATGCTTTTTATCCTAGGAATAATAGGAAAATGCCGCAACACTTTAGCTGGCACTGTCTTGCCAACTGCATCTTGTTTGTAGCACATTGCTCCG